>NC_041753.1:22871658-23176783 GCF_004115215.2 Ornithorhynchus anatinus | reverse complement strand
TCCTGTCCCCCCGTCTTTCTCTGTGTCTCTTCCCCCCTCTGTTTCTGTCTTCCTCCATCCATCTCTTTCCCTATCTCTGTCCCTTTTCCCCATTCCTCTGATTCTCTTCCCTCTCCTGTCTCTGCTTCTCTTCTCTTCCCTCCCTTCTCCCTCTGGCTCTGTCTCACTTCTCCTCTCCCTCTCTCTCTCCCTCCCCCCTCTTCTCTTTCCCTCATCTCTGCTTCTCTTCTTCCGTCCATCTGTCTCTGTCTCTATTTTTCCCCTCCCTCTATTTCTCCCTTCCTCCTCTACTCTTTTCCTTCCCTTCTGCCTCTATCTCTCTCACTCCCTCTGCCTGTCTTCTACCCTGTCTCTGACTCTCCCTTACCTTTCTACGCCCTTTCCCACTCCCTGTCTCTTGTTCCCTCCTTCTGTGTTTGTCTCTCTCTCCACTCCCTCCATCTTCCTCTCTCCTCCTCCTGTCTCCCTTCCCCCATCTGTTTCACTCCTCCCTAACCTTCTGTCTCTCCCGTCCCCCCTACCCTCTTCCCTCCTCCCTGTCTCTTTTCTTCCCTCCCTCTCTCTCTCCCTCTCCCCTTCTTTCTTCACCCTCCCCATCTATTTCCCTGTCTTGCCCCCCACTCCCTGTCTCTCTCCTCCCTTATCTCTCCCTCACTCTGCCTCTGTCTCACGTCTCCTCTTCCCTTTGCTCTCCCTTCTCCTCACCCTCTTCCCCAATCTCTCTTCTTCCCTCTCTGCCTCTCCCTTCCCCCAACTCAGTCTCACTTCTCCCCTTTCTTCTGTTTCTCCCTTCCCCCTTCTACTCTCTCCTCCCACTCCTTGTCTCTCTTTCCTTTCCTCCCTGACTCCCTCTATTTCCCACTCCGCTCTCTGCAGTTTACAGTCCCCACTTCCTCTCCCCACTTTGTCTCTCTCCCTCTTTCTCTTTCTCCCACCTGTCTCTGCCTCTCTCCTCCCTCTCTCCCCCTCCCCCTGAGACCTCCTTTCTGTCCCCAGTCCTGCACTTTCTACTGACTCACATTCCTTAAACAGCTTGTCACACCCGCAGCCAGCACCCTGGTCTGAGCTGCTCCCCTCATCCTCCCTGATGCATTTCTTCCCTCCCTCACTGCTAGTGTGAGAGGCTTGAGGGTAGGGGCCTCAGGAAAGCAGGATCCCCACCCAGAGCTCTGAGCTGCCCTGCAGTCTAAGAGTAAGGGTGGGAGAGGGTCTTTAGAAGGAGCAACCAGCCTGTGGGTGAGCAGTGGTGAAGACCACCCCCACCCCCCAACTCCCAAGCATGTCCAGATTAGACAGTCATTAAGAGATTTGGCAGTATGAGATGAGGGGTCCCATGTTAAACGTTATTGTTATTATTATTATTATTAAATTTGTTAAACACTTCCTATGTGTCAAGCACTGTTTGAAGTGCTGTCTTAGAAACAAGTTAATCAGATTGGACACAGTCCCTGCCCTACATAGGGCTCACAGTCAAAGTAGGAGGAATTAAGGTTTAATCATCATTTTACAGTTGAGGAAACCAAGGCACAGAGAAGTTGAGTGACTTACTCGTAAGCAAGCGAGCAATTGGCAGATTAGAACCCAAGCACTTTGACTCCCAGGCTCGGGTTCTTCCCATTAGACCATGCTGCTTTCTCCTGCTGTGTTAGCCAGAGGGGAGGGAGCTGAGCCTCGGGTGAGAGGCCAAGGGAACTGGGTAGTGTGGACCCAGTGTCTGGGTCGTGCTGCCATTTTATTGAGTGGAAAAACATCTTGTGTGGGGACTTAAGGTGAAGCACTTTGAGACACAATCCATCAGTCAATCAATCAATAGTATTTATTGAGCACTTACTGTATGCAGAGCACTGAGCTAAGCACTTGGGAGAGGACTCTACAATAAATTGGGTAGAAACAATCTAGTGGGGGGAGACAGACAATGAAATAAATTATGGGAAGGGGAAGCAATGGAATATAAGGATAGGGACAGAAAGGCTGAAAACATTCCTGATTTACCTGTCCTGGTCAGATACCCTCTCTTTCTCCCCCGATGGACACTCCGTAATGAAGGACCAGAACATTCAGGGCCAAGTCCTTCTGCTGAGCTGAAGGCTACTCCCTCTCACACCCCTCCACCCCCTGTGGATCTGAGGATTATCCTCCTTCCTGCCTTCAAATCTCCCCTCAAACTCTGTGTTTCAGTAGGGAAGGGGGCTTACTGAAAAACCCAGCCTAGGGCTGCATCCTCTGGTTTTCTCCTCTTTCCCCTTTCCTGTCTCCAGTCTGTCTCATTTGAGCGAACCCTCAGTAATAGCAGCAATAGTAGAAGCAGGAGCAGTGTAATAGTAGTAGTAGAGAAGCAGCATGGCCTAGTGGAAAGAGCACAGGCCTGGGAGTCAGAGGACCTGGGTTCTAATCAGGGCTCTGCCACTTACTTGCTGTGTGATTTACTTGGGCAAGTCACTTAACTTCTTTTGTTTATTCATTCATTCAATCATTTTTATTGAGTGCTTACTGTATGCAGAGCACTCTACTAAGTGCTTGGGAGAGGACAAGAGAACAATAAATAGATACATTCCCTGTCCACAGTGAGCTTACAGTCTAGAGGGGGAGTTACAGTCTAGAGCCCATCCCACTCAAGTCAGCAGCCACTAGAGTGCCCAGGGGAGAGGACCAGGCCTGCAGCCCCCCGTCCCACTCAGGTCGGTGACTGCCCGGGAGAGCAAAAGAAATGATCAGTCCTGGCCAAAGACATAAAGGGTGTGGGATTCCCCAAGCACCTTGCATAATGTTCTACACACAGGAGGCACCCAGTACAGTGCTCCACACACAGGAGGTGCCCCGTACAGCACTCTGCTCCCAAGAGGAGCCCAGCACAGAGATTTGCACTCTGCAGGTGCCCATTACAACGCTCTGCACACAGGAGGTCCCAGTAAAGTGCTCTGCACATTGGAGGCACCTCCCAGTATAATGATCTGCTCCCAGGAGGCACCCAGTACAGCACTCCGATCCCAGGAAGCACCCAATAAATAGTGATGAGGCTGCTCCTATGCCTTGCACTAGCTGGATATCAGGTCGACACCACAGCTAGGTCAAGGTTTTCCCAACTTCTTCCCAAGGCAAGGTTCATGCTTCCTTTTCCTCCAACACATTCCTGCCCTTCTCTGCCCTGCCCTGCCCAACCCACCCCAGGACAGTGGGACCAATAACACTGAGAGCAGGAAACGGAGCAGCATTGCTGCTGGGGCTATGAAGGGCACTGTCCAGTTTGAGCGGAGACAGGAGCAGGGCCGGGAGGGAGGGTCCGGTGTCCGGAGGAAGGCCGGGGCTGGGGTTATTTTACCATCGTGTACTCCGTTTCCTCCTCAAGGTCTCTCTTGGGGTCAGGGGTGCGGCGAGACTCTACATTGCCATAAATGGGGGTCTGGTCTGGGGTGAGCTGGGTCACAGAGGCATAGGTGAGGCAGGCATCATTTTTAGAGTCCTGTTGGAAGGAACCCAGTGGCAGCAGTTTAGAGAGGGGTGGGCGGACCAGGGGTCTTCTGCATCAGTGATAAAGGAGGTGAAAGGGGATGCAGCTGTTTCTGATAGCTCACTCTCCCTCAGCCTCCCAGGTAGAGCTCCTCTCAGTCAGAGGGGAAGAATAACTGAATTGTACTTTCCAAGTGCTTAGTACAGTGCTCTGCACACAGTAAGCACTCAGTAAATACGATTGAATGAATGAATGAATGAATAACTGCCAGACCTTTGGGTGGCTAGTGAGGCTGGGCCAATGGAAGAGGCTGTTGTGAAGTGCTTGGCAATCCCCAGTTCTCCCTAGCTGTTTTGGTCCTGCAACCTCAAAGGTGGGCACCCAAAGGGTCAGGCAGGGAAGCCCTCTGAGCTGGGCATCACACCAAGCACCTGGCTCTCTCGCCCAAGCTGCATCTAACTCACTGGGCCCTCCACTGTAACCTGGGGTCACACTCCATCTGCCCCCTGTTGGATCTTGAGGTCCCCCCAGTTCTCCCCTGTCAGAACATGGGTCAACCCCAAACTGCTCCCCCTGCTGAAGCCTGGGGTCCTCCCCAGCTGCCCCCTGTCAGACCTAGGGGTCACCCTCAAACCTTCCCCCACACTGGAGCCTGCAGGCCCCTGTGGCCAGCACCAGTCAGAACCTGAGGTTACCCCCAAAGTATGCTCTTCACTGGGACCTGGAATCCTCTCCAGCTACCCCTTGTCAGAACTTGGGGTCACCCCAAAATTAACCCCTTGCTGGAGCCTGGGGTCCCTTCCAGCTTCCCCTGTCAGAACTTTGGGTCACTCTAAAACTACATCCCCTCATTGGAGCCTGAAGTCCCCCCCCAGCTGCCACCTTTCAGAAAGTAGCCCCCCCCCAGTTCTACTGCCCCCACTAGAGCCTGCTGGGCCTGCTTCCCACCCCCAGACCTACCCTTCCCAGAAATGCCCACCCCAAAACATGACCCTCTCCAAACCAAACTGCCCCCTCAAGCCAGGGGACCCTTGTTGGTGTCAGAATTAGATGGGAGAAATCCATACCACAGTGGCATATTCCACATCTTCGTGGACATTCTTCTTCCAGGTTGGTGGGGCAGAGGTTGCCATGGTCCTGCTGAGGCTTGGGGAGGGGCTCTTGGCTGCTGGCCAGTGAATGGACACATCTGCAGAGCCTACTTCATCTGCCGGAGGCATCAGGCCCTGTGATGGCAGACCAAACTGTGACAGGCAAGGGCGTGGTTTTCTGGCAGCAGAGTCACCTTCTCTGGACTGACTCAGCCCCCTCCTTAGGCTGACTGTTGCCACTCCACTCTACATCTTCACTGGCCCCAATCCCTTTACCTTCATTCCTTCCCTCCCTCCACCTCCCATCTCCTTCCTGCTCTGCTCCTTCTCCAGAAGAAAACCCACTTGGGCCCCCATGCATACTTCTATCACCCTCCCAACTCCCACCCCCAACTCCCACCCCCACCTCACCATCTGCCAGGGCTGGAGAACTATGGGTAAAAGCACCTGAGCTGCTGACTCAAAACACACCACTGTGGTTTTGCATGTCCTGCCCGTGGTCTAACTGCAGTGTCCTGAATCATAAAGCTGATCTCATCTACGAGGGCCAGGGATCCTGGGCAACCTTCCAGCCCTGAGCTGGTGAAGGAAGCAACTGGATTTCCTTAGGCCCATGTCTGGCCCCCAAATGCCCTAACCTGAACATTCAAACCAACTACCTAAGCAAGGAAATCCAGGAAGACCTTTTACTCTTCAGAGGAGCAGAGGAAGGGGTATTTTAAGGTTGACAAATGTTTCAGATGGCTACGTTCTGTGGGAAACCATTTTAAGGTCTTTCCGCTGCTCCCCCTGACCCCACTTCCCTGTCCTTGTCTGTTGGGGGTCCCCTAAGTGGCCCTGGTCTGGCCTCATTCTCCTTACCTGGTTCAGAGGCAGGACAGGAGCAGAATCTTCCATGGCTGAAATGGGGGGGAGATGAAGCCATTAGAGTAGGGTCGGGCCCCAGGGCGGTCTGTGTGGCAGGGGTGGGGAAGGGGAGCCCGGATAAGGACAAGTGAGCCCTTCAGTCTGGGAGTCCCTGGGACTCATCCCGGGCCACAGCTCCCTCTGGGGCTGGAATTAAGTACCCAGATGGGTGACAAGGTGGGGGCCAGAGGGAGGGACCCCAGATAAGGACCAATGGGGCCTGCAGTCTGGGAGTCCCTAGGACTCATCCTGGGTCACAGCTCCCTACAGGGCCAGAATCACTTACCAAAATGGCTGATGCCGTGTGGGTGGGGGCAAGGTCACTACCCAGTGGAGAAAACTTGTCCCCACAAGAGAGAAAAGCAGCTGCTGTGAGCCTTAACCTCTCAACGGGGGAAAGGAGGGAGCTTCTATCCACTCTGACAAGATGGCATTTCCATTTCTCCCCTGCCATGGGCATCCTCCTGGTTGTCTGACTTTGGGATGGCTAAGGAAAGCCCAGCTAGAATCTCAAATCACCTGTGGATGTGCTAATAGACAATCCATCCATCAGTGGTATTTATTCAGCGCTTACTGAATGCAGAGCACTGTATTAAGCGCTTGGGAGACTACAACAGAGTTGGTAGGCACATTCCCTGTCCATAACCAGTGTACAGTCTAGAGGACTTAATCAATCAACAGTATTTATTGAGTGCTTACTCCATGCAGAGCACTGTACTAAGCACTTGGGAGAGTACAGAACAACAGAGTTAGAAGACATGTTCCTTGCTCACAACCAGTGGTTTTTTTATGCTACTTGTTAAGTTCTTACTCTATGCCAGGCTCTGTACTAAGAGCTGGGATAGATATAAGCTAATCAGGTTAGAACGAGTCCATGTCCCACATGGGGCTCACAGTATTAATCCCCATTTTACAGATGAGGTACCTGAGGCACAGAGAAGTTAAGAGACTTGCCCAAGGTAACCCAGCAGACCAGTGGCAGGGCTGAGATTAGAACCCAGGTCCTTCTGACTCCCAGGCCTGTGCTCTACCCAGTAGGCCACACTGCTTCAACAGTCTAGAGCAATTAATCAATAAATGGTGTTTATTGAACGCTTACTGAGAGCAGACCACTGTACTCAGCACTTGGTGAGTAGAGGTACAACAGAGTTGGTGGACACATTCCCTGCCTATAATGAGCTTACAGTCTAGAGGACTAGAAAACCATCTTAGGTTTGAAGACACTCTATCAGTTCTCTCCCCATTACCTATACTGGATGCTCTGTTATGGCTTCTTTCACCAGCACCTCCTCTGCTCTCACCCCTTAAGTGCTGGGGTCTCTCAAGGCTCAGTTCTGGGTCCACTTCTAGTCTCCATCTACACCCACTCCCTTGGAGAACTCATTCACTCCAACAGCTTCAACTACCATCTCTAAGCAGGTGAGTCACAAATCTACTTCTCCAGCCCCGACCTCTCTCCTTCAAGACAGGCTCACATTTCCTCCTGCCTTCTGGACATCTCTACTTGGACGTCCCATGGACACATCAAACTTAACATGTCCAAAACAGAACTTCATCCTAATCCTGCTCGACCTCTCTGCTGCCTTCATCACTGTGGACCACCCCCTTCTCCTAGAAACACCATCAAACCTTGGCTTCACTGACACTGTCCTCTCCTGGTTCTCCTCATATCACTCTGGCTGTTCCTTCTCAGTCTCTTTCGTGGACTCCTCCTCTGCCCACCACCCCTACCCCCTAACTATGGGAGTCCCTCAAGGCTCAGTTCTGGGTCCCCTTCTATTCTTCATCTACACCCACTGCTGTGAGGAACTCATTAGCTCCCATGGCTTCAATTACATCTCTACATGGATGATTCCCAAATCCATCTCTCCAGCTCTGATCTCTCTCCTTCTCTGCAGTCCATTTCCTCCTACCTCCAGAACATCTCTACTTGGATGTCCCACCCAAGTCGCAAACTTCATATGTCCAAAACAGAATTCTTCATCTTTCCATGCAACCTCTGCCTTCCCCCTGACTTTTTCAATCACTGCAGACACCACCACCATCCTCTCTGTCTCAAAAGCCCACAACCTGGCATTATCCATGACTCATCACTCTCTTTCAACCCACATATCGAGTCACCAGATTCTTTCATTCATTCATATTTATTGAGTGTTTACTGTGTGCAGAGCACTGTACTAAGCGCTTGGAATGTACAATTCGGCAACAGATAGAGACAATCCCTGCCCAACAATGGGCTCACACTCTATCCTGCCAGGTCTACCTTTACAACCTCATGGCTTAATGGAAAGAGCACAGACTTGGGAGTCATGGCTCCAATGCTTACCTGCTGTATGACCTTGAGCAAGTCACTTTACTTTTATGTGCCTCAGTTTCCTAATCTGTAAAATGGAGATCCATTACCTGTTCTCCCTGCTATTTAGACTGTGAGCCCCATGACCTGATTCTCTTGTATCTATCCTATCTTGTATCTACCCCAGCACTTAGTAGAGTGCCTGGCATATAGTAAACACTTAATAAATACCAGAATTATTATTAATTATTATTATTATTGCCAGAGTAGATGTGATTTTAGCAGGGCTTTGAAGATGGGGAGAGCAGTGGTCTAATGGATATGAAGGGGGAGGGAGACAACCACGGGCCTGGGAGGCAGACGGACGTGGGTTCTAATCCCGGCTCCGCTACATGTCTGCTGTGTGATCTTGGGCAAGTCACTTAACTTCTCTGCATCTCAGTTACCTCCTCTGTAAAATGGGGATTAAAAGTGTCCCTGACTAATTTTTTTTCTCCCCAACCTATTTCCTGCTTAACACCTCCTCAGCACTTTTGGGTTACCTAAGCCCTTGGGTTCTCTCCCCAGTGTAGCCCTGATGTACAAATCTTACAACCCTGTTGCTTCCCTCAACTGAAATTTATTTTCATGCCTGTCTTCCCACTAGATGGTAAGCTCCTTGAGGGCAGGGATCATATCTAGTAAGTTTTGTACTTTCCCAAGCATTCAGTTCAGTGCTTTGCACAAAGTAGAACAGGAGTAGATGAAATTGGGGAGGGGGTCCCAGCCTTCCAGAGTTGGGAAGGGTTGGGGCAAAAGGTGGGAGAGGGTGAGGTAGGGGGAAGGGAAGAATAGCTGGGCATGGTGGTAAATAGTCCTGGGAAGAGAGGGTGGGTAATTCCTGGTCCCAACCCCCAAAGATAATAATAGTGATGGTAATAATAATATTAATAATAACAATATTTGTTAAGCACTTTCTATGTGCCAAGCACTGGGGTAGATACAAGATAATCAAGTCCAACTTGGCGCTTGCGTTCTAGGTAGGAGGGAAAACAGGCATTGACTCCCCATTTTACAGATGAGGGAACTGAGGCACGGCGGAGTGAAATGACTTGCTCAAAGTCACACAGTAGTAGGTCAGTGGCAGAGCTGGGATTAGAAGACCTGTGTTCTTTTCAACTACTTCTGTACTATACTGTACTACACTGTTCTATACTGCTTCATCTTCTTCTTATTATTATTAGTAGTAGGTGTAGTATAAATAACAATGATTTATTAATAATTGATCATATAATACACAACATTATATACTATATTTATTATTAACAATAATATATTATAATAATATTTGTTAAGGGTTTACTGTGTTTCAAGCACTGCACTAAGCACTCGGCTAATCAGATCGGACATAGCTCCTGTCCCTCACTGGCCTCACAGTCTAAATAGGGGGGAGAACAGGTATTGAATCTTCATTTTACAGATTAGGAAACTGAGGCATGGAGAAGTGAAGTGACTTGCCCAAGCCCACACAGCAGACGAGTGGCAGAGCCAGGATTAAAACCCAGGTCATCTGACTCTCAGACCCGTGCTCTTTCCACTAAGCCACTCTGCTTCTCTAACGATCGCTGGACCTTCTTCGAAGGAACAAAATTAGGGGGTTCTGGGCATTGTAAAACTCTAAATGGCACTTTTTCACTTCCTGTATTTGTTTACCCTGAAATTCTAGTTAAACTGGGGAAAGGAGCCTGAAAGAAAGGGGAAGCCCCCTCCAGGCCCCAGTCAGCATCTGTCGCTTGGCCCATGCTCCAGCCAATCAGGAGCCTCAATCAAAGCCATGCTCTTTCAGGAAAGAGAACCCTTTTTTCCAAGGCTTTGGCCCATCTCGATTCCGCTCAGTTGCATCACCAGTTAACTGACTAATCAGGCTGGTTGGGATGAACTAAGAAGACATAATGGATTTTACAATTTCCTTTTCAAAGTGGCAGGCATTTGACCTGCTGCACATCTGGCTGTCTTGCAGTTGGAGCAATTCCCTCAGCCTCTCTGAACCTCAATCTCTCCAACCAGTAAAATGGGGGCACATCCCCTTACAGCCTTCCCAGGGAGATGACAACACGGCGGGGGAGTGGGGAGTGAAAGATCTAGTGGGATTTGAGTTCTGGAGAGTGGGAGTGTTAATGCCAGCAGGGAATGTCAGCCTTGCTAGGGGATGGAGGGATGTGGAAATAAGGAAATCGTGAGAGGAAACTGTCCCTGCATGAAGCAACGAGTGCAGCTCTGAGTGAGCAAGCCGGCACAGCAGAGTGTTGGGCTCACTTGGGGGATCCTGACACCCCATCTCCCTTGGAGCCCCACGACTATAACATTCCTTCCAACCGCAGATCCAAGATGGTGAATCGGGGCCCCCCGCAAGGGGAGACCGAGACCCCTGAAGGAGGACTGTTAGAGGGTGGGAGACAATAATAATGTTGGTATTTGTTAAGCGCTTACTATGTGCCGAGCACTGTTCTAAGCGCTGGGGTAGACACAGGGGAATCAGGTTGTCCCAGACGATGAAGGGAGGCGCAATCTGGGGTAACACACTCACCCTTCCTCCTCCTCCTTCTCCTCCGCATCATTCTCCATGCCAGGAAGGAGAGTCCCACCAGCAGAACCAGTAAAATTGACAAGACAAGAGAAACCAGGAGTGGAATATGTATGCTATCTTGAGGCCTGGAAAGGAAATGAGACCCTGATTAATCAGTCAATCATCAATGGTATCTATTGAGCAGTTACTGGTACCAGCACTGTACTGATGCTTGGGAGAGTATAACATAACAGAGTTAGTAGACCCATCCCCTCCCCAATCAATCATTCACTGGTATTTATTAAGGGCTTACTCTATGTAGAACACTGTACTAAATGCTTGGGAGAGAAGAAGCAGCTTGGACTAGTGGAAAGAGCATGGGCCTGGGAGTCAGGGGACCTGAGTTCTAACCCTGGCTCTGCCACTTGTCTGCTGTGTGAACTTGGGCAAGGCACTTCACTTCTCTGGGCCTTAGTTTCCTCATCTGCAAAATGAGTATTCAATACCTGTTTTCCCCCCTATTTAGACTGTGTGCCCATGGGGGACCTGATGATAATGTATCTATGCCAGCATTTAGTACAGTGCTTGACACATAGTAAGCGCTTAACAAATACCACAGTTATTATTATAATACAGCTGAGTTGGTGGACACATTCCCTGCCCAGGAGAAGCTTACAGTCTAGAGGTACAGACAGTTTTAAAATACATTACAGATATGTACATAAGTGCTCTGGGGCTGAGGATGGGGGAATGGAGGTCAGTTTTCTTCCTCTCCTCTCTTCCAGTTCCTTGTGCCTGGGGCACTTTTCCCGCATCCCATGATGCTCTCAATCTCACAGATGGGGGCCTGGCTATTCAAACACAGAACCAAAGGGAAACAGCATGGCCTAATGGAAAGAGCATGGGCCTGGGAGTCAAAAGACCTGGATTCCAATCCCAGCTCTGCCAATTGTCAATTGTTAGCTGTGTGACCTTGGGCAAGTCAATTAACTTCTCTGTGCCTCAGTTTCCTTAACTGTAAAATGGGGATTCAATACCCATTCTCCCTCCCACTTAAGACTGTAAGCCCCATGTTGGACAGGGACTGTGTCCAGCCTAAATGACTTGTACCTACCCCAGTGCTTAGAACAGTGTTTGATATATAAAAGTGCTTAGCAAAGGAATGGGAGGGGAAGAAGGAAGGGGAATGCTAGCCAGAAGCAAAGGAACTTTGTCTTTTCTGCAAATACCAGAGACCATGCACGGGCAGGGATGGTGAGGGAGGAGGGGAGGGAGGAGGGGAGGGAGGCAAAACTGAAAAAGGAGATATCAGAGTATGAACGAGTTGGCAGCACAGGGTAGAGAAGAAGGTGATAAGAGTGTAAGCTCCTTGAGGGCAGGGACTGGGTGTCTTACTCAAGCATCTTCTCTCCTGTGCTCAAATAAGTGCTCTACACACAGTTGGTTCATTAAATAGCCCTCTGCCCAATAGATAATAATAATGTTGGTATTTGATAAGCACTTACTATGTGCAGAGCACTGTTCTAAGCGCTGGGGTAGGTACAGGGTAATCAGGTTGTTCCACGTGAGGCTCACAGTTAATCCCCATTTAACAGATGAGGTAACTGAGGCACAGAGAAGTGAAGTGATTTGCCCTCAGTCACATAGCTGACAAGTGGCAGAGCCGGGATTCGAACCCATGATGAACAGTATCAATCAATCTGTCCATCCATCATATTTTATTGAGCACTTACTATTTATTGAGCACTGTACTAAGCCTTTGGGAGAGTAGAACATGCCAGAGTTGGTAGACATGTTCCCTTCCCACAATGAGCTTACAGTCTAGAGGGGCAGACAGAGATTAAAATAAATTATGGATATGTACGTAAGTGCTGTGGGATAAATAGAGGGTACAAATCCAAGCGCAAGGTTGACACAGAAGAGATAGGGAGTAGGGGAAATGAGGGCTTAGCCAGGGAAGGCCTCTTGGAGGAGATGGGATTTTAATAAGGCTTTGAAGGTGGGGAGAGTGATGATGTTCTCTTGAAAATGAAGGAGGAAGGAATTCCAGGCCTGAGGCAAAGGGTGAGCAAGAGGGTCATGTTCTGTAAGACAGAAAACTCCTTGAGGGCAGGGGTTGGGTCTACTAACTATTTTTCTCCCAAGGGCTAAGTGCCACGCTTAGCCGCACTTAATAAATATGATATATTAATTGACTGATCGATTGCTCGTACAGAGTAGGGACCCAAGAAAGTACTTTGTACGAAGGGTGTCCGGTACAGTGTCTGGAAGGAAGGAGAGGCCCAGTGCAGGATACTGAATGATAGACTGAAAGGTTGAGTGATAGAGTAAGCTGGGAGACAACTGCAGCGACAGCTGAGAATCTGGAGACCGAGGGCAGCCCATCAATAGGAAGGACACAGACATTGAGTGTCCAGAGTGGGATCAGATGGGCAATGGTGGCTGATCCCTGGGTGGAGACAAAGCAATGGGACAGAGGACAGCTTCCAGGGCTGCTCCAGTGATTGAAGGCTCAAAAAGCAGGAATTGGGAAGAAAAAGGGGTGTGCAACAACCCTTACCCTTCAGTACCACCCCCGAGGGTGCTCTGGGACCCCTGTGTGGAGGTGGGGATCCTGGCTTCCGTGGTTGGTTCTGTTCTGGTCATCATCATCTGCGTTGTTGTTGCTAAAGACAATACAAATCTGACCACGGCTCTCCCTCCCTGCTCCCCTGGCTCTGCCCTGCCTCACCCACAGCCCCTCCTGAAGCCCTACAGGGCATAGGGGAGGGGTTGATTGATGGCTCTCGGAGGGAGGGACCCCAGAGCAGAGGAGGAGTCGGGGAGCTGAGGGGATCTGAGGGAAAGACAGGGGCCTGGATTGGGCGTTTGGACTCCCACTGGTCCACCGCCCTCCCTACTGTGTACACAGCTTGTGCCCCTGCTACTCCTCCTCCTCCCCCTCACATGCACAGCTGAAGGAGGAGGGTGGGGAACAGGGCCCCTTTATGTCCCGGAGAGGCTCTTCCATCTCTATCATGCACCCAGGGGCCAGAGTTTGTGGCTCGGTGGAGACAGAGTGGGCAGAGCTGGAACCGACTCTCCCTGATTCCCCCCAGGAAGGGACCCGGCTGGGGCCGGAGTGACCAGGCAGAGCATATGGGGAGATGCAGGGCAGGAGCCCTGGAGAGCAGGGGGTTCTGGGAACTGAGAGATAGCAGGACGGGGGTAGCTGGGCCAGGGATTGGGAAGGGGATTTCCCAGCCCACCTCCATGTGCTTCACAGGGGGCTGCTGTGAATTCCATGGACTGGAGGCAGACTGGACACTGGACCATAAAGGGGTCCAAATACACCAAGACCTCTTCAGGGATATCCCTAAGAGCGCCTGGGGAGCTCAGCGGGGAGGGGAAGGCTGTCTGGTCCCCTGAGGGGCAGGGAGAGGGCAGTCAACCAGCCCAGTGCCCAGTGACACAGAGTTGATGGCACAGAAGAACCAGAGGGCAGATGAAGGGACACACACCACCCCACCTCGTATGTGCACAGATGTACATACACATGCGCGCCCATATGCACACATACATACACACACGCACACAGACCAGGCAGCAGCTTTAGCTCCAGGCCCCCTGAGACAGAGACTGCAGAGCCACAGCCCAGGGTGAAGCCAGCACCCCCCGGGGAAACCCCCCACCCCTCAGGCCTCTTACCTAGGTGAACGATCACTGTCATCGGGATCCCCAGTGCGGCCACCTCTGTCCAAATCCCACACCAGTACGTGTCAGCGTCTCTTACAGTGAGCTTCTCCATGGTCACCGTGAACATGTTACTGTTCAGGTGGTCACTGATGGACACACGGCCGGTGTTTTTCCAAGACATTTGGGTGGTAGCAATGAGCTCACAGGTCCCCCAGCTAGCTCCTCGGCACCAGAATTTCACCCTCTCCTTGGAGATCTGCTCGTACAGACACACCGCAGTCAGGCCTCCTCCGACCAAGCCGCTCACCTCTCTGGGGGCGGAGATGTCTGGAAAACATAGACCACAAACACTGGCACACAGAGGACAGGCAGGACTCTGCCAGGCAGGGCTGGGGGCAGGGCCACCCAGGGCAGTGAGCACATGGTGGAGATGGAGACTCAAGCAGCCTGCCTGGGGTCCAGCACAGTGACACCGGGGGTGACGGGGGAGGGCCAGGAGGCAGCGGAGAATGTCACTGGAGCATGGGGGTGAAGAGGCAAGACTGAGGGTCAGAGCACTGGGCTGGGCACAGTTGATGACTGCTGGGCTCTTAGAGGAGAAGGGGGAAAGGCTGTGGACTCTATAGACGTAGGATCTAACACACAAACACACTCACACACTCCCTCTCTCTCTCTCCCTCTCCTAGACGTTTATCTGGAGAAGCGGTCCCTACATAATGGACTCTGAGATCAGTTCCGACTCTCAATGTAACACCAGTCCATCTCCCATCCCCGGTCATAGAGACACTGAAGGACCAGGGATCCGGTCACAGGGCCTCTCCCTGACCCAGGCCTTCTCAACTGGAGTCACAGGCCAAAACAGGAAGGAGAGACTAAGGGCTGCAGCTCAAACAGAGGGGATTCTGGGCACGGAGATCTAGTAGTAAGCTAAGGGGCACCTAGGAAATGGACTGAGGACTGGATCCTGGTCCTGGAGGCAGGGTCCCTCTGAAATCTCCCCCAGCTCTGAGGGTACCAAGCCCCCAGCCCACCTCCCTGCTCTTCCCAGGGCTGGTGAGAGTCCCATGGACTGAGCCCACTTTGCATGCTGGCCTCCGAGGGAATCAAATACATGAAGCCTCTCAGAGGCTTCGGGCCAGGCTCAGTCACAGCCAAGGGCACTTGGGGAGGCAGTCAGTATGAGGGCCCTGGGGTGCCCAGTCCTGCTGAGGGTGATATGGCAGGGTGGAGGGAAGGGGGCTGATGGGAACGTCAGAAGAAGAGACGCAGAAGGGCACACATCAGACATACACACACACACACACACACACACACACACACACACGAGAGCAAAACCCTCCAGTTGCAGTTCTCTGATCTGAGCTCACCCTAGCTTCCTGAGGCGGGGTAGAGCCATTGCTCAGGCTCCCCCATGTCACTCCACCCTTCAAAGCTCTTACCTGGAGAAACAGTCACTGTCACCGGGATCCCCAGCCTGACTCCTTCTGTCTCAACCCCACACCAGTAAGTGTTGGCATCTTCTGCAGTGACCTTCTCCATGGTCACCATGAACTTGTCTCTGTCCAGATGGTCTTTGATGGACACACGGCTGTTGTTTTTCCAAGCTTCCCGAGTGCTAGCAATAAGCTCACAGGCCCCCCACCTAGTTCCTCGGCACCAGGATTTCACCCTCGTTCTAGAGCTCTTCTTGTCTGGACACAACACAGTCAGGCCCCAGCCAGCAAGGACGCTCAGCTTCCTAGGGGTGGAGATGTCTGGAAAACAAAGACCACATCCTGTGGCACCCTGAGGGTGGGCAGGGCTCTGCCAGGCAGTGGGCACGGGGTGGGGACAGAGACAATCAGGGCCTGGGCTGTAAAGTGACACCAGTGAGGAAAAGGAAGATGCTTCCAGAAGGGCAGCAGCGAATGTCGCAGGGGAATCGGGTGTGAGGTTGTGACACTGAGGGATCAGGCACTGGAACAGACAGTATTGGCCACTTCTGGAATCACTGGGTGCAGGTAGGAAAGACTGTAGACTCTACAGCTCTGGTATCAAGCACACAAGCACACACACACATACACACACATCCTAGACTTTTATCTGGGGAAATGGTCACTATAATATGTACTCTTATGTCAGTTCTGGCTCTTTCAGTGTAACACCAGTCCCATCTCTAGTGCCCAGTTGTAGGGACACTGTAGGACCAGGGATCCTGTCTTGAGGCCCCTCTCCCACCCAGGGTTTCTCACCTGGCCAAAGCCAGAGTCACGAGGCAAAACAGGAAAGGGGATCCAGGGCTAGAACCCCAACAATGCCCCACCACGCATGGACACACATTCACACAAGCACACTTCCCAGGCAGCAACTGACAGGTCCAGGTACTGAAGGGCCATTATAATTCACTTCCAACACCTCACACTTACCTGGGAAAACAGTCACTGACACCGGGACCCCCAGCATGGCCCACTTTGCCCCCATCACACACCAGTACTTGTCTGTGTCTCTTGCAGTGAGGTCTTCCATGGTCACTATGAACACAATACTGTCCGGATGGTCATCGACGATACACGCCCACGCTTTCTCCAAGGCTCCTGGGTTCTAGTGATGAGTTCACAGGATCCCAAACTAGGTCCTTGGCACCAGGATTTCACCCTCACCCAGGAGGTCTGCTCAGACGGGCACGACAAAGTCAGGCCCACTCCGGCCGGAACGCTCACCTCCTTGGGATAGAGGATGCCTGGAAAGCACAGACCACATCCCTCGGTCCCCTAAGGGCAGGGGCTGTGGGCATGGACACCCAGAGCGATGGGCATGGAGTGGGGACAGGGACAACCAGGGCCCAGGCCTTGGGCCAGCATAGTGACAGCAGTGGGGAGGTGAAAACTCCGGAAGGGCAGCGGGGAATGTCACAAGGGAGTGTGGGGTGTGGGGCAGCAAGACAGAAGGACAGAGTACCTGATTGGGTAGGGGTGGTCACTTCTGGACGCATTTAGGGAAAGATGGAGAAAATACTCTGGACTCTATAGCTCCAGTACCACAGACACACACACGCACTCACATACAAACGCAAACACACGTGCTTGTACCCATGACAGGGATTTTACCTGGAAAAACTTTCACTCTAACATGTGCCCCAAGGTCATCTGAACTTCTCTCAATCCCACACCAGTATGTGTCCGTGTCTGATTCCCTGAGGTTCTCCATTGTCACTGTGATGGTGCGGGCACCGTGGTCGTCTCTGATGGACACTCGCTTGTCTCTCTGTGATACAGTGGTTGTCACGAGGATCTCACAGGACAACCACAGGGCTCCTCTGCACCACCATTTCCTGTAATTCTCCCATCCCTTGTCGTAGTGACACTGCAGGACCAGGGATCCGCCAGCGAGTCCGCTCACCTGCCCTGGGCTTCTCACCTCCACGGAGTCTCTCTCGGAGAAACAGCCTGGAAGACACAATCCGCTGCCCTGGGGAACTCACCGTCAGCTGGTGGGCATCTGGGCAGCGCCGTCGCCGAGGCCGGGGGCAGGACTCGTTGCTTCCTCGGCCTCACACCCACTGCCTGCTGTCCCCAAATCGGTGCCATCGGTGACTTCTCCAAACCACACACAAGGGCCCCTCATGCCTCGAGCCCCAAGGTCACTGCTACCTACCCCAGCTTTCTTCATCACCTCGGCTCCATCCCGTTCCTCCCTGCTGAACCCATCCCTTGGCCAGTGAGCCCCATCCATGGCCCATGGGCTTTGACGAGGACGAAGCCTGCACCCCTGCTCACCTGGGAGCCAGAGAAGAAGCAGAGCTGCAGGAAGCTGCATCGTCCTGTCACCTGGTCCCATCCCCGGCTCATCGATGAGATTCAGCCAGCCCAGACCTCCGCTTTCCCAGCTATTGCTTCTTCTGCTCTCTTTCTCTCGCTCTCTCTAGCTCTCTCTCTTTCACCCTCTAACTCCCTCTGACTTGCTCTCTCTCTTTCTCTAACTCTCTTCCACTTCCTTATTCTCTGTAACTTATCGCTTACGTACAGTGCTAAATAGGAAGGAAACACAAAAACGAATTCTGGGTTGAGTGTCTGATGCCCAGCAGGGTAAAACTTGCTGCTTTCCAAAACTTGCTGTTTTCCCCTAGACTGTAAGCTTCCTGTGGGCAGGGAACTTGTCTACTGACTCAAAACGTTGTACTCTCCCCAGAGCTCAGCACAGTGCCCTGTACACATTGTGCATTCAATAAATACCATTGATTGGCACCCTTGAATGATGATGGGCAGTTTGAAGCACGGAGCATCAATCTCCTCGGGCCACAAACACCCCCCCCCACACAACTGTTTCCGGTTCTGCCTGACACCACCCTGCCAAAGTGGGGTTGGCCCTCCATCCCCTGAGATCCCACCAGCTTTTGGATGATGGTGATGGTGAGTGTGAGGATGGTGTTGATGGTGATAATGATGATGATGGTTATGGAGATCCAACAATGTCCCCTGGACTTAGGTTTCTGCCTCTGACTCTGCTTCAGCTGACTAGAACCTGGCTCTGGATGCCCTCATCTTGCACCCTACAGCTGCCCTTCTGGCTTTTGTATTTTTTTTCATTATAATGGTATTTGCTCAGTATGTACTGTGTGCAGACACTGTACTAAGCACTGGAAAGGTATTTAATCCTTATTTTACAGGTGAAGGAACTGAGATACAGAACAATTAAGGGACTTGTCCAAAGTCACACACCAAACAAGTAGCGGAGCTGAGATCAGAACCCAGGTCCTCTGAGTCCCAGGCCCGGGTTCTTTCCACTAGGCAACACTGCTGTTATTAGTAGGACCTCTGCTCCTGCATGAAACAGCCAGAGACCAGAAGGAGGTGCTTCCCCTTCTCTGTGTGGACCGAGCAGGAGAGGCCTGTCGATTCATTTTCCGGAGTTCTCTCCTGGAGGAGAGCAGCCTAGTCGCTGGGCCTGCACCCAGATTGGCTGGATCCGCATCCCTGTTCTGCGTGTCCTGACCCAGACACTGATCCCTCGGTCTCTCTCGACCCCGTCCCCTTCCAGATCCAGCTCAGGTCACTGGTCGACATGGTTGGCAGTCCCCCTGGGGTTCTGAGGATTGCAGGAAATGAAAGACTTCAGGCGAGGGAGTCAAATGGCGAGACGTTTCCGAAAGGGCATGGCGAAGGGGACTGTCCCCGCTACCCCCAGTGGCTGTGAGTTCTGAGCACTGTCAGCTGCTCATTGCTCACCCCAGCCTGTTTACTTGTTTTGATGTCTGTTTCCCCCCTTCTAGACTGTGAGCCCGTCGTGGGCAGGGATTATCTCTCTTTGTTGCTGATTTGTACTTTCCAAGCACTTAGTACAGTGCTCTGCACACATCACTGTAGACAGCACCACCATCCTCCCTGTCTTACAAGCCCATAACATCAGGATTTTCCCTGACTCATCTCTCTCATTTAACCCACGTATTCATTCTGTCACCAAATCCTGTCCATTTAACCTTCACAACATCACTGAAATCCACTCTTTCTCTCTCATCTAAACTGCTACCATATTGATCCAACCACTTATCCCAACCGGACTTGACTACTGCATCCACATTCTCCCTGATTTCCCTGCTTCCCTTTTCTCCCCACTCCAGACCATACATCATTCTTCTGCCCAGATCATTTTTCTAAAAGACATTCAGTCCATGTCTCCCCACTCCTCAAGACCCTCCAGTGGATGCTCACCCATCTCCACATCAAAACAAAACCCCTTACCATCCCATTTGAATCACCCAATAACCTTATCCCGTCCTATATTATCTCGGTGATTTCCTACTACAACCTAGCCCGCTCACTTCACTCCTCTAAACGCCAACCTACTCATTATACCTCGATCTCCTCTATCATGCTGACAACACTTATCCCACATCCTGCCTCTGACCCGGAACTTCCTCCGTCTTCATATCCGACAGACCACCACTTCCTCCATCTTCAAAGCCTCATTAAAATCACACCTCCTCCACGAGGCCTTCCCTGACTAAACCTTCATTTCTCCCTCCTTCTCCCTTCTGTATCACAAATGCCATCATCATCATCACCCTTACATTTGGATCCATATCCTGTATTCACCCTACCCTCAGCCCCAGGACACTTACGTGCATAACCGTAATTTATTTTAATGATTGTCTCCCCCTCTAGATTGTAAGCTCGTTGGGGGCAGAGAACCTGTCTAGCAACTCTGTACTCTCCCAAGTGCTTAGTTCAGCACTCTGCAAAAAGAAAGCGCTCAATGAATACTATTGATTGGTTGATGGACTGACTGATTAGCTCATAGGGTGTCTGACCGAGACCAAAGGATTGGTGGATAAAGGTGTCCTCCACGAGATGGGACTCTGGGTGGCATTGAAGCTGGTGAGGGATGTAGGTGGGGGGGTCGGAGGGTGGGGAGACCAGCCAGTGGGAAGAGCAGGAACAATTGAGCAGATGCAGGAAAGTCCAGAGTGTGGACCCTGCAGCCCTGAGGGGAGCTGCAATGCTCCAATCCGAACCCCAGTCCATCAGATCAGGCTAGGACCAAACCCAGAACAGGCCCAAGCTGGGTTGGGAAGTTCTCTTTATCCCAAGGCGGTGGGCCCTGTACCGGACCAGAGGCTGAGATGCTGAGGACACACAGGCAAAGATGGACACTACCGACACCACTTCCCACCCTCGGCCCACTGGGGTGTGTTGACCCAGATGACGGCACAAACTGGGCTTAGCAAGGTGGGCACCTTCAGGAAGACCAGGACCAGAAAGTGGATGTTCTCAAGCAGGGACCTGGGCAGAGCAGATGCAACAACAGGGGTGAGTGACCTTTGCAGCTATGGGTTGACCTCAACCCCCCAGACTCCCCTGCTATGCCCCTCTGCATCACTCAGGGGCCTCGGGGGACTGGCCCAGCCTCACCCCCAGCTCCCCACGGGGCCTGGCCACCACCCCCCAACCCCTACCCCATTCACCTTTCCCTCCACCGGTATTCTGCTCTGTTGGAGAGGAGTGGGTGGACTGGTGGTCCGAACACCCACCCCCTATGCTGCCGCTGTCTGGCACTGCTGTGGATCAATTCCTCACCCTCTTGAGGAACACAGGAGGGTAGGAGGTGGGATGGCCTAGTGGTAAGAGCATGGGACTGAGAATCAGGAGATGCAAGTTTGAGTCCTAGTTCTGCTACTGACTGCACTATGCTGTGGCAATCGATTTGATTTCTTTGGGTCTCAGTTTTCTTCATCTGTAGAATAGAGATGAAATTGACTGTGAGCCTGTGTGAGACAGGGATTGGGTCTGCTCTCCTAATCTTCTATTTGCCCTCGCACTTCACATGTAGCAAATGCTTATTAAACCTCTCCCCTTCTCTACAGTTTCCTATTTCTTACTGCCTTCAGGACACCTATAACTTGGATGTCCCGCCAACAACTCAAACTTAATACGTCTAAAACAGGACATTTCATCTTCCCACACAGACCCTCCTGTCCTCCTCCAGGCTTTCCCAAAACTGTAGACCACACCATTTTTCTCCCTGTATCACCAGCTCGTAACCTTGGCTTTGCCCTCCACTCATCTCTCTCGTTCAAACCACACATTCAGTCTGTCACCAAATCCTTTTGGTTCTACCTTCACAGTGATTCTAGAATCTGCCCATTCCTCTCCACCCAAATCATTACCACGTTAACCCAAACACTTATCCTATCTTGCCTTGTTTATTGTATCAGTCGTCTGGCTGACTTCCCTGCCTCCCGTCTGTCCCCATTGCAGTCCATACTTCACTCTGCCACCCAGATCATTTTCCTCAAAAATCATTCAGTCCACATGTCCCCACTCCTCAAAAACCTTCGGTGGTTTCCCATCCCCCTCCATGTCAGGAAGAAACTCCTTACCTTCAGCTTCAAAGCACTCAATCAGCTCTCCTTCTGCTTTACCTCGTCGAATTGCCCCTACAACCCAGACGGCACACTTTGGTCCTCTAACACCAACCTACTCACTTTATCTCATCTTTTTTGACTCCAACTCCTCATCCATGTCCTCCCTCTCTCCTAGGCCCCCCCACCCCCCATCTACAACAGATGATCACTCTTCCCATCTTTAAAACTTTATGAAAAGCACATCACTTCCAAGAAGCCTTCTTTGACTAAGCTCTCATTACCTCTTCAACCTCTTCTTTCTGTGTCACCCTTGCACTTGGATCTGTACCCTTTAAGCAATTGATATTCACCCTACCTCCAACCACACAGCACTTACATCCATATCTGTAATTTCTTTTAACGTCTGTCTCCCCCTCTATTCTAAGGCCTCCTTGTGGGCAGGGAACATGTCTGCCAACTCTATTGTATGTACTCTCCCAAGATCTTAGCCTAGTGCTCTGCACACAGTAAGTGGTCAATAAATGGGATTGATTGATAGACTGAAGGCTTGAACGGGGGAGCATGGGAATAAAGAGGTGCTCAGCAATCCTAACCCTTCAGTACCATCCCCGAGAGTGCCCTGGGACCCCTGTGTGGAGGTGGTCCTGGCTTCCGTCGTTGGTTCTGTTCTGTCGCTGTTGCTGCTAAGGATGACACAAACCTGACCACAGCTCTCTCTCTCCCTGCTCCCACGGCTCTGCCCCGCTTCACCCACAGTCCCTAGAGGTTCCCAACACGTGTGGGGCTTAGGGGAGGGGTTGATTGATGGCTCTGGGAGGGAGGGGCCCCAGATCAGAGGAGGAGTCAGGGGAGCTGAGGGAAATACAGGGGCCTGGATTATCGCTTATGTACAGTGCAAAATAGGAAGGAAACACAAAAACAAATTCAGGGTTGAATGTCTGATGCCCAGCAGGGTAAAACTTGCTGCTTTCCCCCAGACTGTAAGCTCCCTGTGGGCAGGGAACTTGTCTACCGACTCAAAACGTTGTACTCTCCCCAGAGCTCAGCACAGTGCCCTGCACACATTATGCATTCAATAAATACCAATGATTGACACCCTTGAATGATGATGGGCAGTTGGAAGCATGGAGCATCGCTCTCCCCTGGCTCATCGATGGTGTTCAACCAGCCCAAACCTCCGCTCTTCCGGCTCTCCCAGCTCTCCTTTCTTCTCCTTTCTCTATCTCTCTCTTTCTTTCTGTGTGTATGTGCATGTCTGTGTTTTTTATTTCTCCATTGTCTGTGGCTTATATAGTTTATATGCCGGGCATAAGAAGGAGATGCAGAGAATGTGTTTGGGCTGGATCTATGACCCTGGTCTGGGTAACTAGAAACTCGATGACTTCTAGTCACTACCACTTCCCTCCCCCTCTTGCTTCAGTGCAATTTCCTGTCGAGGAGGGTGTGTCCTTTTGTCTCTAGACTCTGAGAATTGGAGGAAATGAAAGATTTGGGACAAGGGTTTGCAAGGATGGAGACCATCTAGGAAGGTAATAATAAGGAATAATAATGCTTGAGAAAAAAACAGATAGAATCAACATGGGACAAGGTGATTCAACCTGTATCTTCAGCAAAGCCTTGACATTTATTATTTATTTTTATTAATGTCTATCTTCCCCTCTAGAATGTAAGCTCACTGTGGGAAGGGAATGTGTCTACCAACTCTCTTGTACTCTCCCAAGTGCTTAGTACAGTGCTGTACACATGGTAAGTGCTCAATAAATACCACTGATTGGTTGATTTCAATAATTATAATTGTGACATTTGTTAAGCGCTTACTGTGTGCCAGGCATGGCGGTTAGTGCCTGGGCCATTCCCCCTGAAGTGTTCCCTTCTCCCTGTCTCTCTCTACCCTCCCCACAGTGCTCCCTCTTCCCAGAACTTGCTTCTTCCCCACAGCCTAGTGCTCTGTCTCAGAGGTTTCCAACACGACACCACTCTGGGGGTCCCTGAAGGGATCCAGCTCCTCCTCCCAACTGCTCTGGGCCTAAGGGTCGGGCGAGGTTTAAGGAGGGACTCAGCCATAGCCTGAGTAGCAGAGCCCTGAGCCTGGCCTATGGGCAGAGCAGGGGCTGGGAGAAGAGGCAGGGTTGGGGGGTGGGGTGCCTGGATTGTGGGTTTAGTTAGGATTGAGGGGTGGACCTTAGAGATCTGGGGGTGGGGTCTAGGCTGGGTGTGATGCCAGGACTGGAGAAGATCCAGGGGTAAAGACATGGGAGTGAGACAGAAGTTGAGGGTGAAGCCTGGGCTAGGGATGGAGCCAGGGTTAGGGCCAGTGCTCAGACTGGGGGTGGGGTGAGCCCAGCCCAAGAAGCACCATGGTCTAGTGGAAAGAGCCTGGCAGCCTGAGGACCTGGGTTCTAATTTCGACTATGTCTGCTATGTGACCTTGGACAAGTCACTTATCTTCTCCGTGCCTCGGTTACCTCGTCTGTAAAAAAAATGGGGATTAAGACCCCATGTGAAGCATGGACTCTGTCCAACCCTATTATCTTGTCTCTACCCCAGTGCTTGGAACAGTGCCTGGCACATAGTAAAAAAAAAAGAAAGTAAACATCCAATAAATAGCATTGATTGATTTATTGATTACACCACAGTGTCTCCCAGGCACTAACATCATCTCCCCCTTCCCTCCTGGCACCCTGTGGTCCCTGCTCCCGGCTTGCTCTTGCACACTCTGGACTCCATCATAACCGCTGAACCTTTGAGCCTATTTTGTCTACTTGTTTTTGTTTTGTTTTAATGTTTCAAAACTCCTGTTGTGTCTGTCTCCTGTCCCTTCTCCCCACTTAAACTCTTAGATGGTGAACCCACCCCCCAATGCTGAGTAAGGAATGTGTCTAATTCCCACTTGTGCAATCTCTCCCAGTGCTCAGTACAGTGCTCTGCACACAGTAAGTACTCAGTAAATACCACTGATTGGTTGGTTGATTCCAATAATTATAATTAAGCACTTAATGCATACTATTACTTCACTGCTGAGAAGCAGCATGGCTTAGTGGAAAGAGCATGGGCTTGGGAGTCAGAGGATGTGGGTTCTAATCCCAGCTCCTCCACTTATCTGCTGTGTGGCCTTGGGCAAACCACTTCACTTCTCTGTGCCTCAGTTACCTCATCTGTAAAATGGGGATCAAGACTGTGAGCCCCACGTGGGACAACCCTGTATCTACCCCAGTGCTTAGAACAGTGCTTAGAACACAGTAAGTGCTTAACAAATGCCATAGTTATTATTATTATTATTATTATTACTACTAGGAGTGGGAGGGAAGCTACTCCCTGGATATCTGCTTCAGTGACCTCATGGCACTATAGAGCTTCAGCTCTCTGTCTGCCTCCCAGAGATCAACTGCGCCATGCCAACATGGTACAAGAAGCAACTGTGAGATACCCTTTATTTCTCCTGGGCCTGAGAGCTGAAGGTAGCATGTACATAATAATAATTGTCACATTTGTTAGACACTCACTATATGCCATGTACCATACTAAACACTGGAGTAGATACAAGATAAGTGGCTACCACATGGAGCTGACAGTTTAAGTAGGAGAGAGGAAAGGCATTGAATCACCATTGTACAGTTGGGGAAACTGAGGCCAGAGACGTTAAGTGATTTGCCCAAGGTCACACAGCTGGTAAGTGGTGGAGCTGGGATTAGAACCCAGAGCCTACTGACTCTCAGGCCCATGCTTTATAAGCTCCTGAAATCTTTTTTTTTTCTCTCCTCTAGAGGCATGAGAGATCCAGAAGAGAGAGCAGAGACACCACAGTTAGGATAAGGGAATGGGCCTGGGACCAGGGAATCGTGGGCCACTGTGAGGCATTGTGGGTGACCACCAAGTGACTCCATGGTGTCTGTGGGCCCAGGGTAGGCTACATTGTCTTCAGTGTTTCAGGATGATATCAACAAGTAGGAAATGAGCAGATCTGCTATAACAAGCAGAGCGTTTTGCACAATACCATATAGTTTTAACAAGCTCCTTGAGGGCAGGAATCGTATCTACCAACTCTACCGTATTGTACCTTCCCAAGCACTTAGTACAGAGCTCTGAGCACAGTAAACTCTCAATAAATACCATTGATTGATTGCCCCCCCACTCCCAGGCCCATGACTCTTTGAAACAGGCTTCCCCCCAGGATTTCCGATCTGACAACCTGATTCTCCTGTGTCCTTAGGAAGGGGAGGGAATGCAGGGGGTAGTTTGGCATCAGAAATATGAACCTGGATTTAAAATCGTCAGGTACCATAACTGTACTTGGCAGGGACACGCCAGCTGAAAACTGGACTGTCCAATATAAAACCGGATAACCGGTCACCCTGGCTGAGGATGACAGTGCTCTTTACAGTGCTTGGCACATAGTAAGTGCTTAACAAATACCATACCAAAAAGGAGCCAAGCAGCAAAGGGGACTGCCAGGGCCTGCAGGTTGCCAGGAGGGGACAAGTCAACATCTCAGCAAGATTTCCAGCTCCTTTCTCATCTTGAGGGACAAGGCAGGCTAGCCACTGCAAAGAGCCAAGGGCTTCAGCCCCCTGACCAACCTTCTCAAAAATAAATAAATAATAATAATAATAATAATGATGGCATTTACTAAGTGCTTATCATGTGTCAAATACTGTTCCAAGTGCTGGCGTAGATACATGATAATCAGGTCAGACAGAGTCCGTGTCCCACTTTGGGCTCACAGTCTAAGTACGGGGGAGAACAGGTACTGAGTCCCCATTTTGCCGATGAGGAAACTGAGACACAGAGAAGTGAAGTGACTTGTCCAAGGTCACACAGCAGACAAGTGGCGGAGCCAGGATTAGAACCCAGATCCTCTGACTCTCAGGCCCTGGGTCTTTCCAGCATGCCACACTGTTTCTTCATTCTTCTCTATGGCCCACTCTGGGCCCTCTGTAGCTCCTCCCACCCCCTTGCACCTTGAGATAAACCCTTCGGCCCCTCTCTTCTTCAGCTTTCATCTCCTGGGGACGATGGATACTCATTCCCTATCTGGACAGAACAGGCTCATTCCTGATCCCTCCAGGCCTACCCGGGGTGGGGCGCGGGGGCGGTGGGGGCATGTTCTGCATCACCCTTTCACCTGGATCGGCACCCTTTGTGTCCATATCCGTCATTTTTTAATTTATAGTCATGTCTGTCTCCCCGTCTAAACTGTAAGTTCCTTTTGAAAGGAACATGTCTACCAACTCTGTTGCACTGTAATCTCCCAAGCACTTAGTACAGTGAAGTGCACATGGTAAGTGCTCAATAAATGCTATTGATTGATTGATTGATTGATTGGCTGGGTGAGTGATCCCATCACCGTGGTCGGCCACTGGCTCCGAGACCCCGGATAACGCAAGGGCTTCCAGTGGTCTTTGGTTCCCAGCCCCACGAGCTCAGAGGTCTCCGGCACATTCAAGCCCTTTCCGCTCCTCAAGAATCATCTCCCCCAGGGGCTCTCGCGGGGAGGTAGTGTTAAATGGTGATTCCATTTATGATTTTCTTTTCAAGGGAACAGGATGTGAGGGGTGGGGGGTGGGTTTCCTCTCTCTTGCTTGTTGTTCCAATTTATCCTGATTCCATGTCAGAGCTGGGGAAACAGTGGAACGACCCATGTGGAGAAGCATCCACAGAGACAAGCATCCACAGAGACCTCTCCCTCTGGGGCAGCTGGTTGAGAGGCCTCTCAGGGCCAGGAGTCCTCAGGATCCCCACAGAGGGTAGCCTCGACAACCACGGCCTCGGAGCCCAGACAGAAGGGAGGACAGTGGGATTAGGAAGACATTTCAGCCCTCACTGGGACGCTCCTTCTCCACCATCCTACAGGTATGTCTGCTCCACAAACTGCCCTCCAGCCTGTCTTGCTCAGGGTGAACAGATTGACATGACCGGGGGCTCCCCAGACTCATGGAATTGGGTATTCCAGAAATGCTAAGGCAGCCCCTCTCCCAGAGAACTGGGTCATGGGGTGGCGGAATTGGGCACGGCCCACCCGGAGACAGAGGACTGGACAGGATGACCTCTTAAGGACCCATCCAGCCTCAGGAGTCTATGATCCCCTTTGGAGCTGGCAGAGTTAAGGGACGAGACTCTCTTTGTCCCACCACCATCACCTTGCTGAGTTTGATCCCTGTTTCCAATCAGGAGGTCAGGGGTCAGCCCAGGGATTTCGCATCTCCTAAAGAATGAGGGGCCTGAGGTTCCCTCCCTCGGAGATTCCACGGGGTGGCAGAAGAGTAGGAAAAGAGAAGCCCCTCTCCACTCCTCTCTGCTCTGGAAGGCAAGACCTCAGCCTTTGCTCACGGACCTGGATTCTCCTGCCTTCTTATCAAGGAGGAAGCCTAGTGAAAAGAGCATGGGTCCAGGAGTCAGGAGACCTGGGTTCTAATCCCAGCCACTTGTCTGCTATGTGGCCTTGGGCAAGTCATTTCGGTTCTCTGTGTTTCAGTTTCCTCATTGGTA
This sequence comes from Ornithorhynchus anatinus, assembly GCF_004115215.2. Classification (NCBI taxonomy): domain Eukaryota; kingdom Metazoa; phylum Chordata; class Mammalia; order Monotremata; family Ornithorhynchidae; genus Ornithorhynchus; species Ornithorhynchus anatinus. The sequence continues at coordinate 23,148,499 of NC_041753.1, read as the reverse complement.
AAATGGGGTTTCAATACTTGTTCTCCCTCCCCTTAGATGGTGAGCCCCATTTGGAATAGACTGTATCTGATCTGATAATAATAATAATAATAATATTTGTTAAGTGCTTACTATGTGCCAAGCACTACACTAAGCACTGGGGTAGATACAAGATAATGAGGTCCTGAATGAGGCTCATAGCTTAAATAGGAGGGAGATGGCATTGTATTTACCCCAGAGTTTACCACAGTACTTGACACATAGTTAGTGCTTAACAAATAGTGTGATTATTATTATTATCAATGAAGAACTGAACTTTTATTTCAAGCCACATCAAGTCAACATCTCAGTCATTGCTCAGATTTCACTGATGGCTGGACTGAGGATGGAGGAGTGGGTAATCAAGGAGGGACAGGATAAGTACTTGGATTAACATGATAGCAGTTTGGATGGAGAGAAAAGGGCATATTTTAGTGATGTTGTGAAGATTGAACCAACAGGACTTAGTGATAGATTGAATATGTGTGTTGAATGAGAGAAAAGAGTCAAGGATAATACCAAGATTATGGGCTTGTGAGAGGGGAAGAATGGTGGTGCTGTCTACAGTGATGGGAAAGTCAGGAGGAGGACAGGGTTTGGGTGGGAAGATAAGGAGTTCTGTTCCGGACATGTTAAGTTCGAGCTGATGGCAGGACAACCAAGTGAAGATGTCTTGAAGGCAGGAGGAAATGCCAGACTGCAGAGAGGGAGAGAGATCAGGGCTGGAGATGTAAATTTGGGAATCATCCCCCTAGAGGTGGTAGTTGAAGCTGTATGCGTGAATGAGTTCTCCAAGGCACTGGGTATAGATGGAGAATAGAAAGGGACTCAGAACTGAATCCTGAGGGACAACCACAGTTAGGGAGTGGGAGGCAAAGGAGGAGCCCACGAAAGAGATTGAGAAAGAGTGGCCAGAGAGATATGAGGAAAACCAGGAGAGGACAGTGTCAGTGAAGCCAAGGGTGGATAATGTTTCCAGGAGAAGGCGGTGATCAGCAGTGGCACAGACACCTGAGAGGTCAAGAAGGATTAAGATGGAGTAGAGGCCGTTAGATTTGGCAAGAAGAAGCTCACTGGTGACCTTTGAGAGGGCGGTTTCTGTGGAGTGAAGGGGAAGGAAGCCAGATTGGAGGGGGTCAAGGATAGAATTGGGGGAGAGGAACTTGAGCTAGGGTGTAAATAATAAATGAGTACACACACACACACACACACACACACACACATGCTGAGAAGGATATAAATACCTTTCTAAGTGTTAGAAAAGGAAGTCCAAAGGAGGGAAATCTTTAAGCTATTTGTCTTATGAGAGGGTGGGGAAGGGCAGACCTAGAGCCTTCTGCGTCTTTGTTCACAAATCTAGGATCACTGTCGCTCAGTCCACATATGCAAAGGATAAATCAGGCTCCAAAATACACTGTAGTCTAAATTTTCCAGATATTTGAGGCAGATGAGGTTAATTTGAGGTTTAAAAACAGTCAGCTAGAAGTCAGGCCAAAATCTATTCTGTGGAGAGCTCCTTTCTTTAGGAATAGAATAGACTAAACTAGAATCGAATAGGAGAAGCAGCATGAGTGGAAAGAGTATGGGCCTGGGAGTCAGAGGAACTGGGTTCTAATCCTGGCTCTGCCAATTGCTAGCTGCATGACCTTTAGCAAGTCACTTAACTTCTCTTCTGCCTCCTATTTAGACAGTGAGCCCCATGCAGGACAGGGACTGTGTTCAACTTAATTGATTTGTATCTATCCCAGAGCTTTGAACAGTGTTTGACATATAATAAGCACTTAACAAATACTATAAAAAAATGGAATCAATCAATCAATGGTATTTATTGAGTGCTTACTGCATGCAAAGCACTGTACTAAATGCTTGGGAGAGCGCAATACAACAGAGTCGATAGACACGTTCCCTGCCAGCGATGAGCTTACAGTCCAGAAAATAGAAACAGTACTTGGTGTCAGATGTAAGTAGAGATCTGAGAGCCTTGCTCAGTATGGTGGGAATTGGAGCATGGGATCTGAAAGACTGGCAAGGTTCACACCAGATGGCAAGCTCCTTGAGGGCAGGGGCTGCATCTGTACTTCTCCAGAATGTTCCCAAGGCACTGCATATGGGATTGATGATGAGGAAGAGGTCAACCCATCCCTCCCTCAGCCTACTGGCAGGATGGTCCACCCCACACCAAACCAATAGAGGAATCGGTTACTTTGTGTCATGCTCAGACCTAGACTTTTTGGTAGGTTCTATGAATATCTCTGGAGATCCCATAGTCCTTTGTGCCTTAAAGCTTTCGGACCTCTCCCTCCCTGTCCCCCACCGCCATCACTGGAGTTGATATGAAAACTTTTGATTTCATAGGAGAAGCAGTGTGGGCTAGTGAAAAGATCATGGGCCTGGGATTCAGAAGATCTGGGTTCTAATCCTGGCTCTGTCATTTGCATACTGGATGACCTTGGACAAGTCACTTCACTTCTCTGTGCTTCAGCTTCCTCATCTGTAAAATCCTACTCCCTCCTACTTAGACTGTGAGCCCCATGTGGGACAGAGACTGTAGCCAACCTAATTATTTGTATCCTATTATCTACCCCAGGATTTAGTACAGTGCTTAGTGCATAGTTAGGGTTTAGCAAGTGCCCCCTTTCCCCCCTTGAAAAAGGGACCGATTTTGACTTGTCCCTCTAGGTCAGAGAAACTGGAGTCTAAGCCTTCCAGACACATAGAAAAACACATTTTGGGCCAGACATTTGAATTGACCTATTCTATAGGAACACAGGTCAACCAGTCAAGCTCTTTGATTCTCAAGGCAGATCCGTAACAATTTGCACAAGGATTGACCTGTCCCTAATTTTTACTGTGAAAATGAGCCAAATGGCTGGACAGATTAGAACATGCCTTTTTAAGTAAGGTCACATCTCCTCCAAGAGGCCTTCCCCAATTAAGCCCTCTTTTCCCAGGCTCCCTCTCCCTTATGTGTTATCTATGCACTTGGATCTGTACCTTTGAGGCATTTGATATTCAACCCACCCTCAGCCCCACAGCACTTTTGTACATATCCATAATTTACTTATATTAATGTCAGTCTCCCCCTCTACATTGTAAGCTCCTCGTAGGCAGAAGAATGTCTACCAACTCTGTTATATTGTACTCTCCCAACTGCTTAGGGCAGTGCTCTGCACACAGGAAGCATTCAATAAATACCTTGATTGATTGATTCCCCACTAATTGGGCCCTGATCTGGCTCTGTTTTCATCTCTGTGATTTCAGAGAGCTATGAAAAGGGACTAACAGGGAGCTAGTGGAATGGCAGATGGGTTATTCTGAGATGGTTGTTAATGGCAACTGGAGTCATTCATCTATAGAATAGAAGGTTGGGGCGGAGAGGGGTGGAACAGGCCTGAAGAATGGTCTTCACATCTCTAAAAGGGTTCTTTCAAGTGTTCTTGCTCTCCATCTCCTCACAGGCCAGAACAAAGAGACTAAAGCTAAAGTTGCAGCAGAGGGATTGAAGTTAGACACAAGGAAGAACTTCCATATGCGAGCTATGAAACAGGGACAGATGGAAGGCATGGCAGCTCTTTCCCTGAAAACTTTTAAGGCAGAGAGGCACCCTTTCCCATAGTTCCCCTCCTTGACCCCTGACTACTGGGCTGGTAAAAAGATCCCTCCGGGAACCAGGGGAAAATTTGGAATAACCTCTGGAGAGTCCTTTCTTTTCTTTTTTTTTCTAAATGGTGTTTATATGCCAAGCACTGGGGTAGATCCAAGATCATCAGGTCCGACAGGATCTCTGTCTCACATCGGGCTCACAGTCTAAGTCGGAGTCCTTCCAGTCCTTGGAGTCAGCCATTCCCGACATGGAGACTCCACAATAAGATCTGCCAAGAGGCTGACTATTCCTTGGGGACAAAAGCAAATCAAAGTGGTCTGGCTTCCCCGAGGCTAGGGTCAGGGCTGGACTTGATGTTCCAGACCAAAGGCAAGCAAGATAGAGGTGAAGGGCTGGGGGGAAGGGTGAAGAGTGGGCAAGGAGGGTCTCGCTGGAAGGCTGTGGGTGAAAGTTATCTGAGATTTCTCAGCATTTCCCTTTGTTTGGAGAGAGGCCTTGGAGAGAGGCCTAACCCTTGAAGAGGGGAGTTCTGCAGCCCACACAATGGTTCTATTCCTGGCCGGGAACAATGGACAGGCCCTGGAAAGACCTTCCTGTGGGCAGCTGGGTTTCCTAAAGCCCCAACGGCTCCTCGAGGTTGACTCCAGCCCAGCCCTCTGACCTACTTTGACACACAGTCAGGGGGACGAGAGTGGCCTGCGTGGCTCAGTGGAAAGAACATGGGCTTTGGAGTCAGGGCTCATGAGTTCGAATCCCAGCTCTGCCACTTGTCGGCTGTGTGACTGTGGGCAAGTCACTTAACTTCTCTGTGCCTCAGTTCCCTCATCTGTAAAATGGGGATTAAGACTGTGAGCCCCACGTGGGACAACATGATTCCCCTATGTCTACCCCAGCGCTTAGAACAGTGCTCGGCACATAGTAAGCACTTAACAAATACCAACATTATTGCCCCGGGTCCAGGGAAAAGTCAGGCTGCGAACCTGATGGGATTCTGGTGGTGTCAGTCCAAAGGCAATCAGGCAGTGGGGTCTAAAATAAATCAGGTAGGCAGGTCCAAGGGAAATCAGGCAGTGGATCTAATGGAAATGAGGCAGTGGGGGTCCAAAAGAAATCAGGCAGCGGGTCTAAAGGAAACCAGGCAGACAGGTCCAAGGGAAATCAGGCAGTGGGTCTAAAGGAAATCAGGCAGTGGGCCTAACAAAAATGAGCAGTGGGAGTCCAAAGGAAATCAGGAGGTGATCCAGAGGAAATCAGGCAGTGGGTATAAGGGAAATTGAATCTGTTCTGCTTCTTCATCATGTTCCCTTTTGTGTTGGGTGTACCAGAGACTGTGACTGAGCCAGGGGACCACAGACAGACACTTGGGTATTGTAAGGAGAAAGAGATGGGAGGGAGGAGGGAGGGACCAGAGGACTGGGGAACACCAGCAGGTCACTGCTAATTTTCCAGGCTGGAGAGCTTTTGTTCCTGATCAAAGGTGCTCTAAATTACTAGAGAGCTATCTTATGTTTTAGTTGTAATAGTAGTAGTAAGAAGTAGTAATTGTCAAAGCAGTCGAATGTATGCTCTTTGTGGGCAGGGATTGGGCCTACCAACTCCACAGTATTCTCCCACAAGCTCAGTACAGAGCTCTGCACACGATAAGTGTTCAATAAATACCTTTGATTGACTGACTTATAGTAATGGTAGTCAAAGTAGCTATATTTATAATAGTAATCGTATGGTAGTAGTAGTAGTAAGTAGTAGAGAAGCAATGTGGCTCGGTGGAAAGAGCCCAGGCTTGGGAGTCAGAGATCATGGATTCTAATCCCGACTCCGCCACTTGTCAGATGTGTGCCCTTGGGCAAGTCACTTAACTTCTCTGTGTCTCAGTGACCTCATCTGTAAAATGGGGATGAAGACTGTGAGCCCTAAGTTGGACAAGCTGATTACCTTGTATCTCCCCCAGCGCTTAGAACAGTACTTGGCACATAGTAAGTGCTTAACAAATACCATTATTATTCAAGTGCTTAATACAGTGCTCTGCACATAGTAAGGGCTCAATAAATACTATTGAATGGATAGTAATTACAGTGGCAGTAGACTGTACATTCCTTTTACTTTTTTTTAGTGGTAATGGACAATGGAGAAGAATCCATTGAGGAGAAATCTCGCTGGGGAAACCCAAGGAGATAGGATCTAAGGGAGAGGCATCCAAAGGGGGAGAAATCCAAGGGGAAGTAATCCAAGGGGGAGGGATCCAAGGGGAAGAAATCCAAAGGGGGGAGGATTCCAAGGGGAGGAGTCCAAGGGGGAGGAATCCAAAGAGGAGGAATCCAGGAGGCGGTATCCAGTGGGAAGAATCTTGAGGGAGAAATCTAAGGGGAACAATTCACCAGGGGAGGAATCTAAGAAGGAGGAATCCAAGGGAGAGGAATCCATGGCGTTAAACCCAATGAAGAGGAAATACTAGGAGAGGAATCCACTGGAGGGCCCTTCTCCAACTCTGCCCAGTGGCCACGTTTAGCAATCTAGTAGCTGCTGGGTGACTCCTGATTATTTCCCTCCTTATGATCCAGTTCCCTCACCACTGTTCTCCGGAGATGATGGATTCCCGAGATCCCTCCCGGTCGGCCCAGCATCTGTCCCTGCCGGGCAGTCTCGCACTCCTTGTCCTTCTCCGTTACACAGTGCTGGGTGAGGGTAAGTGGACCTGCCTGCGGGCCTCGCACTACTGTTGATGGACACAGCTGAGGATGCTGTGGCCCGGGGGGTGGGGTCTCCCCTGCTAATCGAGGGCATTTCTCAGGCCCATCGCCAAGATTTCAGGACCTAGAACCTGGGTGAGCAACTGGTGCTGGAGTTATCTGTCTGCACACTGCCCCTCACTCTCTTTAATCCCCTTCAGTCATTTCCCACGGGGGCAACAGGGCTAACAAGCTAGTACACGGGCTGGGGTGCAATGTAGGGAAGCAGCCTGGCCTAGCAGAAAGAGCCCTGGCCTGGGTTCTAATCCCAGCTCCGCCCCTTGTCTGCTGTGTGACCTTGGGCTAGTCACCTCACTTCTCTGTGCCTCAGTTCCTTCAGCTGCAAAGTGGGGATTCAATACTTGATCTCCCTCCTACTTAGACTGTGGGATCTGATTATTTTGTATCTAGCTTTTTACAGTGCCTGGTATATAGTAGGGGCTTAACAAATTCCATTAACCATAAAAAAGGAATGAGATGAGTGACATTGGCATCAGGACCCAACCGAGGGGAAGTCTGGCTAGTTTCTGCCTATGCCAGCCCTCCCCTCCCCGGTCATCACTGCCCGGCCGGAGCAAGGGAAGGTCCCACCCTCTGCAGCCATGCCCCCTGGCCCAGGAAAGGAGGGGAGGACTCTGCTGTTGAGACATCCACTCTGCCCATCCAGGAGAGTTTGCCGTGATCGGCCATGGGGACCCCATCCTGGCCATGGTCGGGGAAGAGGTTGAGTTCCCCTGCCACCTGCTGCCTGAGCTGGACGCCGGGGCCATGGAGGTGCGCTGGTTCCGGGACCGGTTCACTGACATCGTCCACACCTACTACGACCGGCAGGACCAGTTCGACATGCAGATGAGGGCCTACAGGGGCAGGACGGAGTTCCTGAAAGACGGACTGCAGGATGGGAGTGCCACCCTGAGGCTCCACGGAGTCATCCCTGCAGACGAGGGGCAGTATGGCTGCCTGATCCTCTCCGAGACTTTCTCCAGCCACGCCACATGGGAGCTGGAGGTGGCAGGTAGGTACCCCCTGCCCCTTCCTGCCCAGGGTGCAGGGGAGAAGGGAGGCTCAAGCTGCAGCAGAAGGCCTCTAGGCCAGATGCCAGGATGGACCAACTCATCTGGAGAGCGGAGAAATGCAGAGGCTGTGGGAGGAAAAGATGAGGCTAAAACTGCAGCAAGAGGGCTTTGCATTAGACACCAGGAAGGACCACCTCATCTTAAGAATAGTGCCCAGTGCTTAGAATAGGGCCTGGCACATAGTAAGTGCTTAACAAATACCTGCCTAACAAGCTAGTACACGGGCTGGGGTGCAATGTAGGGAAGCAACCTGGCCTAGTGGAAAGAGCCCTGGCCTGGGTTCTGATCCCAGCTCCGCCCCTTGTCTGCTGTGTGACCTTAGGCCAGTCACCTCACTTATGGGTGCGGAAAAATATATTTTGGACAATGAGATGCAGAAGCTGCAGGAGAAGAAGATTAAGCTAAAATTGCAGCAGGAGGGTTTTAGTTTAGACACCAGGAACAACTGCCTCATCTTAAGGGCAATGAAATGCATAAGCTGCAGAAGGAAAAGATAAGGCTAAAACTGCAGCAGAAAGAGAAGATTAGGCTAAAATGGCTGCAGGAGGGTTTTAGGTTAGACACAGAAAGGACCATCTCATCTTAAGGGCAGTGATATGCTGCAGATCTTCAAGAATGGAGGAAAAACCCTCCCCCTCTGCAGTCTATTTCCCCTCCCCTTAGATTCAGTCCTGCCCGGAGACAGGGGGATGGATGAGATGAGCACTCCCTGTCCCTTTGCAGGCACCAAGTCTATGACCCTGACAATGCCCAAGTTATCTGACTCACTCATCGTCTAGAATGCCAGACTAGAATGCCAACCACCATGATCAAGGTCCCAAGGTCACTCCAGAAGCCATCCCATCTCTTCCCCTGCCTCCAAAATCATTCCTCTCCACCCAGGAGCTGGAGATATCTCTCACCCAGGAAGATAGCTCTTCCAAGCTAAAGATCTCCAGAGGGCTTCAGTGTGGGGTTTCCCAAAGTCTAGCCTCCATCTCTCCTGCTGCAGCTTCAACCCCTTTCTTCCTGCCTGGGCCTCATCAACTTTGGAGCAGCCCCCGCTCTGGCTGAAGCCTTTCTGATTTCCAGTATCTTTCTGGTGTTTTCTAGGACTGGGCTCGGACCCTCACATCTCCTTTGAGGGCTACCAGGATGGCGGTATCCAGCTACGATGCAGTTCGGGGGGCTGGTACCCCGAGCCTAAGGCCCAGTGGAAGGACCCTCAAGGGCAGTGTCTGCCCTCCCTGTCAGAAACCAAGTTCCAGGACTCCCAGGGCTTATACCACCTAGAGATGTCGCTGGTGACCAGGGAACGGTACCACCGAAATGTATCCTGCTCCATCCAGAACCCCCTCCTGGTCCAGAAGAAAGAGTTCACCCTCCAGATAGCAGGTCAGAGACCCCTAGCCCAAGGCTGGGATCAGGGAACAGCTCATTTGGCTATTCTGAACATCCCAGGGTGGTTGCCCTGGCCTGCCAGCCATCCGCACCCAAACCCAAACGATGCTCCAATTCCACAGGGCTCCATTTAATCACCATATGGGTCCCGACTGGACTTGCCCTGGCCACCAGGTGGCGCTAGGGAGGGGTGTGCTCCACGCCCTTGTGCAGTCTTGAGGCTGTGGCCCCCCAGCTGAACAAGCCCTGTCTGGTACATATTTATGTCCGTGGCCTTGTGTTCAAAGGGACGGGGGAGAGGAGCGCAATGGCCCTGGAGCAATGGGTGGGTGGGTGGGGGGCGAATCAGGGGTCCCCCTTATCTCGGGCGCCTCTTCCAAGCCACGGAACCGAGGACAGAAGTTGAGGAGGGAAGAGTCTGCAGAACGAGGATATCAACAATCTATCAGTCAACAACCGGGAGATGCCCCTCTACTGTAGCTGGAAACTCCTCCAACATCTGTTTTCCTGTGAAAACCCTAGAGGGCTTCTCTGGTAAAGAGGCAGGATCCCCTGCCAGGCGTTAGGGATCTGCAGCCTCTGGGCTGCTTCACACGACCCCGGGGGGCGGGGTGGGGTGGCTGTTTTGCAGATGTGTTTTTGCCTCAAGTCTCCCCGTGGAGAGGAGTTTTTCCTGGAATTTTAGGGTGTCTCCTGCTCCTCTTTGCACCCCTGGCTGGCCTGGTGCTTTACTATTTCCGGAAGCAAAAGAAATCCAGAGGTAAAGGAGTGGGCTTGGGAGAAGGGGTGGAGAGGAGAGGGCAAGAAGGGAAACCGCCCCAGACCTTGACCCCTTTCTCCGGCAAAAGCTCCCTAAGGGCTGCGAAAAGAGCAGCAAATCCTGGTCACCATAGCGGTCAGAACGCAGGAAAATGGGTTGGTATGGAGATATCTGAAAAGATAGAGACTGGGTATCCAGCCGAACTTCCTAATGGGGAGGGGCATTCACTCATTCATTCAATTGTATTTATTGAGCGCTTACTGTGTGCAAAGCACTGTCCTTTGCTCTTGGGAGAGTTCAATACAACAACAAACATATTCCCTGCCCGAAACAGGCAGACACCATTGAAATGGGAGACTGGGTGGATGGGGTGTTGGGGATGGAGAATGGGGGCGGGGGGGAGGAGAATCTACTTTTCTGGAGATTCTCAAGAGAGTCAGCCCCTTGACCTCCTGGGTCGAGGTCGAGGAGCCCCTAACTCCTGGTGGGGGGGCGGGGAGGGGAGAGGGAAGCATAGGTTGCAACAACCCCAGAGTGGGTGGAAAGGCCTCAAGAGAGAAGCCTCACCATTTCCTCCTTTTTTTTCTCCTGCTCCTTCTCTTCCTCCTCTTCCCCTTCCTCCACCGTCTTTTCCTCCTCCTTCTCTTTTCTCTAGATAAACTGAAGAACAAGACAGAGAAAGAAAAAGGTAAACCAAGATGGTGGAACTTCTAACCGGGGTTGTAGAGAGGCTTTTAGGGGGATACGAGAGGTGCAAAGGCCCTGGAAGGGGAAGAGGGGGGTGTCCCTCAGAAGGGGGAGGTGGCTGGGTTTGCTATTTCTCTGACCCCTGATCGGCCCTGATGTCCCCCTTGTTCTCTGTTTCTCCCATAGAGAAACTCACAGTCAAGCTAGGTAAGTTCTCCTGATGGGGTCCCATAGGTACTGTCAGCTGGATGCTTTTGCTAAAGGGAAGGACACTCCTAATCTGGACCTCTATGAGGCATGAGCAACGAATCCTAGACCTGTTACCTCCTAGGCTTGGTTTTCGGCCCAGCCTGCCTGAGAAAGATTCAACCATCCATTCGAGAGTATGCTCCTTGTGGGAAGGCAATGTGTCCCTTCCTTGTTTTGTACTTCCCTAGTGCTTAATAATAACAATAATAATAATAATAAATTGTATTTGTTAAATGCTTACTGTGTGTCAAACACTGATCTAAGGGCTGGGGTAGATACAAGATAATCAGGTTGGACACAGTCCCTGTCCCCCATGGGGCTCACAATCTTAATCTCCATTTTACAGTGATGTAACTGAGGCACAGAGAAGTCAAATAACTTGTCCAATGTCACACAGCAGATAAATGGCAGAGCTGGGATTAGAACCCAGGTCCTTCTGACTCCTAGGTCTGTGGTCTATCCACTAAGCAAAGCTACTTAGTACAGTGTATTGCCCCGACGGGAACTCAATAAATGCTCTTTCTGCTACTACTACTGGTCCCAAATCAATGTAGACTCTCTGGAACCAGTATAACCTTCCATCTTCTGGATTTTAGTCACCAACCACCATCCTCCCCTCCCAGTCCAAATCAGCCCCCTCCCTGACAGTCCTCCCCTCCCGCCCCCACCCAGCTGCCTTCACCAGTCTCTGCATCTTCCCTCAGTGTCCCTTGAACATTGAGTCCCGAGAAGGACAGGGACTGTGTTCAACCTGATTATCTTGCCTCTACCCCAGTACTTAGCACACTGCTTGGAACATAGCAAGCACTTAACAAATGCCACAATTATTCATAATCACTTTTACACTGCTCTCTCCCTCCCCAGATTGGGATGGTGGGGGATGAATGGAAGGGGGACTGATCTGTTTCTTCATTTATTTTGTAGAGAAACTTCAGACGGAACTTGGTAAGTGCTCTGTTTTCTCATGGTATTTGTTATGAGCTTACTATGTGTCAAGCACTGTGGTAAGCACTGGGTTAGATACAAATTTATCAGGTCAGACACAGTACCGGTACCACATAGGGCTCACAGCCTAAGTTGGAGGGAAGAGGATTTATTCCCCATTTTACAGATGAGGTAGCTGAGGAACAGAGAAGTTAAGTGATTTGACCAAGGTCACACAGCAGACAAGTGGCAGAGTCAGGATTAGAACCCAGACCCTCTGACTCCCAGACCCGGGATCTTTCCACTAAGGCTACACTGCTTCCTACAGGAAAAAGCTCTGTTGAGTCCCTAAAGACTCCTCTTCACCTGCCCCTCACCTCCTGGAATTGGACAGTCTTGGGACAGAGTTTCAGAGGGAAAGAGCTTTGTGACCCAGAGAGGAGATAGTTGAATCATCAGGTCAATCAAGCAGTCAATCATCGGTATTCATTGAGTACTTAGTGTGTGCAGAGCACTGTATTAAGCACTTGGGAGAGTTCCATACAAAAGAGTTGCTAGACACCTTTCATGCCCACAAGGAGCTTCCCTGATGATGGTGGTAACAGGGGCTTTTCTGGAGATTTGGGTCCAGTTTGGGGGATCTTCATAAGGAAGGCACAGTCCGTTTCTTGTCTGACCACAGCTTCCCCTCACCTTCCGCAGTCCCCCAAAGGGTCAGTTATAGAACAGGTGAGGCCCAGGGAGCATCAGTGGGGTGGGAAGGGAAGACCCGGATGAAGCCTCAATTTCGGGGGCGGGGTTTCAACTCTTCCCTTCTTCTGCTTTCAGAGTGGAGAAGGACAGAAGGCCAGGCCGGTGAGTGACCAACTTTAGCTTTGTGCTTTTTTTTTTTTTAATGGTACTTGTTGTGTGCTAGAAAGGATTAATCCCCATTTTACAGGTCCTCTGGTTCCCAGGCCTGTGCTCGTTCCATTAAGCCACTCGATCAATAGGATTGATCGAGCATCTACTTGTGTGCCCAGCACTGTACCAAGCGCTTGAGAGAGTGCGGTAGAATCAGTGGTATTTATTGACTACCTACTTGTGTGCCCAGTACTTTACTAAGTACTTGGGAGAGTGTAGTAGAGCTAGTAGACATGATCCTTGCCCTCAAGAAGCTTTCAATTGAGGGCTTGCAATTAATTAGAGTTCAGCTCCCTTCACCTGCTTTTCAAACATCCTCTACCCTTACCCCCACCCTCAGGTCAGCAGACCTATGTCCACCACAGGTCTTCTCCCAACACCCCCCAGCTCCAGCCCCCCCGACCCCCACCAAGTCCAGCCTTTTCCTTCCTCACAAACTGTCTCCTTAACATTAGCAGCTCATTTATTTCTCTCTTTATCTCTCTGTCTCTGCCTCCTCTCTCTCCCCCTCTCTATCTCTTACCCTCTCTTTTTCTCTCCCTCTTCCTCCCTTTCTTTCTCTGTCTCTCTCTGTCTCTCTCATTTCAGAGTGGAGAGCGGCCTGCAGATACGCAGGTAAATAACCAGAGCAAAGGGTGGCTTAGACCCAACCTGGAGGTAGCGGGACAAGCCTTCCTCCTCCATCCCCATCCCCCCGGGGTGGGGGGGAGAGGGGACAGTGACAAACTCCGGCCAGGGGGGCAGGGGAAGCTGTGGCGGCCCATGTTGCTGTAGTTCATTTCATTCTAAGGATCTTTCCAGTCATAACCTCTTGATGACAGCTCTGCAGAAGACGTTTCCAGAAACGATTTTTGATTGATTAAAAAGCAGATGACCACCCGCCCCCCAGGTCCGCCCCCGGGACCAGATCGAGGCAGACGGGGGATCCCTAGGCCGTTTCTGGCGGCAGGGCACCGACGGGAGAAACGTAGATGTCAATGTAGCCCTCAGTCCACCACACTCCACCTCTCCAGCAGAGGGCGCCCTCTCTTTGTTTTCGCACTGGAGAAACATAATTTGAAGACTTCTTGGGTCCCTTAGGGTGTTTTCATTCATTCATTCATTCATTCATTAGTATTTATTGAGCGCTTACTATGTGCAGAGCACTGTACTAAGCGCTTGGAATGTACAATTCGGCAACAGATAGAGACAATCCCTGCCCAATGAGGGGCTTACAGTCCAATCGGGTGAGACAGACAGCAGAGCAAAACAGAACAAAACAAAAACAAGACAACATTATCACGATAAATAGAATCAAGGGGATGAACACCTCATTAACAAAATAAACACGGTAATAAATAATATATATAAATGAGCACAGTGCTGAAGGGAATGGAAGGGAAGGGGGAGGAGCAGAGGGTGGAGGGAGAGCAGAAGGAAAAGGGGGGCTCAGTCTGGGAAGGCCTCTTGGAGGAGCTGAACTCTCAGTAGGGCTTTGAAGAGGGGACGTTTTGAGAGAAGCACGGACTACACATATACAAACACACACATTCACAAATATACACACAAGACACACACTTTCCAGTCTTGCAAGTAGTTGTAGTAGTATTTATTAAGCGCTTACTATGTGCAGAGCACTGTACTAAACACTGGGAAAGAATACACAGATACTTTCCAAGCGCTTAGTACAGTGCTCTGCACACAGTTAGTGCTCAATAAATACGATTGAAAGGATGAATGAATGAATGAATGAATTAGACAGGGATCCTGTCACTTGAGGGCCTCACAATCTATGAATCAAGGTGGAGGAGAGGACTGGAGGCAGACACATAGGGAGCAATGAAACAATCAAACGTTAAAAGAGCATAAGAGACGAGGACAAATACCCAATACCCAAAATCAAAACAAAAGTCAGTAGAGACCTGTGGCTAGAGGAGCCGAAGTTCAAGGTCCTCGTGATTCATTCATTCATTCATTCAATAGTATTTATTGAGCGCTTACTATGTGCAGAGCACTGTACTAAGCGCTTGGGATGAACAAGTCGGCAACAGATAGAGACAGTCCCTGCCGTTTGACGGGCTTACAGTCTAATCGGGGGAGACGGACGGACAAGAACAATGGCACTAAACAGCGTCAAGGGGAAGAACATCTCATGAAAACAATGGCAACTAAATAGAATCAAGGCGATGTACAATTCATTAACAAAATAAATAGGGTAACGAAAATATATACAGTTGAGCGGACGGGTACAGTGCTGTGGGGATGGGAAGGGAGAGGTGGAGGAGCAGAGGGAAAAGGGGAAAATGAGGCTTTAGCTGCGGAGAGGTAAAGGGGGGATGGCAGAGGGAGTAGAGGGGGAAGAGGAGCTCAGTCTGGGAAGGCCTCTTGGAGGAGGTGATTTTTAAGTAAGGTTTTGAAGAGGGAAAGAGAATCAGTTTGGCGGAGGTGAGGAGGGAGGGCGTTCCAGGACCGCGGGAGGACGTGACCCAGGGGTCGACGGCGGGATAGGCGAGACCGAGGGACGGCGAGGAGGTGGGCGGCAGAGGAGCGGAGCGTGCGGGGTGGGCGGTAGAAAGAGAGAAGGGAGGAGAGGTAGGAAGGGGCAAGGTGATGGAGAGCCTTGAAGCCTAGAGTGAGGAGTTTTTGTTTGGAGCGGAGGTCGATAGGCAACCACTGGAGTTGTTTAAGAAGGGGAGTGACAGGCCCAGATCGTTTCTGCAGGAAGATGAGCCGGGCAGCGGAGTGAAGAATAGACCGGAGCGGGGCGAGAGAGGAGGAAGGGAGGTCAGAGAGAAGGCTGACACAGTAGTCTAGCCGGGATATAACGAGAGCCCGTAATAGTAAGGTAGCCGTTTGGGTGGAGAGGAAAGGGCGGATCTTGGCGATATTGTAGAGGTGAAACCGGCAGGTCTTGGTAACGGATAGGATGTGTGGGGTGAACGAGAGGGACGAGTCAAGGATGACACCGAGATTGCGGGCCTGCGGGACGGGAAGGATGGTCGTGCCATCCACGGTGATGGAGAAGTCTGGGAGCGGACCGGGCTTGGGAGGGAAGATGAGGAGCTCAGTCTTGCTCATGTTGAGTTTTAGGTGGCGGGCCGACATCCAGGTGGAGACGTCCCGGAGGCAGGAGGAGATGCGAGCCTGAAGGGAGGGGGAGAGGACAGGGGCGGAGATGTAGATCTGCGTGTCATCTGCGTAGAGATGGTAGTCAAAGCCGTGAGAGCGGATGAGTTCACCGAGGGAGTGAGTGTAAATGGAGAACAGAAGAGGGCCAAGAACTGACCCTTGAGGAACTCCAACAGTTAAAGGATGGGAGGGGGAGGAGGCTCCAGCGAAGGAGACCGAGAATGACCGGCCAGAGAGGTAAGAGGAGAACCGGGAGAGGACAGAGTCCGTGAAGCCAAGGTGAGATAAGGTATGGAGGAGGAGGGGATGGTCGACGGTGTCAAAGGCAGCAGAGAGGTCAAGGAGGATCAGAATGGAGTAGGAGCCATTGGATTTGGCAAGAAGGAGGTCATGGGTGACCTTAGAGAGAGCAGTCTCGGTAGAGTGGAGGGGACGGAAGCCAGATTGGAGGGGGTCTAGGAGAGAATGGGAGTTAAGGAATTCTAGGCATCGATTGTAGACGACTCGTTCTAAGATTTTGGAAAGGAAGGGTAGTAGGGAGATAGGACGATAACTGGAGGGGGAAGTGGGGTCAAGAGCGGGTTTTTTTAGGATGGGGGAGACGTGGGCGTGTTTGAAGGCAGAGGGGAAGGAGCCCTTGGAGATTGAGTGGTTAAAAATAGAAGTTAAGGAAGGGAGGAGGGCAGGGGCGATGGTTTTAAGAAGGTGAGAGGGAATGGGGTCCGAGGCGCAGGTGGAGGAGGTGGCACTTGCGAGGAGGGAGGAGATCTCCTCTGAGGATACTGCAGGGAAGGATGGGAAAGTAGGGGAGGGGGTTGCTGGGGGGGGAGGGGAGAGGCGGAGGGGTGACTTTGGGGAGCTCAGACCTGATCGTGTTGATTTTCGTGAGGAAATAGGTGGCCAGATCATTGGGGGTGAGAGATGGGGGAGGGGGAGGAACAGGGGGCCTAAGGAGAGAGTTAAAGGTCCGGAACAATTGGCGGGGGTGACGGGCATGGGTGTCGATGAGGGAGGAGAAGAAGCTTTGCCTGGCGGAGGAGAGGGCAGAGTTAAGGCAGGAAAGGATAAATTTGAAGTGTGTGAGGTCGGCTTGGTGCTTGGACTTTCGCCAGCAGCGCTCAGCAGCTCGAGCATAGGAGCGAAGGAGGCGGACGGAGGAGGTGATCCAGGGCTGTGGGTTAGTGGCGCGAGAGCGGCGGAGGGAAAGGGGGGCGAGAGAGTCGAGATGAGTAGAGAGGGTGGAGTTGAGAGCGGAGACCTGATCGTCGAGAGTGGGAAGAGAGGACAGGGCGGCAAGGTGAGGCGAGATGCTATTGGAAAGACGGATGGGATCGAGAGAGCGGAGGTCTCTGTGGGGCAGTAGCGAAGATTTGCAGGGGGAGGGAGTGTGAGAGATGAGGCAGGTGAGAAGGTTATGGTCCGAGAGAGGGATTTCAGAGTTGGTGAGTGAGGAGATAGTGCAGCGGTAGGAGATGACAAGATCGAGGGTGTGACCGAGTTGGTGAGTGGGCGCGGTATGGTGGAGGAGGAGGTCGGCAGAGTCGAGGAGGGATAGCAGGCGGGCGGCAGAGGAGTCGTCGGGTACATCTGTATGGATGTTGAAGTCTCCAAGGATCAGAGTGGGCAGAGAGAAGGAGAGAAGGAAGGTGAGAAAGGGGTCCATGGCATCCCCGAAGCCACAGCAGAAGCTTCTAGCCTTCCCCGGGTGGTGGAAAGCAGGACAGGGCGGGAGATGGAGTTAGAATCGGAACCTTAACTCAGGAGCCCTCGCCGGCTCCTCCCGCCGCCCCCAGAAACCGACCCCCGCCTCCCCCCCAACCTCTCTCCGCAGTGGACGTGACCCTGGATCAGGACACGGCTCACCCCATGCTTCAGGTCTCCGAGGACAGGAAGAGTGTAACCTACGGTGACACCAAAGCCGATCTGCCTGGGGACCCCAAGCGATTTGAGAACTGTCCCTGTGTCCTGGGCCAGGAGGGCTTCATTTCGGGGCGCCATTACTGGGAAGTGGAGGTGGGGCAGAAGACCAGGTGGTTCCTGGGGGTGTGCCAGGATGCCGTGGAGCGAAAAGTAGAGGTGAGGATGTCTCCGGGGACGGGTTACTGGGTGCTGGGGCTGTGGAACAGCGCCGAGTATTTTATCTTGGACCCTTACCGCGTCTCTGTCACCCTGAGAGTACCGCCCCGTCGGGTGGGGGTTTTCCTCGACTACGAGGGAGGCAGGGTCTCGTTCTTCAACGTGACCGACGGCACCCACATCTACACCTTCACGGCCACCTTCTCCGGGACCCTCCGGCCGTATCTCCGGCCCCGTTCTCACGATGGGGGAGAGCACGCCGCCCCTCTGACCGTGTGCCCGGTGCCGGGCAGGCCCGAGGCCGTGGATGATTGTGACACCTGGCTGCAGCCCTATGACACTCCGGACACCATTTTGGGCCAGTGGTGAGGAGCGCTCTGCATACAGTATACCCTTAATAAACACCACTGATGGAACGATTGAACCCCTACTCGTCCCTTCAGGGGCGTGTCCCGACCCTTCTCTCTCGGGGTTTCCGCTCACTGTTCTTCCCTCTGCTCCTCAGCTTCACAGCCAGCACTACAGCCTCCCATGGCGTCTGCCAACTTTGCTATATTATACTCTCCCGAGAGCTTAGTATAGGGCCCTGCACACAGTAAGTGCTCAGTAAATACTCCTCAATTATTCCAGCTAATCCTTGAGCGTCCACACTCCCACCAAGGGGGACGAGGAAAAGATGAACCATAAAAATCCACCAGCAATCCCCAAAACTCGTATTTGTCTCCACGTCTCCTTTCCTCCCAGATTTTTACCAGCCTAGATTACACTGACTCTATTTTTCAAGCCCTCACTATGTGCCGAACGCTGCAAGAGATATAAATTAATCAGGTCGGGCACAGACTGCCAGCCCCAGGTGGGACAGAGACTAAGTAGGAGGGAGAAGAGGTAACCGACCCTTGTTTTGCAGACGAAGAAACGGCAGGCAAATGACGGAGCCATTTTGTAGAATGATTTCAGAGCAAATTCAGACTGCCCGGGAAGACTATAAACTCCCGCTTAGACTGTGAGCACCTTGTGGACAGGGAACGTGTCTGTCATTCATTTATTCATTCAGTCGTATTTATTGAGCGCTTACTGTACTAAGCGCTTGGGAAGTACAATTCAGCAATAAATAGCGACAATCCCTGCCCACAGTGGGCTCACAGTCTAGAAGGAGGGAGACAGACATCAAAACAAGTAAACAGGACTCAGTAGCATCATTATAAATAAATAGAATTATAGATATATACACATCATTAATAAAAATAAATAAAAATATAATTATAAATATATATATATATCTTTGTCTTCCCTGTTGCACTGTACCCTCCCAAGGGCTTAGTACAGTGTTCTGCATCACAGTAAGCGCTCAATAAATACTACTGTCTGACTGACTAAAAATATGACACGTGTGTGTAATATAGAAAGCGCTCCGTAAATACGATTGAATAAATACGATTGAATGAAAACGATTTTAAACACTTGGAGATACAAAAGCTGAAAGTTACCCTTAAAGGGCTGGGTTTTGCTTATAGAATTCATTCCCTTAGTCAACTCTTCCCAACACCGAAGAAGATATTTGGCTTTCATTTTTCTTGAAAATAAAATAGTGAATGGCAAACATGCTAAAACTGTTACTATTGTGAAGCCCTGAGGGACAGAGACCGTGTCTAATCCCCACCTGTGCATTCTTTCCCAGCGCTTAGTACAGTGTTCTGCATAACATGAGCACTTAATAAATATTATTCCCACTACTCTAGTGCGTATGTGGTCTTGATGGTTAACAATGGATTCTGCAAACAATTGCGTCCCCTAGAGGTACCGGTTGGTACGTGCTCTGGCCCACGTCCTACCGCTGTCCTGGAATGTTCTCCCTCCTCACCTCCACCAAACTAACTCTCTTCCCCTCTTCAAAGCCCTACTGAGAGCTCACCTCCTCCAAGAGGCCTTCCCAGACTGAGCTTCCCCTTTTCCCTCTGCTCTCTCTGCTCCATCTCTGCTCCCCCTCCGCCTTCGGCTCCCTCCCCGTTCCCCCCTTCACCTCCCCTCAGCTAGGCCCCCTTTCCCTCTGCTCCTCCCCCTCTCCTTTCCCCTCCCCTCATCACTGTGCTCATTTGTATATATTTTTATTACCCTATATATTTTATTAATGAGGTGTACATCCCCTTGATTCTATTTATCGTGAATATGTTGTCTTGTTTTTGTCCGTCTCCCCGATTAGACTGTAAGCCCGTCATCGGGCAGGGATTGTCTCTATCTGTCCCGAATTGTACATTCCAAGCGCTTAGTACAGTGCTCTGCACAAAGGAAGCGCTCAATAAATACTATTGAATGAATGAAGAGGAAAGGGGACTTTAGTCAGGAAGGCTTCCTGGAGGAGACGTGCCTTCAAAAAGTCTTTGAAGCGGGGGAGAGTAATTGTCGGATTTAAGGAGGGAGGGCGTTCCAGTCCAGAGGCAGGACGTGGGCCAGGGGTCGGCGGCGAGATAGGGGAGATCGAGTCACAGTGAGAAGGTTAGCACCAGAAGAGCTAAGGGTGCGTACTGGGTTGTAGAAAGAGAATAGCGCGGTGAAGTAGGAGGGGGCAAGGGGATGGACTGCTTTAAAGCTAGTGGTGGCCTCCCGGTTTTTTATTCATTCAATCGTATTTATTGAGCGTTTACTATGTGCAGAGCACTGTACTAAGCGTTTGGAATGTACAATACGGCAACAGATCTCTAGTTCATATCCGGATAATTTCTTCCATTTGAGGTTTCAGTTTGATAGTTTTCAGGGAACTGCCCTGCCTGCAATCCCAAGAGTTCCTGATAGTTTAAAATTGATTAATTGGTTGATAAAATTCATTCATTCGTTCAATAGTACTAATTGAGCGCTTACTGTGTGCAGAGCACTGTTCTAAGCTCTTGGAAAGTACAATACAGCAATAAAGAGAGACAATCCCTGCCCATAACGGGCTTACAGTCTAGAGTGGGGGAAGGCAGACAGCAATACAAGTAAACGGACATCAGTATAAATAAATAGATAGGTATAACACCGTTCCTTGAGTTCCCCGGAAAGGTATCTGCATTCCAAATGAACCACTCCCTGTTAACAGTGCTCTGCACATAGTAAGCCTTCAATAAATACTATTGAATGAATGTTAACCCATTGTCAGCAAATCTTTAACACGTGTAAATTAGGTCGCTTAAGCAAAAGCGTTATTAACGGGGCCGTTAATGACAAGTAATATTAACGAGCGCGAACACTGCTCCGGGCAATCACATTCCATTACTATACATGGGGGCTGGTTTTAAATGACGCACTATTTCAAGGGTACCGGGTTTAAAAGGCTGACTTTTTCTTAACGGCCCCTAGTGTGTCTGTCACCAAACCCCTCCCCGCCTTTTCCGAGCGCTTAGTATAGTGCTCTGCACACAGTAAGTGTTTAATAAATACTATTACTTCCTCTACGACGACCACCACCACCTCTTTTGTTGCCTATATTGTGATTTTTATTTCATGGGCCTAAAGAAAAGGCGAAGGGAAGACTTTTGAGTGCCTTTTACCTTTTCAAATCACAGTGCTGTGTCCGAGAGAAGAGAGGCATATTTGCGGATTTCAAACCTTCCCACCCTTACCCTTATTATTATTATTATTACTACTAGTGGTATTAGTGAACAGGCAACCTGTCTAACAACGCTGTCTATTGTACTCGCCCAAGCTCTTACAGTAAGCGCTCAATAAATACCAGTGATTGATTGTCTCTATCTGTTGCCGAATTGTACACTCCAAGCGCTTAGTACAGTGCTCTGCACATAGTAAGCGCTCAATAAATACTATTGAATGAATTGATTGCCAAGCGCTGGGGTAAATACTTGAGGCTTAGAGTCAAAGTGGGTGGGAGAACAGAGATCTTGTTTTTGTTTTGTTCTGTTTTGCTTCGCTGTCTGTCTCCCCCGTTTAGACTGTGAGCCCGTCATTAGGCAGGGATTGTCTCTATCTGTTGACGAATTGTAAATTCCAAGCGGTTAGTACAGTGCTCTGCACATAGTAAGCGCTTAATAAATACTATTGAATGAATGAATGAATTAAATCCCCATTTTACCCCATTTGATCTTCGCACACAGTAAGCACTCGGTAAATACGATTGAATAAATAAATTTTACAGATAAAAAACTGAGGCACAGAGAAGTGAAGTGAAAAGTCACACAGCAGACAAGTGGCGGAACAGGGATTAGAACGCAGGTCCTTTGACTCGCAAGCCTGCGCTCTTCCCACTAGGGCACACCATTCCTCTATTACTCGGTCGACTGTCGCATGATACCCCGATCTCTCTGTATCATTCGGGCCTTATAGCCCCAGGAGACGCGGCCCGATTGCACGGGATCCGGCCGATGGAAGGATCCCAGCAAGGGGGCGGGGGATCCGAGAAGTGGGCAGCCTGAAAAGTGGAAATAATAATAACTGTGGTATTTCTTAAGCACATACTATGTGCCAAGCCCTGTATTAAGCGCTGGGGTAGATACAAGCTAATTAGGTTGGACACAGTCCCTATCCCGTATGGGGCTCACAGATTTCTCTCCCTCTCTGTAGTCTCGCATTTTCTCCTGCCTTCAAGGCATCTCTACTTGTCACCTCAAATTTAACATGTCCAAAACAGAACTCCTTATCTTCCCACCCAAACCCCGTCCTCCCCCTGACTTTCCCATCAACTGTAGACAGAGAACCACCATCCTTCCTGTCTCACAAGCCCTTAACCTTGGCATCCTAGACTCCGCTCTCTCATTCAACCCACAAATTCAGTCTATCACTAAATCCTGTCGGTTCAATCTTCACAACATCTCTAAAGTCCGCCCTTTCTTCTCCATCCAAACCGCTACCACGGAGGCAGAGCGGAGCATTCTGAATGTCTGAAAAAGACCGGCACAGAGGAAGTTTTTACATAGTTACGTTCCGAAGCGAGCCGGCGGAACACCGATATTTCACCCACTGAGGACGAAGTAGTCATTGAAGTTTAACATTCCCTTTCTGGTTGAAAAATCCGATGCCAAAAGTCCAAGTCAGACCCGGCTATGCCATGCACAAACGGTGTTGAGTTGTGCTGTTGGATTCAGTAAATCTGTTGGGTTCAGTAAATCTGAAGGGAATGCCCACGGAAGTGAGAAATACAGTTCTGCAGAAAATCAGGAGGCTGAATATCTGAATGAAAGGAGGTAGAAGACGGGAGAGGAAGGAAGCATTTTCAGTAAATAGTAAGATCCCATTGGTCCCTATTTAAATGTGCCATTAAACGGGACCCTAGTCGGTAGAGGGTGAGGGCAGATTGGTGGAGTCTGGGGAAGCAAATTTTACGAAACTTGTTTGCACCTTTCATTGCTCTCGTTCACACTGCAATCCTTCTTCCGCCTTTCGCAATCAGGGGACAAAGGTAACGACAGAGAACCCAGCCCTACACCAGGCGCTTAGAGAGCTTTTTGAGTTAGGGACTGTGTCTTTGGCCTCTTCTGAGCATCGTAGACGCTAACTATTGATTCATTCACTTTACGAGAGAAAAGAACAAATATCAAAGGTATCGCCCCTGCCTCGAGGACTTTTAAAGGATTGGTTTAAAGCACTCAATCAGACATCAAACAGACGACCAGTCTCCCCACCTTCCAAGCCTTAGTAAAAATGACATCTCCAAGATGCTTTTCCCGACTAAGCCCTCATTTCCCCTTCTCCCACTCCCTTCTGCGTTGCTCTTGCACTTGAATTTACACCCTTAATTCAACCCCCCACAGGCAGCCCCACAGCACTTAAGAACATATCTGTAATTTATTCATTTATAGTAATGTCTGTCTCCCTCCCTAGACTCTTAGCTCCTTGTGGGCAGGAGAACGTGTCTACCAACTCTGTTATTTTATACTCTTCCAAGCTCTTGGTGCTCTGCCTTACAGAAAGCGTTCAACGAATACGATTGCTCGATCGATTGATTAAAGAGGAGGTGAGGAAAGCCGCCGTTATGAACGGACAAATGTAGCATAGTTAAGAGTGAGACTAGCTATAGTAAATCAATCCATCAGCAGGTCGATCCATGAGGGTGAGCTGACTGATGATTGGCTTGGCTGGCTGGCTGGGTGGAGGAGGGGGTCATTTAATCAAGGGGGGCAATCAAATAAGAACTGGTAGAGGACAAATAAGAGCATCCCAGCGATGGATCAGGGCAAAACTTTCATTAAGTTAAATAATAAAGTAGTGTTGTTGTTATTATCATTATCAATAATAATAAATTATCTACTTATATTAATGTCTGTCGTTCCCCCCCACCTCCGGCGGTAAACACGTCGTGGGTAGGGAACGTGCCTACCGATTCTGTTGTATCATCCTCTCCCAAGCGCTTAATTCAGTGCTCTGCACAGAGTAAGCGCTCAATCAATACCATTGATGAACTGAACAAAATACTAAATTATTCAATACCAATAAACGACGATAGTAAATAATTCATTTGTAAAGATAATTTATAATAATTATCTTCGTGTATTAATGTCGGTCTCCCCCATCTAGGCTGTAAACTCGTCGTAGGCAGGGAACGCGTCTACCGATTGAACTCTCCCAAGGGCTTCGTACAGTGTTCTGCACGCAGTAAGCGCTCGGTGAACGTCACCGATTGACTGATTAAGCACTTCGATGCCTCGGGGCCGATTTAGAATAATAATAATTATGTTGGTATTTGTTAAGCGCTTACTATGTGCAGAGCACTGTTCTAAACGCTGGAGTAGATGCAGGGTAATCAGGTTGTCCCACGTGAGGCTCACAGTTAATCCCCATTTTACAGATGAGGCACAGAGAAGTTAAGTGACTTGCCCACAGTCACACAGCTTACAAGTGGCAGAGCCGGGCAACGATCGCGTCGCTTGCCTATCCGGATTTGAACGTCCGCGGTTGATGATCACGCGAGTTTGCTACGCGAAGGCCCGGCTAACGAGGCTGCTCGGGGGAGGGGCCGGCAATCGCGTTCAAGCCGTCTGTCCGCCAATCGCGGCGTGTCGTCGGGTAGAAAGGGAGGCGGTGCCTCTCCCCACCCGCTTCACTTTCATCTCGGAAGGACGAGCGGCCTCCCCGCGGGGGATCCCGAGGCGGCGGCGGCGGCGGCGGCGGCGGCGGCGGCGGCGGCGGCAGCAGCAGCAGCAGCAGCAGCAGCAGCAGCAGCAGCAGCAGCAGCAGCAGAACCCACCGGAGCCGTGGACGGGAGCCACTCGAGCAGTCGAGGCTCCGCCCCCTGCTGCGGCCGCCCTCCGGCGTCTTCTAACTCCTGCGCCTTTCGGGGTCCCTCGCCGATGACCCCGGCCCCTCAGCCGGAGGACGAGCCGCCCCCCGCCGCCCCGGCCCACCCGCCCCCCGCCTCCCTGCCCGACCAGCGGGAGGCCGAAGAGAACCGGCAGCGGCGGAACCGCTCCGAGCCGCGGCGGCTGGGTGCGCTGCTGGTGCGGGTGAGCCAGCAGTTGCGGGAGCTGCGGCGACGATCGCCGCCGGGCGGGCCCCCGTTGGGCCGCCCGCCGCGGCCGGACCGGGAGGAGCGGCAGCTGCGCCGCCTGATGCTGCTGGACGGCCGGCAGCGCAGCCGGGAGCTGGGACGGCTGCTGGCCTCCTGGGGGCGGGAGGGGCAGCGGGAGCTGAGCCCGGAGGAGAAGCGGCTCAAGGTGCGGCTGGTGAGGCGGATGATCCAGTCGGCCAAGCATCTGTGGTGCGTGAGGATGTGGCACTTGGGGCTGCGGAGCCCCGACGGCGAGAGGCCGGCCGAGGCGCCGAGGGAGGGGCGGCAGGAAGGGGCCCACGGGCCCGCCCTCTGAGCCTCCGTATCGGGGCCCCGAACCGAATTTACGGGAGGGCTACGAGAGCTGCGGGGTCGGCTGCCGGGGACGGGGCCAGGACAGCGGGCGTTTTTCTCCACTCCCTAAGGAGAATCAGCCAAACTCTCGTCTAAAGGGAAAGCTCCAGGGTCGGCTTTCGTCGACGGGGAGGTCAACAACGGTGTGCGCTGTCCGGTTGCCTTGACGCACCGAGGGCCCGAAAAACCAAACGGGGGCGAGGCGTCATTCTGGATACTAATATTCCCCACATAAACACCGGGACCTCCTCTTGGGAGACTCCTCTCTTTTCAACGGTGAGGAGTCTCTGCCTCACCATCCTGGAGGCCGGAGAGGGTCCCGGAAGCCGGAATTCCGGATTGCTGGCTTGGAATGAGGAGGGATACACGCGAATCTCAGGACTCGCTACCCCTCCCGGTGTGCAAATTCTGTAAAATGGGGGTTGAGTCTAAGCCCCGGGTGGGACAGGGACTGTGGCCAACCTGATTAACCCGTATCTACCCCAGCGCTTAGAACAGTGCCTGGCACATAGGAAGCGCTTAGCAAGTACTTATCATCATCAGATGAGGGTGGGAGCTGGGGAGCTCTCGTGAGTTTAAAAGGACCGCCTATAGGTCCGGCGGCAGGCCAGGGCTGCAGGTAGGCTGCCCGAAAATGGAGGGGGGTGGTCAGTTGTAACCGTGCCCGCTAGGACAGAAAGAAGCTCTCTGCCATCAACGAAGCTTGGCAAGGGCTGTCTCCTGCAGTTGTCAGGGAGGGAGGGGGCTGTCGGATCCAGACACTAGAGTCCCCATTTTGCACATGAGAAAACAGGAGCAGAGAAGTTAAGTGAGTTACCCGTCGCACAGCAGACTCTGCCCATCCCCCCAGCTCCATGGTACCCAAATTTGGCCCCAAATACCAGGCTTCTTGGGTTCTCTGGCAGCATTATGAATGTCTGAGCCTCACAATATTCCCTAGAGACTTTTTAATGGTATTTAAGTGCTTACTCTGTCAAGCACTGTTCTAAGCACTGGAGTAGATACAAGTAATGAGGCTGGACTCAGTCCCTGTCCCACATGAAATCACCATCTAAGAAGGGAGAACAGATGAGGAAACAGGAACAGAGAAATGACTTGCCCAAGGTCACACAACAAGGCAACTGAAAAAATCAGGATTAGAACCCAGGTCCTTTGACTCCCAGCCCTGTACTCTTTCCATTAGACCACACTGCTTATCCAGTTAAGCGCTTACTATGTACCAAACGCTGTACTAAGAGCTGGGGTAGAAGTTGGTAGGCACGTTCCCTGCCCACAAGGAGAAGGAGCTTACAGTCTAGAGGGGGGAGCGTACAATCATTCTGCTTTGGGAGGGATCCACCTCTTCCCATTCGGGTCAGGCCATCTGTCACAGGAAGAAGAAGACACAAACGTCACCTCCAGCAGCTTCCTGGGTGGACAGGAAGGGAACAAACCCCATGGTGACACCCGTGTCCAATAGGAGTTGGCTATTGGGGTCATGTAACCAAAAACTGGCCTCACACTGTAGCAGGGAGGAGAGAAGATGAAGATGAGGAGATGGGAGTGAGCAGTGTGAAGAGGAAACCTGAGAGTTGAGGAACTGATACAGAAACAGAGCTTTGCAGATATCCACCAGGGAAGAAGCTGGGAATTGGGAGAGAGAGCATTGGGGTGGGGGGGGGGAGGGGGACGGGGGGCAGAGAGAGATCATCAAATGATGAGAATGGTGACCACAGGTGGTGAGGAAAAGGTGAGTGAGGAAAACCACTGAAGTTGGGAGGGGGGAAGTGTCCTAGTAAATCCATGGTATGTATTGAGCCCCTTCTGTGGGCAGAACACTGTTCAGAGCTCTTGGGAAAGTGCATTCCAACAGGGTTGGTAGCCACAATCCCTGCCCTCAAGGAATTTACAAGGGGCAGGGGTTTGCAGCTCAATTTTTCGGGTCCTTTCCTCAAGGATGTCTCTGCTGCTGCACCCTCAGTGCCCAGCCCCCTCTCTGAGGTGTTTAAATGGGGGTTGGGGGAGGGTTCTGATTCCCCTCAGGTGGCCATCTCTGGACCCAAGAACACATTCCCTTGCAAGCAATTAAGGTGAGACCCAAAAAGAGAATGTTCAGGAGGTGGAGCAGCTAATGAATCTGGAGACTAGAACACGTTGCAGGCAACAAATGCCAAATTTCCAATGCCCAAGGTGAGTGGGGTTGGGCTTTAACTGCAATGAGAGTAGACTCAAGAAAGAAGCGTTTGCTGACTCTAAGAGAAATGGTGGAATTTGGTTGTCGTCTTCCCCCTCAGGAGATGCTCAATGCCCAGAAATCGAGACACAGCTCTTCTCTGAGCTGAAACAGATCCTGTTGAGACTAAATTATGAAGAAGGGTGAATATGTATCCATATACATTATATATATATAAGACGATGTTACTGACAGTAAAAATCACCTGAGTGAACGATTGCATAGATCCAGGAAGTGCCCACCAATACCATCAACCTATCAGTGGTATTTATTGAGCATTTACTGTGGGAGAAGCTCTTTCCTAAGTGCTTGGGAGAGAACACCACAACAGAGTTGGTAAATGCAATTCCTGCCCACAAGGATTTTACAATCTGGGGAGGGAGACAGACATTAAAATTACCAATCAATGGTATTTTTGAATGCTTGCTGTGGGCATAGCACTGTACTAAGCGCTTGGGAGAGCACAATATGACAATATAGCAGACATATTCTCTGCCCACATCAAATTTACAGCCTAAAAGGGGAGACAGATATGTACAGACGTGTTCTGGGGCTGGGAGGGAAGGATGAATAAAGGGAGTAAGTCAGGATGATGCAGAAGGGAGTGGGAGAAGAGGAAAGGAGGGTTTAGTCAGGAAAGGCCTCTTGGAGGAGATGTGCCTTCAATAAGGCTTTGAATGGGAGAGTAATTATCTGTCGGCAAGAGTCCTGGGCTGATTCATTCATTCAATCGTATTTATTGAGCACTTACTGTGCGCAGAACTCCATACTAAGCACTTGGGATAGTACAGTGCAGCACAGTTGCTAGATATGATCCCTGCCCGTAATGTTCTGCCCCCATTCTGTCTCCTGAACAAGGCTCACTCTACAAACTCTTATTTACTTCTCTGTCACGATGTCCAAAGAAGGTAACAGTAATAATAATAATGGTATTTGTTAAACGCTTACTATGTGCCAGGCACTGTTCTAAGTGCTGAGCACTGTTCTAAGAACTGAGCAGGCACCGAACAAAGCTCTTGGGAGAGAACAATCTACTTGGAGAGAAGGGGATGCACCAGATTATTCACAAATTGTTAACTGGAAGCAATAAGAAGAACCAAGATTTAACTGGCATTGCCAAGAAAATGGAAAATGGAAACAAAATGAAAAATACATAAACTATTTAGTTCTATCTTTGCAAAAATGCTAATGTTAGCTGTTGGTTCGATAGGGACTGGGGAAGTGGAAATGAACTGGGGATAGCTTTATGAAGTTGCTGGGATTGCAAGAAGGTGGCAACTGAACATTAAATGAATGAATAAATTGATAATCCACCAATCCAAGATACTATTAAGTGTCAGTGTGTGCAGAGCACTGTTCTAAGCACTTGAGAGAGTACAGTAGAGGCAAAAGACCCAATCTGCAAACATTTACATTGCCTGAGATTCTCCTCTCTACCGAGCTACAACTCCTCCAGCCCCCATAGAAAGCCTCAATTGTCAGCCAAGCTCCTTGGCAGGTAAGCTCACTTCTCCCTTTAATTAATAAGGACAGAAGTTCAGAGGGTGGGTTTTTTGTAAGATAAATGTGTGTTCCTGGACAATCAATTGCATTTATTGAATGCTTACTATGTGCAGAGCACTGTACTAAGTTCTTGGGAACAGAGTTGAGAGACATGTTCCCTCCCTCTAACGAGCTTAGAGTCTTGATATTAGAGCAGTTGATTGGCTCTCTCCCCTCACCTTATCCTACTCTTAACTTACTTTACTATTTTCCCTGTCCCTAATCTATTTTAATATCTGTCTGCCCCTATAGCCCGCAAGCTCCTTGTTGGCAGGGATCATACCTCTTAGCTCTGTTAGTTGGTAGTGGCAGGGAATGTGTCTGTTTATTGTTGTATTGTACTCTCCCAAGTGCTTAGTACCATGCTCTGCACACAATAAGTGCTCAGTAAATGCCATTTGAAAAAAAAAAAAATTGAAGAACTTTTCCTTACTCCTCTCTCCCAAACCCCCCAGTTCGCAAACTTCACTCCTTTCCAATCAACCTACTTTCTGGGTCTTCCTCTCAGCTCTCTCAGCTCTCAACCTTTAGCTCACCACATCCCTTCTGCCTGTGACTTCATCCCCCTTCACATCTAGCATATCACTGTTCTCTCCATCTTCAAAGCCCTACTATTTCACATCTCCTCCAGGAAGCCATCCCTAATGAATTTGAATTTGATGAATTTGTTGCCGAACTGTACATTCCAAGCGCTTAGTACAGTGCTCTGCACACAGTAAGCACTCAATAAATACGATTGAATGAATGATGAACCTCTCATATTCCCACCTTATTTCCTCCAGGACTGCCACTTCATAATTTTAAAATCCCTCTGCCCTATGAAATCCCTCAGAACTAAACTCATGTAGACTTCATTATAAATCGATCATATTTTTGTAGGAGACCAATTGTGCCCTGTCTTGGAAAGTGATAAGATAATAATGATGATTATGATAATAATGATATACTGTATCTACCTCAGTGCAAGGCACATAGTAAGTGCTTGACAAATACCACAATTAGTATTATGATTAGTGTGACCAAAATCCATTAAGTACTTAAAAGAACTCCTGTAGTAAATCCTGGGTAGAATTCCTAAATACTGATTAAGACATTGCCCTGGCCTACAAGGGACCCACAATTTGAGATTTATATCTAGAACTATGTATGATTAATAGACAGAAGAGGATAAACCATTCAGTAATTCATTAATGGAAAAATATTTAAAAACAGAGGTGGCTGATGAGATGGTAGAGCCAGAAAAGTGGGGGAGAATTAAGTAGGAAAGGCTACCTGGAGGAGGTGGCTCTATGTTGTCTCTATCTCTCCTGCCAGATGGAGGCTTGGAGATCAGTATTGATTAGCTGTTTGACTGGGCTCTTCTCAGAGACCAGTTCCTTTCCTTCCTGCTCCTTTCTCCCCCATTAATCATGCAAGGGGGCTCCATCAGTTCCTTAGAATTTGACAGGGCAATCTCACTCCTTCTCCTTCTGTTTCCTCCTCTCCCACTTCCAAGGCGTTTCTTCGGTGAAGAGCTGGTGGGTTCTGCTCCGAGGGTTTCCTGGAGCAATGGAAGGGGAAACATGTCTTCATGGCTGGGCTGGAGGGAGGCTAGGCCTGACAACTGGACGCCCAATGGCCCAGCGGGCCAACCCCCTCCTCAGCGCCCCCATCACCTCCCGGTTCCTCAGGCTGTAGATGAGGGGGTTGAGCATGGGTGTCAGGACTGTGTAGAAGATGGACGCTACCTTGTCATGGCTGGGGGCCCGGTAGTTCTTGGGCCTCAGGTAGATGAACATAGCTGCCCCGTAGAAGAGGGAGACAGCAGCCAGGTGGGAGGAGCAGGTGGCCAGGGCCTTGTGGCGGGCCTGGGCTGAGCGCATGCGCAGCACCGCCACCAGGATGAGGCCATAGGACACGACGATGATGGAGAATGGGAGGAGAAGCATGAAGACACAGCAGGCAAACAGCAAGGAGTCGAAGAGTGAGGTGTCGGCACAGGCCAGCTTCAGCAGGAAGGGCACCTCACAGAAGAAGTGGTCAACCTCCCGGGACGCACAGTAGGGAAAGCTCATGGCAGCTATCACCTGAATGAGCCCGTCCAGCATCCCAAAAGCCCAGGAAGCACCAACAATCTGCAGGCAGACCCTCCGACTCATGAGAATCGGATAGTGCAGGGGGTGACTGATGGCTATGTAGCGATCGTAGGCCATGAGGCCCAACAGGAGCCCCTCAGAGCCCACCATGGAGACAAACAAACCAATCTGGAGGCCACAGCCCACAAAGGAGATAGACTTCTTGCCCGACAGGAAGTTGGTGGCCATCTTGGGCACGATGGTGCAGACCAGAGTCAGGTCCATGAGGGAGAGTTGACTGAGGAAGAAGTACATGGGCGTGTGGAGCCGGGGATCCATGTGAATGAGTAGGAGAAGGAGGACATTCCCAACCACAGCTATCCCGAAGACCACCATGATTCCACTGAAGAGCACGAGGTGGGCTCGGCTACTGGAAAAGATGCCAAGTAAGATGAAGTTACTCCCTGATGACAGGTTCGCCCACTGTCCCATGGTTCAGCTGCTGGTGGTTACTTGGGGATCCGAAGAGAGACAATGTTGAGAAAAGAACAGGACTCTAGGAATCTGGAAACCTGAGTTCCAGTCTCTGCTCTCTTATTCACTTGTGGTACTCTGGGTCCCTATGAGAAAGATTAACAGGGATGAGAAAACGAGCAGGCCCTACACCATCAATCAATAAATGGTATTTACTGAGCACTTACTGTATGCAAAACACTGTTCTGAACGCTTGGGAAAGTACCATGCAACAGAGTTGGTAAACACGTTCCCTGCCCATGAGTTTACAATCTGTAGTGCACAAGTCACTAGCATTATAATTGAAGTCTAAGGACCGAGCCTCATCCAGTACCATCATTCCATATGATAAATCACAGGGACGAGGGAACTAAGGGGTCACACTTATCCAAAGTTCACTCACCTCCTGACATGTGGAAGGGATTTTGGACCCCCCAAATTCCTAAAGGCTCCCATTAAACAATCCATCAATCAATGGTATCTGCTGAGTGTTAACAGTGAGCAGAGCATCATACTAAGCACTTAGGAGAATACATTCTCTCATCTGCCAACTCTATTCCTGTGCCTTACCGATCTTGGTCTCGTCAGGCATATGACCAACCAGTATTACAGTTTCACATCCTGCTGGTCACCCGAGAAAATGTCACCAAGCTAATATACTTCCCTTTTCCTGACATTGGGCCATCACAAGGGGATCTTGTTTAGTGAATCAGCTTAGCCTTTCTACTAGATGACCCTTCTTTCCAATGTTTTTTTTTTTTTCTAAAAAAAGGATCAGTCCGAATCTCCCTACTTCTCAAGAGCCTCCAATGGTTGTCCCTCCACCTATGCATCAAACAGAAATCCCTGCACTAGATCACCTTGCCCCCTTCTACCTTACCTCACTGCTCTCGTATGACAGCACAACCAGCCAAGCAATTGATCAATCATATTTATTGAGCACTTACTGTGTGCAAAGCATGGTACTAAGCATTTGTGAGAGTACAGTATAACAGACTGGTAGACACATTCCCTGCCCATGTAAGCTCACAGTCTAGGGGTGGGGAGAGAGATATTAATAGAAAAAAATAAATTATGGATATGTACCTAAGTGCTGTGGGGCTGAGGGAGGAATGAATAAAGGGAGCAAATCAGAGCTACACACAGAAGGGAGTGGGAAAAGAGGAAATGAGGGCATAGTTGGGGAAGACCTTTTGGAGGAGATGTGCCTTCAGTAAGACTTTGAAAGGTGGGGGAGTAATTGCCTGCAGGATATGAAAAAGGAGGATGTTCCAGGCCAGAAGCAGGATGTGGGTGAGAGGTCGGCTGTGAGGCAGATGAGATCAAGGTACAGTGAGTATGTTGGCATCAGAGGAATGAAGTGTGCGGCCTGGGTTGTAGTGGGAGAGTAGTGAGGTGAGGGAGGAGGGGACAAGGTGACTTGAGTGTTTTAAATCCTATGGTTAGGAGTTTCTGTTTGATGCGGAAGTGGAGGAGCAATCACTGGAGGTTCTTGAGGAGTGGGGAAACACAGACTGAACGTTTTTGGAGAAAAATGATCTGAGCAGCAGAGTGAAGTATGGACTGGAGTGGGGAGAGACGGGAGGCAGGGAAGGCAGCAGGAGGCTGATGCATTAATCAAAGAGAGATTGCATAAGTGCTTAGATTAAAGTGGTAACAGTTCAGAAGGAGAGGAAAGGGTGGATTTTAGTGATGTGAAGATTGTACTGACAGGATTTAGTGATATATTGAATAAGTGGGTTGAATGAGAGAGAAGATACAAGGTTACAGGCTTCAGAGACAGGAAGATTGGTGGTGCTGTCTCCAGTGATGGGAAAATCAAGAGGAGGACAGGGTTTGGGTGGGAAGATAAGGAGTTCTGTTTTGGACATGTTAAGTTTGAGGAACATCCAAGTAGAGATGTACTGAAGGCAGGAGGAAATGTGAGACTGCAGAGAGGGAGAGACATCAGGGCTGGAGATGGAGACTTGGGAACCATATGCCTAGAGGTGATAGCTAAAGCCATGGGAGTGAATGAGTTCTCCAAAGGAGTGGGTATAGATGGAGAATAGAAGATTACCCAGAACTGAGCCCTGAGGGACATCCACAGCTAAGGGATGGGAGGCAGAGGAGGAGCCCATGAAAGAGACAGAGAATGAGTGGCCAGAGAGATGAGGAGAACCAGGAGAGGTCAGAGCCCTGTCAGTGAAGCTGAGGTTGGATAATGCTTCCAGGAGAAGGGGGAGGTCAATAGTGTTGAAGGCAGCTGAGAGGCCAAGAGGAGCCCGCACACTTTGCTCCTCTAACACCAACCAATCACTGTACTTCAGTCTCATCTATCTCGTGGCTGACCCCTTATCCACCTCCTGCCTCTGGTCTGGAACTCTTTTCCCCCTTCATACCTGAAAATCCACCATTCTCCTCACCTTTAAAACACTGCTAAAATTACATCTCTTCCAAGAGGCCTTCCCCAATTAAGCCCTTTATTTCCCTTCTCCTCCCTCCCCTCTGCTTCAGCTATGCACCTGGCTGTGAACTTCTTTAGCACTTTGATACTCCCCCTAGCCCCACAGCAGAAAATATTTGTATACTCTACTATTTCCCCTATTCATCTTCTACTTTAATGTCTGTCTCCCACTGCAGATTGTGAGCTGTTTGAGGACAGGGATCACATCAATTTTATTGTACATTTCCAGAACACTTAAAGTAAGTGCTCAGTAAATACCATTAACTGATTGACTGATTTGATTGTATCTACCAACTGGATAGAATTGGACTCTCCCAAGCACTGAGTTCAATACAGAGATTTAATTATTTGAGAAAGCTACTCTCCATTTCCTTACAATAACCTCCCCCTCACAAGTTAGAAGGTCAATAAACACCTCACCTTTCCCTTCTTCCTATGGAATAAGCTCTACTGCTCTCTCTGCCTCTCTCTGTCCCTGGTCTTTCTCTACTTTCTCCACTCTGGAATCCAGACTGGGCCCATTTCAGAGTGATGAATGGAGAGAGAGCAGACAGGCAAATAGCCAGGCATATAGGCAGAGGGACTGAGTCTCAGAAGGGAGGGAGGGATCCAGGAGGGAATACTAACTGGATAGGCAAAAGAACAGAGAATCAGAGAGACAAGCAGCCAGAAAATAAACCCTTGGCAGATAGATGGACAAACCAATAGAGAAACAAAAAGGGGATAAAAAAAAGATAAACAGGTTAAGGGTGGCCTAGTGTTGAATGTACAGAACTGGGAATCATAAGTCCCAGGTACTAATCCAAACTCTGCCATTGACCCCTGTGTGACCTTGGACAAGTTACCTAAACTCTCTGAGCCTCAGTTTCCTCATATGTTAAAAGGAGATAAGATGCTAAAGAGGTACCCTGTACTTTTTTGATAGTGGGCCCTGAGTGCAACAAGGACTCTGTGCTGAGTACAGTTCTTGGTGCATAGTAGATGCTTAATGAATACATGATTAGCTAACACAAAAAGAGAAGCAGAAATCAGCCAAGACAAACAGCCCGAGAGGGTCCCTGGACAGCAAAAGAAGGACTAATGGAAAGAGGAATGGACAGATACAAATGAATGATAGTAAGAAGCATAGTATTTTTTCAGTGTTTACTACCTGCTAAGCACTCTGATAGAAACAATAAAAATAGATTGGACATAGTCCCTGTCCCACATGAAGTTCACAAACTAAGAGAAAGTGCGGACATTTAATCCCCATTTAACAGATGAGAATAGTGAGGCACTGAGAAGTTCAGTGATTTAACCGAGGTCACACAGCAGGCAAGAGGCAGAATGAGGATGATAGGTCGGGTCTCCTCACTCCCAGGTCTGTGCTCTTTCCAGTAGACCACACTGCTTCTCTGCTCTCCTCTCCTCCCTTCTCATCTTTCTCTTCCCTCTTCTTGGCTCCTCCTTTCTCCTCCATGCTCTGCTCTCAGACAGACCTCAAGCTCTCTCCTTTCAAGCATCAAAAACTCCCCATCTCCACGGTGGGCAGTACTGGCTTGAAGCCTAAGAAGATGCCAATCCTCTGAGAACCCAGACCTTGGTCCCCAACTTACCCTCCTCTGCTGGATCAAAGCTCCGCTCTCTGCTCGCCCCTCCCTTGGTTCTCAGAGGCCAAGGACCCTGAGGAGCCATGTCAAGGAGAGAGAAGCCCAGTCCAGGGTGGGGAGTCCAGCCTACGGGCTGGACCAAAACGGACCCAAAATGCAGGCGCCCACTAGAACAGCATCCTGGGTTGAAGGATATCGTCTGCTGCTGCACCCTCAGTGCCCAGCACCCTCTCCGAGGTGCTTAAATGGGGGAGAGCATTCCAAGTCCCCCCCAGCAACCATCTCCAGGCCCAAGGACACTAGTTCCCTTGAGGGCAATTAAGGGGAGACCCAAAAGGAGAAGGCTCAGTGGGCAGAGCAACTAATGAATCTGAAGACTAGAAAACTGACGGGATAGTGTATACCAATTTTCCAATGCTCAATGTAAATGGGGTGGGCTTTGACTGCGACTAGTGGGAGTTAGAGTACACGTGAATAAACATTTGCAGAATCAGGGAAATGGTGGAATTTGGTTGTTGTCTTCCCTTCCCAAGAGATGGCCAATTCCTAGAAATCAACACAGGGCTCTTTTCTGAGCAGAAATGAATCCTGTTGAAACTAAAATTATGCAGAAGGATGTGCACTAATGCATATACATTATATACATATATAGAGAGAGAGAGAAGGAGATGTGAATGACGGCAAAATTCATCTATGAGTGAGTGACTGCGTGGATCCAGGCAATTCCCTCCAATACTGTCAGTCAATCAATTAATCAATAGTATTTATTGAATGTTTACTGTATGCTGAGCACTATAATCAACGCTTGGGAGAGTACAATGCAAGAGAGTTATTAGACACTATTTACAGATCTGTACAAGAGTACATAAGTGGGGCTGAAGATGGAGTGAATAATGGGTACAAATCTAAGTGCAAGGGTGACACACAGGGACAGGGAGTAGGGGAAATGAGGGTGCAGTTGGGGAAGGTCTCTTGGAGGACATGGGATTTTAATAAGGTTTGGAAGGTGGGGAGAATGATCATCTGTTGGATATGAAGGGGGAGGGAGTTTCAGACCAGAGGGAGGTCATGGGTGAGGGTCAGTGGTGAGATATACAAGACCGAGGTACAGTGAATAGGTTGGCATTAAATATGCATTCATTCATTCAATCGTATTTATTGAGTGCTTACCATTTGCAGACCATGGTACTAAGTGCTTAGGAGAGTACAATACAACACCAAACAGACACATCGAGTACACAGTGTAGAGGGACGAGCCCACAGTCTTAGAGTAGTGAGTTGTGCAGACTGGGTAGGAAATCAGTGAGGTAAGATAGAAGGGAGCATGGTGATCGAGTGCTTTAAAGCCAATGGTAAGGAGTTTGCATTTGATGTGGTAGTAGATGGGCAACCACTGAAGATTCTTGAGGCGTGGGGAGACATGGAATGAACAGTTTTATAGGAAAATGATCTGGGCAGCAGGGTGAAGTATGGAATCAAGTGGAGAAGATAGGAAGTTGGAAGGTCAGCATGGAGGCAGAAGCAGTAATCAAGGTGGGCTAAAATAATTGCTTGGATCAACGTGGTAGCACTTTGGATGGAGAGGAAAGGGTGGACTTTAGCAATGTTGTGAAGGTTGAACTGACAAGATTTGGTGACAGATTGAATACTTGGGTTGAATGAGACAGATGAGTTGAGGATAATGCCAAGGTTATGGTCTTGGGAGAGAGACAGGATGGTGGTGCTGTTTAAGTGATGGGAAAATCAGGGGGAGAACAGGATTTGGGTGGGAAGATAAGGAGTTCTGTTTTGGACAGGTTAAGTTGGACGTGTCAGTAGAACATCCAGGTAGGGATGTCTTGAAGACAGGAGGAAATGTGAGATTGTAGACTGGATCAGCAGTCATTGGAGACTGAATAGTTGAAGATGGCAGTCAGGGAGGAAAGAAGGGAGGGGGTGAGTGTTTCGATAAGGAGCAAAGGAATGGAATCAGAGACACAGGTGGAGGGGATGGATTTTGAGAGGAGGATGGAGATCTCTTCTTGAGATACTGCTGGGAACGATAGGAGAGTCAAAGAAGTTGCAAGAGGAGGAAGGGACTGGAGAGCAGCAGAGGAGATTTTAGGGAGATCAGACCTAATGTTTACAATTTTCTTAACAAAGTATGGGCCCAGGTCCTTAGGGGCAAGAGACTGGGGGCATGGGGGGGGACAACTGGTTTGAGGAGAGAGCTCAATGCCTTAAACAACTGATGAGCCAATGGGCATGGGAATCAGTAAAGATAGAGAAATAATCTAGGAGAAGGCGGCAGAGTTAGAACAGACGAGAATGAAGTCAAGATGGACAAGGACAGCCTGATATCTGGATTTCTATCAGCAGCGCACTGTGGCTTGTGCACAGGAGTGAAGGAAGTGGACTGAGGAGGTGATCCAGGACAGTGGGTTAGTGGTACAAGATGGGTGAAGGGAGAAGGGAGAGAACGAGTTGAGTTCAGTAGAGAGGGTAGTGTTGAGGGGGTCAGTTTGTGCATCAAGGGAAGGTAGTGGGCAGGAGATGCACCATTGGAGACTTCCAGATGGATATTGAAATTCCCAGGGATCAGTGTGGGGCTGGAGAAAGAGAGAAGGAACGTGAGAAAGGAATCAGAATGATTTATAACGTTGAAGGTGGGTCTTGGGGGTGGTAGATGACCATGACTAGTAATTGGAGTGGGTGGTGGAGGTGAATGGTATGGGTGTCCAAGAGACAGTCATCCTAAAGCAGTTTCATACATAACAATTCATGTACTCGACTATTTAAACCATTATTAGTTCACCTTTCCAACTTTCCATTCTCGTTCATTCATTCATTCATCCATTCATATTTATTAAGTGCTTACTGTGTGCAGAGCTTGGGAAAGTACAATACAACAATAAATAGTGACATTCTCTGCCCACAACGAGCTCTTCTCCTATCTGTAAATTTTGTTTTATCTATCTCTCCTGCCACAAAGAGGTTTGGAGATCAGTATTAAGCAGCTGATTGACTGTGCTCTTCTCAGAGACCAATTCCTTTCCTTTCTACTCCTTCCTCCCCCTTTAATCATGCAAGGGGGCTCCATCAGATCCTTAGAATTTGACAGGGCAATCTCACTCCTTCTCCTTCTGTCTCCTCCTCTCCCACTTCCCAAGGCGCTCCTTCAGTGAAGAGCTGGTGGGTTCTGCTCCAAGGGTTTCCTGGAGCAGTGGAAAGGGAAGCACATCTTCACGATCGGGCCAGAGGGAGCCTAGGCCTGACAACTGGAGGCCCAACGGCCCAGTGTCCCAGCCTCCTCCTCAGAGCTCCCATCACCTCTTGGTTTCTCAGGCTGTAGATGAGGGGGTTGAGCATGGGCGTCAGGACCGTGTAGAAGACGGACACCGCTTTGTCATGGCTGGGAGCCCGGAGGCGCTTGGGCCGCAGGTAGCTGAACATGGCTGCCCCGTAGAAGAGGGAGACGGCAGCCAGGTGGGAGGAGCAGGTGGCCAGGGCCTTGTGGCAGGCCTGGGCCGAGCGCATGCGCAGCACTGCCACCAGGATGAGGCTGTAGGATACGACGATGATGGAGAAGGGGAGGAGAAGCATGAAGATGCAGCAGGCGAACAGAAAGGAATCAAAGGCAGAGGTGTCAGCGCAGGCCAGCTTCAGCAGGAGCAGCACCTCGCAGAAGAAGTGGTCAACCACTCGGGATGCACAGTAGGGGAAGCTCAGAGCAGCTATCATCTGGACCAGCCCATCCAATACCCCAAAAGCCCAGGAAGCACCAGCAATTTGCAGACAGACCCTCCGGTTCATGAGAAGAGGATAATGCAGAGGGTGACTGATGGCTATGTAGCGGTCATAGGCCATGAGGCCCAACAGGAGCCCCTCAGAGCCCACCATGGAGACAAACAGGCCAATTTGGAAGCCACAGCCTACAAAGGAGATGGACTTCCTGCCAGACAGGAAGTCGGTGGCCATCTTGGGCACGATGGTGCAGACCAGAGTCAGGTCCATGAGGGAGAGCTGACTGAGGAAGAAGTACATGGGGGTGTGGAGCCGGGGATCAGTGTGAATGAGGAGGAGGAGAAGAGCATTGCCAGCCATAGCCGCTATGAAGACTGCCATGACGGTGGCAAAGAGGATGAGATGGGCCCTGCTGTTGGTGAAGATGCCAAGCAGAATGAAATCTCCAGGGGATGACCCATTCCCCCACATGATTTGATTCCAGGAGTCTCTGAGGAGCACAAAAGAAGAACCTTAGTAGTTAAAGTATTTTTAACAATATTAATAGTGGTAAGCTTCTTGTGGGCAGGGATCATGAATACCAACTCTGTTGTATCGTACTTTCCCAAGCGCCCAGTATAGTGCTCTGCACAAAGTAAGGCTAAATAAATACCATTGATTTATTGATTCATTCATTCATTCAATAGTATTATTGAGCACTTACTATGTACAGAGCACTGTATTTAGTGCCTGGAATGTACAATTCGGCAACAGATACATTCCCTGCCCCATAACAGGCTCATAGTCTAAATGAGGTGACAGCAATGTCCTAAGTGCTAGAGTCAACACAATATAAGCAGATCAGTCACAGTCCTACATGAGGTTCACAGTCTAGGTAGGAGGGAAAATGGATATTTAATCCCCATTTTATAGATGAGAAAATTAAATCAGAGAGAAATGAAGTGATTTGCCCAAGTTACACAGTGGGCAAGTGGCGGAGCCGGGATTAGAACTCAGGTCTCCTAACTCCCGGGCTTGTGCTCTTTCCACTTGGCACCTGTTATACTCTTTCTCAGATTTTGTACACACTTTTACTCCACCCTTCCCATAAAAGTTTAAACTTGACCGAATTTATCAATCAGTAGCCCAGGATTTTAGGCATAAATCAAGAAAGCACAAAGAAGAGATAAGATCGTGGACAAGGGACAATGAAGAAAATGGGAGAAATTATTCTAATGCATTAAATAGAAGAGACATTCCATGAGGAAAACTGCCCATTGATTTAGTAGTAGCAGTAGTAGTGTGAGGAACAGTATTAGTAGTAGAAGTCGAAGCATTAGTAGTAGCATTAGCAGTGTGATTCAGTGTAAAGAGCACGGGCTTTAGGAGTCAGAGGTCCTCGGTTCTAATCCTGACTCCACCACTTGTCAGCTGTGTGACTTTGGGCAAGTCACTTAACTTCTCGGTGCCTCAGTTACCTCATCTGTAAAATGGGGATTAACTGTGAGCCTCACGTGGGACAACCTGATTACCCTGTATCTATCCCAGCGCTTAGAACAGTGTTCTGCACATAGTAAGCACTTAACAAATACCAACATTATTATTATTATTACAGTGCTCTGCACACAGTGAGCTCTCAATAAATGCTCCCTATTGATGGGTCGATTGATAAGTTTGAAGACAAAGAAACAATTTGCAGATGCAAAGAAGGACCCCCTCCCCTGGGCCTCAGCCATCTTGATTTGGTGAGGAGTGTATCTGGCCACACTAATCTAATGGGCCGGAGAGAAATTAAAGAAATCTAATTTAATGGGCCGGGGAGAAATCCAGTGGGCCAAATTAAAGCAGCAGCCATAAACGTTCCTCTCAGCCCTCGGGTAGCTTCCATTTCCCTCCCATCTTCTTCCTTCAAGTTCAACACCATCTTCTAACTACTGCCTTCACACTTCTCCCCACACTGGCCTCAACATAATTTTCTGCTGGCATCTGCAGTGTAAACTACAGCCAAGTTGTCTCCTTCTAGCCCCATTTCTGTCAGGCTTCCCTATCTCACCTTTATTATTATTATCATGCTTATTAATAATAATAATCATGATAATAATAATAAGGATAAGGGAAGCAGCGGGGTTTGGTGGAAAGAGCCCTAGTCTAGGACTCAGAGGACCTGGGTTCTAATCTCTGCTCTGCCACTTGCCTGCTGCGTGACTTTGGCGGAATCACTTCACTTTTCTGTGCCTCAGTTTCTCCTTCTGAAAAATGGGGATTCAAAACCTATTCTCCCTCCTACTTAAGACTGAGAGCACTATGGGGCACAAAGACTGTGTCGCACATGTTTAATTTGTATCTACCTCAGTACTTTGTAGGGTGAGCTCTGTGTGGGACAAGGACCACATCTGGCCTGATAATAAGAATAAGAATAATAATGTTAAGCAAGAACTTACTGTGTGTCAAGCACTGTTCTAAGCGCTGGGTAGATACAAGTTAATCAGGTCAGACACAGTCTCTGTCCCACATAGGGCTCACCACCTAAATAGCAGGGAGAACAGGTATTGAATCCCCATTTTACATTTGAGGAAACAGAGGCACAGAGAAATTAAGTAACTTGCCCAAAGTCAAACAGCAGGCAAATGGAAGAACTAGAATTAAAACTAGGTCTTCTGACTCCCAGGTCCATTCTCTTTCTACTAGGCCACACTGCTTCCCCAAGTCTAATTATCTTGTGCCTATGTCTCCTCTCAGTACATAGTAAGTGCTTAATAAATACCACTATTACCTTTCATTTTCCAGGCATCTGGGCTTTGTACTTCTCTCTTTAGTTGAGAGATGTCCATCTCTCTGATTCCAATCCAGAAACATGGGCAGAAATCGGAAAAAAGGTGAACAGCAGAAGAAAAGCCCAGCCACTAGGAAAACACAAAGTGTGTGTGGGATTGGGGTCGGGGGGAGACAGAGAGAGAAAAGAACGGTCAAACGGGGAACTAGGAGGCTGAAAGAGTTAGACAAAAAAACAGGAAAAGAGAAATGGGAAAATGGACAAGTTAATAGAGGAACCAAGAAGGGGAGATCAAGCAGAAAAAAATCATTCAATCAGTCATCAGTCAATCAGTCAGTGGCATTTATCGAGTGCTTACCATGTGCAGAACACTGTATTCTGCATTTGTAGAGTTGGTAGACATGTTCCCTTCCCATAACAAGCTTAAAGTCTAAAGAGGCAGAAACAGAAGCAAAGACCTACAGAGAGCAGAGAAGTAGAGAAATAACAGAGGGCAGGCAAACCAAGAAAGATATAAACTGGCAGGATACCAGGCTGCTATGTGCAGGTGTCCAGATAAATTAAGCAGAGAAAGAGACAGAGAAACCAAGCAGAAAGTGACCCAGATGGGCAGACAGAAAGAGAAACGGACAGAACCCGGGAGGGAAGCAGTGCTGCCTAGTGGAACGAGCCCGGGCCTGGGAGTCAGAGGACCGGGGTTCTAATCCCTGCTCTACCACTTGTCTGCTGTGTGACTTTGGCCAAGTCACTTCACTTCTCTATACCTCAGTCCTCATCTGAAAAATGGGGATTCAATACCTTTTCACCCTGCCCCTTAGACTGAGAGCCCC
This sequence comes from Ornithorhynchus anatinus, assembly GCF_004115215.2. Lineage (NCBI taxonomy): Eukaryota > Metazoa > Chordata > Mammalia > Monotremata > Ornithorhynchidae > Ornithorhynchus > Ornithorhynchus anatinus. The sequence continues at coordinate 23,105,502 of NC_041753.1, read as the reverse complement.
ACATGAGACAGGAACTATATCCAACCTATTTTATATCTTATCCCAGTGACTGGCACCTATAAGCACTTTACAAAGACCACAGTTACTATTTTAGGGAGCACAGACCTCGGTTGAGGTCACTTCAGGGCTGAGCCGGACCTTCCCGCTTGAACCTGGGGTCTCCTTCCTCCTTCTCCCTGGGGAACCCCCTCCTCCCCACTCTACTCTGGCCCCCAGCACTCTGGCAGTGATGGCAGAAGGGGAAGTCGGGGGGAACAAGGGAGCGAGTGAGCTGGCTATTACTGACTCTTTCGCCCCAGAAACCATGGTCAGGGCGGAGGTGGATGCCACTACCCTTCCACTGCCCAGGGGTGCTGCTCTCTGCAGATGAAAGTGGCCTTCACTGCACCCGTCACAACCACCGGTTCCACAGAACAACTTCTGTAACCAGAACAGCCTATCCAAGGCTTTTCCTTATCCCGCAGTTGAGTTCCAGCCTGCTTCTCCTTACTTCCAGGGCTGAGAGAAACCAAAGGAAGCCAGAGAATTCTGGAAGACTCTGTTCTCCTGCTGACCCTCTGACCCTGACCCACTGTCCTAACCACAGTCTTTCCTCAGGGGGCATTGCCTAGCCCAAGGGCCAGGGCCCCGAGTATCCCCTCAGCCCTGAGTCTGGGTCTCGAGCAGCAGAGCCCAGGAGGTGTGGACCCTGACCCCCTGTCCCTAACTCATCCCTGCCTCCTCTGCCAAAGTACCGCTCTCTTCCTCCGGCCCCAATTGCTCCTGGAAGCGGAGGCCAGGGGGGTCCAGGAGCCAGGCCGAACAGACGCAGCCCTCGGCCAGAGGACAAGACTGTACCCATGGTCCCAAATCCCCGTTTGCTGGGAGCCAGTGGTGTAAATATCAGGGAGGGAGCGAGAGAGGTTCAGTGGGGTTCTCTCTCCTGGGGGCTCGAGAGGTCGGCCTCCCTGGACCTGAGGATGCTTGCTCCCCTGCTACCAATTAAGACAAGGCCGAGAGAGGCTGGATATAAAAGAAAGAGATGGGAAGGGACTCAGTGGTCAAGGAAACAAATCAAGTTCCCCCCACCCCCAAGGGGCACCGGGTGCTGATTTCCCAATTCCCGAAGGATTGCTATGGAGCTGAGGGTGAGCTGGGGAATTCTCCACCTCACAGGGTAGGATGGGGGGAGATGGGCTTCAATTGCAATGAGAGGGAGTTTGATAAGACTCAAGGAAACACTTGCTGTCACGCTAAGGGTTCGGACCCTTCTGTCCCCTGTGGGATAGGGATTGTGCATAACCTGATTGCATTGTATCTACCCCAGAGCTTGGCACATAGTAATTGCTTAACAAATATCTTCCCAGTTATTATTACTATTTCACAGGAACATTGTGAGGATAATGTGGAGAGGCCGGGTGGCCTAGTGGAGAGGCAGCATGGTCTAGTGGAAAGATCCCGGGCCTGGGAGTCAGAGGACCTGGGTTCTAATTCCAGCTCCCCAACTTGTCAGCTGTGTGACTTTGGGCAACTCACTTCACTTCTCTGTGCCTCAGTTCCCTCATCTGCAAAATGGGGATTCAGTCCCTGCTCTCCCTCCTCCTTACACTGTGAGCTTCATGTGGACCTGATTATCTTGCAGCTACCCCAGGGCTTAGTACAGTGCTTGACACACAGTAAACCCTGAATAAATACCACAAATACCATTAAAAAAAACAAAATGGCATTTATTGAACTCTTACTGTGTGCAGAGCTCTGTATTAAGTGCTTAGGACAGTACAATAAAACAGTAAGTGTAAGGGAATTCCTGCAGCCAGACTGATGGGGCCACGCCCAGATTCACACCGAGAAGCAACATTGCGTTCTGGATAGAGTGCAGGCCTGGGAGTCAGAAGTACCTGTGCTTTAATCCGGCTCCGCCACATGTCTGCTGTGTGATCTTGAGCAAGTCACTTCACTTCTCTGGGCCTCGGTTCCCTCATCTGTAAAATAGGGATTAAGACTATGAGCGCCATGTGAGACAGGGACTATGTCCAACCCAATTTGTGTGCATACACCCCAGCGCTTAGTACAAAAACAGTCCTCTACACTGTAAACTCATTGTGGGCAGGGAATATGTCTGTTTATTGTCATATTGTACTCTCCCAAGCACTTAGTACAGTGCTCTGCACACAATAAGCGTTCAATACATACGACTGAATGAATGAATTTCACCCATATGTTCAAGAAATCTATCACAAAATCCTGTCAGTTCAACCTTCTCAACATCTTCAGAATCGGCCTTTTCCTCCCTACCCAAAATGCTACTTACGCTGATCCAAGCACTTACCCTAGTCCGCCTTGATTCCCGTGCTTAGTACAGTGCCTAGAACATAGTAAGTACTTAACAAATACCATTATTGTTATTTTTATTATTACTGAATTGGCCTCCTTGCTGACCTCCCTGCCTCCTGTCTCTCCTCACTCCAGTCCATACTTCACTGTGCTGCCGGGATCATTTATCTGAAAAGGAACATTCAGTTATTGTCTCTCCACTCCTCAAAAACCTCCAATGGCTGCCTATCCACCTCATCAAACAGAAACTTCTTACCGTTGGCTTTAAAACCCTCCATCACCTTGCCCCCCTCCCAACCTCACTTGGCTGATCTACTACAACAAAGCCCGCACACTTGGCTCCTCTAACGCCAATCTACTCACCCTTCCTCCATCTCATCTACCTTGCCGCTGACCTTTCGCCCACATCCTGCCTCCGGTTTAGAACTCCCTCCCTTTTCATATCCTACAGTCCACTACTCTTCAGCCATGTTACCTGCAGTCTTTGGTCCTTAACCTTAAACTTATTCTTATAGAAACAGTGTGACCTAGTGGAAAGAGCATGGGCCTGGGAATCAGAGGACCTGGGTTCTAATCCTGGCTCTGCCACTTGTCTGCCGTGTGACCTAGAGCAAGTCACTTCACTTCTCTGGGCCTCAATTCCTTCATCTGCAAAACAGGGATTCAATACCTGTTCTCCCTCCTGCTAAGACTGTGAGCCCTGTGTGGGACCTGATGATCCTTTATCTACCCTGAGATACAGTGCTTGGCACATAGTAAGTGCTTAACAAATACCATGTAGTGGTTAGAAAACACGAATTGTTGTTGAATAATGCTCATGAATGATAACAATGGTACATTATCATTAAGCCTTTACCGTGTGTCAAGCGCGGCACTAAGCTCTTAGATTGTGAGTAGTGTCCACCTTTGTATTCTCTCAGTGTTTAATACAGTGCTCTGCATACAGTCAGTGTTTGATAAATACTATTACTACTACTATTATTATTATGCATCAGACCCATTTCCTGTGCTCTACAGGGCTCACAGGTTTAGAGGGAGGAAGGCAGGTGGAAAGGTGGGAGGCAGAAGCAGTGCCCCTGTAGACTATAAGCTCCTTGTGGCCAGGGATAGTATCTACCCACTCTGTTGTACTGTCCTCTCCCAAGTGCTTAGTACAGTGTGTTGCACCTCATAGGTGGTCAATAAATACCACCGATTGATTGACTGGACGATGTTCCCTGAGGTCTGATATCTGGCATTCCCCACTCTTCCCTGGGTGGAATTGGAGGGGGGAGGGGATCTAAAAGCACTGAGCTATTTGAGGATCCTGGTTACATAAGGACCTACTCACCATCTGCTTTTTTTTTTTTTGCCTTAGTACAGTGCTCTGCACACAGCAAGTGCTCCATAAATATCATTGATTCAACCTGAAAAATGGCTTAGTGAAAGTCCCCCAGACTGTGAGCCCTGTGTGGGACCTGATTATCCTGTATCTAACCCAGAGTTTAGTACAGTGCTTGGCACAAAGTAAGTGCTTAAAAAATACCACAATTATTATTACTGGTATTTATCGAGCGCTTACTCTGTGCAGAGTGCTGCTCTAAATGCTTGAGAGAGGACATTTGAGCTAGTTAAAAGGCCTAATCCCTGCCCTCGAGGGGTTTACAATCCATCTGGGGAGATTGACACTAAAATAAATTATAGGTAGAGAAAAGCGATAAAAACTGTTGTATTTGTTTAGTGCTTACTGTGTGCCATGCACTTCGCTAGGCGCTGGGGTAGACGTAAATTAATCAGGTCGGACACAGTTCCTGTCCCACGTGGGTCTTGCAGTCTAAATATGAGGGAGAACAGGTATTGAGTTCACAGCTTAAATATGAGGGAGAAGAGTTTTGCATCCCCAATCTACAGATGAGGAAACTGAGGCACCGAGAAGGGAAGTGATTTTCCCAAGGTCACACTGCAGACAAGTCCACTTGGATCTGTCCCTTCTAAGCATTCGATAATCATCCCCCTCTCTGCAAAATACCATTTATGTACGTATCCGTAATTTATATCAATGTCTGCCTCCCCATCTAGATTGTAAATTCCTGGTGGACAGGGAACATGTCTGTTGCATTACACTCTCCTAAGCACTTAGTACAGTGCTCTGAACTTAGTAAGCACTCAATTAATATGATTGATTGATTAATGTCTGATCACCTCTAGACTGTAAATTCCTTGTGATCATGGAACATGTCTACCAACTCTATAGTACTGTACTCTCCCAAGTGCTTAGTACAATGAACTGCATACAGTAAGTGCTCAATAATTACCATTGACTGATTGATAACTTGCAGAGTTGAGATTAGGATTCAGGTCCTCTGACTTCCAGTCCGTGCTCTCTCCTTTTGGCCATGCTGAAGAAGGAGAAGCAACAGGTTTATCCTGTACAGGTGCCCGGGGCAGTTACTAGACCTGAGGGGGGCTCTCTCCTTCTCTCTAGCCCATCCAAAAAGAAGAGAAGCCAAAGTTCATCCTGTATAGGCCATTGGGATGGAACAGGCTCCTCGTTGGCCTATTGCCTGGCCTCCCAGCCCCAGGAGCACCTGGCTCCCAAGCCCAGAAGACTTTCTCTCTTGGGATCCTTTAAGACGGGGCCCAGGGGACTACAGGGGCCTATCTGGCTTCAGAAGCAGAGGGAGAAAGTTTGTTCACAGGCCTTGGAGACCTCATTAGCCCCCCTCATTAAAACTCTTGCCAAAGGCTCCTAACTTCACCAGTTAATGAGTCCCAAGGGGGTCCGGACTGCCAGCAAACCAAGGTGAGAGTAGGGTGAGGGTTGGGCGGGGGTGAAGGCAGGTGATGGGGGGTGAGAGGAGCAAGGGGAGTAAGAGAGGATGGAGGTGGGGTGAGAGGGGGCAAGAGTTGGGGAGAGAGAGGGTGAGGGGGTGGTCAGAGGGGTGGGAGTAAGAGACGTGAGAGGGGTGTGAACATGGTGAAAGGGGGTGGGGGGGTGGGGGGGTAAGAGAGCCTGGCTGTGCTCCAGCACCCTCTGCGCCATCTGCGCCACCCTCCCAGCCCCAAGTTTTCAGACAGACTCATCTTAACCCCTTCTCTCCAGCACTCTGAGCCGACAATTGTTATTATCACCCCAGTAATAACTGTGGAATTTGTTAAGTGCTTACTATGTGCCAAGCATTGTACTAAGCTCTGGAGCAGATACAAAATAATCAGCTCCCACAGTCTAATTAAGAGGGAGAACAGATATCGAACCCTTAATCAGGTGAGATTCTCTTGTGACTTTAAAGACTCCCAAAAGGAGACAGCACAACTTCTGTCAGTCACCGGAATCAGATGCCCTGCTCGGGAAGACCTTCTTTTGTCTAACTTAAATCCATCCAGCTGTAGCCTAAGGCTATTGGTTGTTGTCTGCTTTCAGTAATGATGAACAGTAGAGGTTGCCATCTTCTTCTCCCACACAGGGCTACAGTCTAAGTAGGAGGGAAAATAGGTATTGAATCCTAGGTGTTGAATTGTGAAAGAGCATGGCCTAGTGGGAGGAGCATGGGCCTGGGAGGCAGAGGACCTGGGTTCTAATCCTGGCTCTGCCAATTGCTTGCTGTGTGACTTTGGGTGAGGTACTTCACTTCTTTGTGTCTCAGTTTCCACAGCTGAAAAATAGGGATTAAATCCTACTCCCTCCTATTTAGACTGTGAGTCCCATGTAGGACGGGAACTGTGTCCAACCTGATTAACTTCTATCTACCCCAGTGCTTAGAACAGTGCTTGACAGATAGTAAATGCTTAACAAATACCATAAAAAAATTCCAGTTTTACCGTTGAGTAAACTAACGGCCAGAGAAATGAAGCAATTTGCCCAAGGTTCACAGCAGATAAGGAGCAGAGCTGGGTCTAGAATTCAGGTCCTTAATTCTTAATTCTTATAATTATCTTGCATCCAACCTATCCCTTAGTACAGTGCTTGGCACCTAGTAAGCGCTTAACAAATACCACAATTATTATTATCATTGTTAGTTGTAGTAGTGGTAATACTGCTAAGAGGTCTGGGAAGAACAATCCAAATGATCTCTTGCTTGAGTTTCTCAGGTCCTCAAAATAACTGGGAAATGGGGAGTTTTTAAAGGTGTGATGAGGGTTACTCTAGTGTCCCTAAGCCCTGCTCTGGTGAGAGGAATTATATTCCCCAGTCAAGATTTCCAAGACTTCAAATATCCCCCTACCACGCCTGCCCATCACTCCAAATCCTTGTGCTGCCAATGGGAACCATCTTGTGCTGCAGCATGAGAGACTTGAGTTAGATATCAGGAAGAATTTCCCACTGGGGAAGGGTGCTAGACATTGGAATAAGTGACTGAAGTTGCAGAATGACCTTTAGAAGACTTTCTTCATGGGCAAGTTTCTTTTCTGGCTGGAACAATAAATTATATTTTATAAATTACTGATTCGTGTTAATGTCTGTCTCCCCCTCTAGACTGTAAGCTCCTTGTGGGCAGGGAATGTTTCTACTGTTTTATTGTACTCTCCCAAGTGCTTAACACAGTGCTCGGCACACGGTAAGCGCTCAATGAATATGATTGATGGATAGATCAAAGAGTTGGATGAAGCTCAGTTTAGAGAGAGGGGAAGGTGGCGTGCTGTGTTTCATAGACTTGGGCTGGGCCCTTGTTTTTGTACATACTTGTCTCTCATTCTACCTCCACTGACATTGAGTATTTTAGAGTTCCACTGACATTGAGTATTTTAGAGTTCCTTCCTTGCTCCTGGCCTCTCCCAGCTCTGAGGGCCTAGACAACTAGGTCTAGTCAAAATCAGGCAGTTTAATGAGTCCCCGAGTCAGAATGAAGCACACATGGATGGAATACACACACACACACACACACACACACACACACACTTCTATATCATATACAATCACTTACCAACTTGCAACCACAGAAATATACACACATCTGCAAAAATAAACCCCCCCAAAACATGGCCATATTGGAAAGCACACACATTTCTGCCATCGCAACTATAAACACAGACCCACAATTACACCCCAAACCTGTGCACACATATCCAGTGCTTAGTAGAGTGTCTGGCACACAGTAAGCACTTAATAGATAACATAATAATAATAATGAATTAATATACTATATCTGCCATCTACTGGAGAGAAAGGTCAGGGAGTAAGTAGACCAGGGTTCTAATCCCAGCTCTGCCCCCTGGCCAACTGTGACCTCCAACAAGTACTTTAAACGCTTTAGGCCTCAGTTTTCTCATCTGTAAAATGGGGTTCACTTTAGTGGGAGGTTCTTTTTTAGTAGTATTTGTTAAGCACCACTATGTGTCAAACACTGTTCTAAACACTGGGTTAGATACAAATTAATCAGGTTGGACACAGTCCCTGTCCCACATGGGGCTCACAGTTTAGGTAGGAGGGAATAGAATGTAATCCCCATTTCACAGGTGAGGAAAGTGAGGCACAGAGATCTGAAATGACTTGCCCAAGGTCACACAGCAGGCAAGTGGTGGAGTCGGGATGGGAACCCAGGTCCTCTGACTTCCCGACCCCCTGCTCTTTCTACCAGGCCAAGCTGCTCCTTGGTTCTGAGGATAAAATTAGATAATTGTGAAAGTGCTTTGGAAAAAAAAAAATTGTTCCACACATCCACTTCAAGATACTGCCACCTGCAAACCCATAAATATACATGTGGTTAAAACTGTATATTCAAACACAATATAAATGAATCAGTGGTATTTATTAGGTATTTGCTGTGGGCAGAGAAATGCACTAAGTGCTTGGAAGGGTACTACTATTATTACTTTTTTAAGCACTTACTGTGTGTTAAACACTGTTCTGGGCACTGGGGAACAGTAAAATTGAATTCGTAGATGTGATTCCTGCCCTCAGGGAGTTTACCACCTAGTGGGGAAGACTGAGATTGAAATAAATTACAGATAGAGGAAGTGACTGAGTATAAATGCTGTGGACCTGAAGGTGGGGTGAGTATCAAAATGCTTGGAGGGTGCAGACCCAAGTGAATAGGTGACACAGAATAGAAGGTGAAGAAATGAAGCATTAGCCAGGGAAAGCCTCTTGGAAGACATCATTCGGTCAACTGTGTTTATTGAGTGGTTACTGTGTGCCTGGCACTGTACTAAGCGCTTGGGAGAGTACAAACAACAATATAACAGACACATTCCCAGTCCTCAACGAGTTTACAATCTAGAAGACAAACGATTTTAGTAGGGATTTAGATTAGCATTTATTTTTTTCACACATACCTAGACTAGCCCTCTTTTTTTAAAATGGCATTTTTTAAGCACTTCCTCTCTCCCACGCACTGTAATAAGCGTTGCGGTAAATTAGAAGCTAATGAGGTTGGACACAGTCCATGTTCCCACATGGGGTGTACAGTCTTAATCCCCATTTTACAGATGAGCTAACGGAGGCCCAGAGCAGTGAAATGACTTTCCCAAGGTCACGTAGCAGCTGGCGTAGGCAGAATCAGAACCCAGGTCCTTCGAACTCCGAAGCCTACACTGTATTCACTAGGCCACACTGGACTAGCCTTCTTGAGATATTTTTCCAATTCTACAATTCTACGACTTGCAAATACTTGCTCACGCCTTTGTATGCAACTCATCCCAGCCATTCTTAGAATCTCCCCCCTCCCTTCCCTGTTTCCTTCTCTCTCTGAAACCTCCAGTTTCTCCCCTTAACCCTCTAATTCCCTCTCCAGCCTTTCCTGGATCACATCCTGAAGTAATCAGCTTCTAAAGCAATTTGATAGGCGTGGTAGCGTGGCCGAGCGGTCTAAGGCGCTGGATTAAGGCTCCAGTCTCTTCGGGGGCGTGGGTTCGAATCCCACCGCTGCCAGTTCAGCTTTTTTTCCCCTCTTTCCCAGTCTCTTCCTAATTTTCTCCTGATACTCTATCTGGCAAGAGATGGGGGGCCGAAATTGTATTTTGAGAAGGTGCTGTGTGGTGCAGCATTTTGTGAAGGTGCAGATGTTAACAGAGCGCGGAAAGCTAGAATATGGAGGGTTTACTTATGCAGGAGGAAAAGCGGGACTGGAGAGTTAGAGGAAGTTGGAGAGGGGAATAAGGGGAGGATGAGGGAAAAGAGGTGGAGCTGGCAAGGCGGGGGCTCGGGTAGCTTGGTTTCAGGGAACGGGGTCGTGGATGCGGGGGCGAATAGCGCTGCAAAATCGGGAAGAGGGAATGGGCGTAGAGTGTTTTCAACTGTATTTACGTGATTTTGATGGGCGGGGAGAAGAAAGAGCATGTTTATTTAGCCTCACGTCTTTATCCCCTTCCTTTCCTACATAGCGAAGCCAATAGGATTTATGGAAAGAAGGAAACTGGAGAGAAAGAGGTAGAAGAGAGAGGCAGGACAGATAAAAGGTGAGAAAGCAAAACACAAAGCAAACGCAGCCACTTCCCTCAATTCCTTCAAGTACAATCCCAGCACCAAAAGAATCTCCGGTCCAGAAACACCGCCCTTCCCCCCCCCGCCCCTCCCGCCCCCCCCCCCCCCCCCCCCCCGGCATTTCGGTTTAGGGGGAAAGTGTGAATATTTAAGAAAGGAAAGATCAGGGATAGAGGGAAAATCAAAGAAGAAAAAATAAACAGCGTGGTTTAATGAAAGGGCCCAGGCTCTAATCCCAACTGTGCCACTTGTTTGCTGTGTGACTTTAGGCAAGTCACCTAACTTCTCTGTGCCTCAGATTGAGAATTAAGATTCTTTCGGGACAGGGACTGTGTCCAACCCGATTACCTTGTACCTGGGCCAAGTACTAGTGCCTGGCTAATAGTAAGCGTGCCAGAAAAACAAATGCCAATGTGGTCTTCGGAAGGCCAAATGACTCGAATTAGATTAGCATATTTAGGACTCATCGTCACGAGGACTAATTCTCTGGAGAAGACACGAATGCTAGGAAAAGTCCAGGGAAAACTGGAAGAGGTAGACGAGCAGCTAGATGGATTAGAAACCATAACAACGATAACGGAAGAACTGTTAGCAAGGTTACGGATTATGGAAGAAGATAGGACGTTGTGGAGAAAATATATCAATAGAGTCGTTACGAATCGGAAAGGACTCGACGGGACTTGATGATAATAATAATAATAATAATAATGCCATAAAAGGGAAAAAAAAAGTTGTTTCCGCCCGGTCTCGAACCGGGGACCTTTCGCGTGTTAGGCGAACGTGATAACCACTACACTACGGAAACCCGCCTGGGGTGCCTGCTCTCTATTGATCTCTAGAATGCTTATTCCTGCAATCGGTACATTCGATTATTCCGGATAAAGTATTTTCTTTCATTTATTTATTCATTTCTCAGTACATATAATCATCACAAATGTGCACCTTCCACAAATGTACAGCACCTTATTGATGCGTGAATACGTATACACAATGAATGCTTATATACAAAGAGGAGCATTCCATGGACAAATATAGATACACGAACACTTAGGAAACAGTGTACTCAATCACAGTACCAAATCGCCCACTTAAAGAAACACAATCTTACATATATTTATACAGGAGCATGCCTTAAATCAACCAATCAATTGTATTTCTCGAGCTCTTTACCGTATGCAGAGCACTGTACTACAACTAAACATACATACAATATATAAACTAATTCACACAAAGCCCACCTACGAAAAAGAGGGTGGGGGGACACAGCACCACAGAAACATACCCACACAAGCAAAAACACACATATGCGCCACCTGGAAGTGCTGGGGTTACACCCCCCCCCCCCCCATACACACTCACATACATCATCCTAGCCTGGGAGTTTCACAACTCTATATTAACCTTCCTCTATTATGGGCGCTGACGAAATGCCATCACACACGCAAAGAAAAGCTATGTAAGAACGCAACCCACTTCATACGCACTTATCTTCTTCTTTTTTCCATTTCATTTACTTAACAGAAAGAGAAAAGTCAAACTTTTTATTAAATGTTTAAAAAAAATTTAAAAGGGCTCGTCCGGGATTTGAACCCGGGACCTCTCGCACCCAAAGCGAGAATCATACCCCTAGACCAACGAGCCTCCTGGTTAGATGGTTCCTTCAATAACCTTTAGTTACTTGTGATGATGATTTTCGTCAGTTTTGTTTGGTGGTAATTTGGTGGGTTTTTATCATCAACCATGTTCTACCCCAATATTAACTTTTTTTATTCAGACTACGGCCCGACAGTTAAACCTCACTGATGCGGGAATCAACCCTCCAATTTTAACCCCTTAGTTATATGTATGTGTGTTTGTGTGTATGTGTGTGTGTGTGTGTGTGTGCGCGCTCATGTTTTGCTGGTGGGGGGCCAGTGTAACTCCTTTACCATATGTTTTACTATAATCCAAGGAAAAAAGGTATATTTTGGCCTTTTATGCATTAACACCAACACATTCTTACTCTTGCTCCTTTTTGTGTATCTCTGGTTCGATGATGGCATCTCTCATTGGGAACGATGGGTGAGCCAAGGTCACAAAGGACTTGATTATAGTGATGAAACAATCAATTAATCATATTTATTGAGGCCTTACCGTGTGCGAGCACTGTACTAAGCCCTTGGGAGAGTACAATATAACAGAGTTGGTAGACATGATCCCTGCCCACAGAGAGTTTACAGTCTAGATTGACCCTGCCAATCATGTTTCTGCTGGGACATGGTATCAGTGTGTGAATTACACTTTCACTCTCAAAAATAACAGGATTGTGTTTCACTTCTTTGTGATTATATGTTCCTATAGTTTACAAGCATCCCTTTTCCTGTTTTCTTTAACCCCACCCCACCAACCAGTCCCAATCTCCTTCCAATCACAACTCCAGGTCTACACCTTCCAGTAATCCTTCCTGGATTAATGCCCCTCGTATTCCAACCTACTAGCACCATCTGGCTTCTAATCTGCCTTCTCCTGAGTGTGCATTCTTGTCAAGTCTGTTTTGATTGCTCCATATCCATGTGTCCATCCATCCATCGCAGCCCAGAAAAGCATCTATCGCAGTGGCCGCCTTTCCTCCCACCATCAAGGGTAGTGTCTCCCAACATGCTCTGTGTGCACCAGGCCTCAGGATAAAAGATGCTCCCACAGCATAAATCCCCCACAAAATCCTGGGAAGACTGGTGGCTGCAGTGTGCCTGAACTCTGAGACCTAGGAGCCTGAAATTCTGCTCCTCTAGCCATTGCTCCTTACCAATTTTGTTTTTATTTTGTGTATTTGCCTGGGTTTTGCTTTAATGTTGTGCCTGCCTCCAGTCCCTATCTCCTATTTACACTTGTGAGCTCTCCCACCCCCTGAGCAACAGGGTCCACGTCCTCCCGCGGTCCTGGAATGCCCTCCCTCCTCACCTCCGCCAAATTAATTCTCTTCCCCTCTTCAAAACCCTACTTAAAGCTCACCTCCTCCAAGAGGCCTTCCCAGACTGAGCTCCCTTGCTCCCTCTACGCCCCCTTCACCTCTCCGCAGCTAAACCCTCTTCTCCCCCCTTTTCCTCTGCTCCTCCCCCTCTCCCGTCCCATCCCCTCAGCACTATACTCGTCCGCTCAATTGTATATATCTTCATTACCCTATTTATTTTGTTAATGAGATGTACATCACCCTGATTCTATTTATTTGCTATTGTTCTAATGAGATGATCTTCCCCTCGATTCTATTTATTGCCATTGTTCTTGTCTGTCTGTCTCCCCCGATTAGACTGTAAGCCCGTCAAAGGGCAGGGACTGTCTCTATCTGTTACCGATTTGTACATTCCAAACGCTTAGTACAATGCTCTGCACATAGAAAGCGCTCAATAAATACTATTGAATGAATGAATGAATAATTCCCATCTGTGTCTTCTCTCCCAGCGCTTAGTACAGTGCTCTTGTACCCAATAAGTACCTAGCAAACACTATTACTATCACTGTTACTATTTATTAGACGGTGAGCTCCCTGAGGGCAGGAGCTGTATTTATTATCTATGTTGTATCCTAAATGGTTAACATCAAACTGTACATTTCATGTGGGCTCAGGAAAGATTAACCAGCTGACTGCCTGACTGGCAGAAAATCAGAAGGCCAAGACTGTGCCGTCTTTGCTCTCTTTAAACCTGTCCCTTGGTTCCCGACTGAATGCCACACTCATGGCTGCTACTGCTGCTGCTGTCAATAACGATACAGAAATACACAAAGGTGAAGGGGAGGGAGAAGATCGTGTTGTCATAAACAGTGACCAAGGAGTTAAAATAACACTTTTTTCTTAGATAGTGATCTCAATCATGACGATAATTACATAATTGCAGTATTTGTTAAGTGCTTACTATTTGACAAGCACTGTACTATAGTACCCTGGGGTAGATAAAGGTCATGGGCCCCACGTGGGGCTCACAGACTAAGAAGGAGGAAGAACTGGTATCGAATCCCTATTGAGCAGATGAAGGACCTGAGGCACAGAGAAGTGGAGTGACTTGCCCAAAGTCATACAGCAGGTAAGTGGCGGGGTAGAATTAGAACCCAGGTCCTCTGACTCCCAGGCCCATGCTCTTTCCACTAGGCCATGCTGCTTCTCTACTATTATAACAACAATAATAATAATTTTTAAATTAATAAAAACAGCCCACCTCTACTGTCACTTGGGATTATGCCAATCCCTTTTTAATTCTCTCGTTCAGTGGGTGAGTCTGATGTCTGGGAGCTAAATTTAGACACACACCTGCCTTTATCATTCATCACTTCTTGTTCCGCCTCTCTGGGAAGGGGTCTCTTGAAACTTCTATTTAGCTCAGGACCCCTGTAAGTAGCTTAAAAAAATAATAATAGATGAATATTGCATGTAATTCTTCCATGAGTTGAGAGAGGAGGGCTAGAGGGCTTTAAGTGGCAAAGTTGTCATAACTAATTTGTTCTTGGAATTAATTCCCTAGCCCTCTGGCCCTGTTAAGATCACCAATCAACCACTCAATGGTATTTATTGAGCGCTTACTGTGTGCAGAGCATTATATTAAACCCTTGGGAGAGTATAATACTACAGCATTCGTAGACAGGTTCCCTGCCCACAAGGAGCTTATGGTCTAGAGAGCTGAATTCACAAACCCACTCACCATAGGAAAGAATTGGGTACTATCTCCATGTGAAAATAGTTTGCCGCTCTCTGGGTTTTGGGGTGCCCAGACGGCCCTGACCAAAACCTCTTCCTTGTGTGACCCACTGAGTGAAGTCACAAAGGGCAGTGTGTATGTCTTGGTCCAGTTGCCACAGCAACAGTCAATGGATGATACCAGAGGGAGTGTGGAGTGCAGTATTGCCTAATGGAAGGAGCACAGGCCTGGGAGTCTGAAGACCTGGGAGCCTGAAGATCTGGGTTCTAATCCCAACTCATCCAAAGTCACACAGCAGGTAAGTGGAGAAGTGACTTAACTTCTCTGTGCCTCAGTTACCTCTAGACTGTAAACTCATTATGGGCAGGGGACATATCTGCTAACTCTGTTGTATTGTACTCTCCCAAGCACTTAGTACAATGCTTTGCACTTAGTAAGCACTCAATAAATACGGCTGATTGATTGATTACCTCATCTGTAAAATGAGGATTAAGACTATGAGCTCCATACAGGACATGGACTGTGTCCAACCTGATTATCTGGTATCTATCCCAAGGTTTAATACAGTGTCTGGCACATAGTAAGTGCTTAACAATAACCACTGATTCCCAGGCCTATGCCCTTTCCACCATTCATTCACATTTATTGAGCGTTTAACTGTGTGCAGAGCATTGTACTAAGAGCTTGGAAAGTACAATTCGGCAACAGATAGAGACAAGCCCTACCCAACAAAGGGCTCACAGTCTAGAAGGGGGACAGACAACAAAACAAAACAAGTAGACAGGCATCACTACCATCAAAATAGATAACTAGAACCATAGATAAATGCACAAGGTCACGCTGCTTCGCCCAAAGCTATTAAAAATCTCAAAAATAAATGGATGTATATTTACCTTGTTTAATTGACTAGTATCTGTATTTCTATCCACCCTACTTAGCCCCACCCCCTTCTACGTCCTTATGTAGCCCCAGGCTCGGCCCCTCCCCCTCCCTTCTAGCCTTCCCACTCAGGGTGACCATTGCTCAGAGCCCAAGAGTTAAAAGAGGAAAGGTTTGTCTTACCTCCAGAAGGGCATGCACAGTAGTTGTGATGGTTTGCGCTGAGCCATTCACACTCTCCTCACTGGGTCTCTCTGATCCCCAACAGCGTGTGCCACGAAAGACAACCGGTAGAGAGAACTGGATGTGTCTGAAACCTTCACAGCACCTGATATCACTGGGTTGTCACCCATTTTCGAAGTCAAAACAATAATGATGGTATGCGTTAAGCGCTTACTATGTGCCAAGCACTGTTCTAAGCACTGGGGTAGATACAAGTTAATCAGGTTGGACACAGACTCTGAGCCCTATGCGGGAAAGGGACTAAGTAGGAGGGAGAACTGGTGATGAAGCCCTATTTTACAGATGAGGAAACTGAGGGACAGATAAATTAAGTGACTTTTTTATGGTACAATACAGGGTCTTTTCCACTTGGAAAACCCAGGGGAAACGCAACATCGCTGAGAGAGATGAGCGCTGACGCCCTAGGCAATTCTTGCTTGATCTTTATTGCCTTTTTTCTTTGCGCCTTGGGCGGCACTGAACATTTAACAGGAAAGGTTCAGCCGTTCCAAGAAGACCAGGTGAAAGAGACAGGGAGGGAGGAAAGGATGGAGCTAGAGGAAAAGCAAGCAGACTTCAGTCTGAGCTGCTCGGGCATCTGAAAAGCTCTCCTTGTTCCCGTTCTTGGCGGCTCTCGCATCTTTCCTCCCCGTCCTCAGTTTCGCAGGCTGCCAGGCCCCCGCTTCCTGCTCACTCGGGAGGGATGGTGGTTCCATGTATTTTTTTTTAAGGAGTTGAAAAAAAAGTCAAAGCTACATAGGCCCCAGCGAGATTTGAACTCGCGACCCCTGGTTTACAAGACCAGTGCTCTAACCCCTGAGCTATGGAGCCAGACCTACGTAATAAGGGCCGGAAAGCTGGGATGTTGTCAGGGCCGAACATGGTCAGTGGGCAGTGAGAAGATGGGGAGGGGTCAGACCGGCCTGGTGACTCAAGAGGGTGGACAGACAAAGACGCGCCTCCTTCCCCTGTACGAACCCTTATATTAATGTCTGCCTCCCCCTCTAGACTGTGAACTCGTTGCGGGCAGGGAACGTGTCTACCAACTCTATTACATTGCCCTCTCCCAAGGGCTCTGCACACAGTATGCGCTCAATCAATGGTATTTATTGAGCCCTTACTATGTGCAGAGCACCATCCTAAGGGCTCGGGAGAGTCCACTATAACAGAGTTTGTATATTACGTTGCCTACCCACAACGAATTTACAGTCACTAAATACCGTTGATCGACTGATTGAACTAGAGTCCAGTTCTCCCCGTCAGCCCCCCAGCTCTTCCGGGGAAAGGGGGCTTGGGTTCTCTAGTAGATGCTGGGGACTGGGAGCTTGGGTTCTTTAGTAGTTGCTGGGGGTCTGGCTTCTCTAGAGGTTGCTGAGGCGTGGGGGCTTGGGCCCATTCACTCCGGACAGACGCTTTAATGACTCTCTAATCTCAGCTCTTCCTACAAATAATATAGTCTATTTGATTTCTATACAGTCCATCCGGTGAAGTCCATGTGTACAGATAATAATGTTGGCATTTGTTAAGCGCTTACTATGTGCAGAACACTGTTCTAAGCACTGGAGTAGATACAGGGTAATCAGGTTGTCCCACATGAGGCTCACAGTTAATCCCCATTTTACAGATGAGGGAACTGAGGCACAGAGAAGTTAAGTGACTTGCCAACAAATACCGCCAAATACTTAACAACAAAGTTGTTTAATAACAAATACTTAACAAATACCAACATTATTACATTATTATTACAGATCGTGACAACTGGAAGTTTTAACACATTTGTAGTAGATGGAGAGAAGATTGAAATAGTTGACGATTTCTCTCTTTTGGGATCGATATTCACTAATAAAGGAACTAGTAGTCAAGAAATACCCCAAAGAAAGATTAATGTTAGGGAGACTTGCTAAGAAGAGCCTGGAAAGAGTCATGAAATCTGCTGATGTAACAAGTGCCACAAAAATACAAATTGTCAATTCTGGGGTGTTTCCACTGACAATGTATAGATCCGAAAGCTGGACTGTGAAAAAACAGGATAGAAAAAACATCGATTCTTTTAAAATGTGGTGTTGGGGAAGGCTTTTGTGAATATCATGGACTGCCCAAACAACAAACAAATAGATTTTGGAGCAAATTAAGCCAAAATGGTCTTTGGAAGGCCAAATGACTCAACTTAGATTAGCATATTTTGGACACATAATCAGGAGGATTAATTCAATTTGGCCCTCTCCACTGCCCGACAACAATGCTTCTCCTTCGTAATTTACTTGCATACCCACCACCTGTTCCAGACATTTAACTCCCTTCTCAAACCTCCAGTCCCCCTGCCCCCACTATCTCATTCCCCTAATGCCCTGGCCACATACTTCATAAACAAAATTGAAACCATCTCCCCAAAATCTCTCCAATCCCCCCTCCTCCTCCACCTTCTCCGATACTCCCTATCTTCTCTGCAGGAACTCAAGATGAAATCTCTCACTTCCTCTCCAAATCTACCCCTTCCACCTGAGCTTCTGACCCCATCCCTTCATATCTTTTTAAAACACTCGCCCTCTCCCTTATTCCCTCCTTGACTGCCATCTATTTGCTTTCCAGCAGCTTCCTCTGCATTGCTTTCAAACACGCTTATGTCTTCCCTATCCTGGAAAAAGCCTCCCTTGACCCCACAGCTCCTTC
Source organism: Ornithorhynchus anatinus (assembly GCF_004115215.2). Taxonomy (NCBI): domain Eukaryota; kingdom Metazoa; phylum Chordata; class Mammalia; order Monotremata; family Ornithorhynchidae; genus Ornithorhynchus; species Ornithorhynchus anatinus. Next base: position 23,087,352 of record NC_041753.1, on the reverse strand, counting down.
CAGTTAGCACCCCTTCTCCCTCCTACCATTTTTCTCCACACTTCTTGAGAGAGTTGTTCACACCCACTGTTCCCACTTCCTTTCCTCCAGTTCTTTCCTAGATCCCGTTCAATCTGGCTTCCGCCCCCTTCATTCCACAGAAACTGCCCCCTCTAAAGTAACCAATGACCTTCTGGCCAAATCAGACGGCCTCTACCCTATCCTAATCCTTCTAGACCTCCCAGCCGCCTTCAACACTGTGGACCACCCCCTTCTCCTTGAATCTTTATCCAATCTTGGATTTACTGACACTGTCTTTTTTTGGTTCTCCCCATATCTCTCTGACCACTCCTCGGTCTGTTTTGCTGGCTCCCCTCTGCCTCACAGCCTCTGACAGTAGGGTCCCTCAAAGTTCAGTTCTAGGTCCCTTTTTGTTCTCCCTCTACACCCACTCCCTTGGAGAACTCATTCGCTCCTAGGGCTTCGATTACCATCTCTATGCAGATGATTCCCGAATGTAGATCCCCAGCTCTCACCAGTCTCTTTCCCTGCAATCTCTCATTTCCTCCTGCCTTCAATTCATTCATTTATTCAATAGTATTTATTGAGCGCTTGCTATGTGCAGAGCACTGTACTAAGCGCTTGGAATGTTCAAATCGGCAACAGATAGAGACAGTCCCTGCCCATTGACGGGCTTACAATTACAGTCTAATCGGGGGAGACAGACAAAAACAATAGCAATAAATAGAATCAAGGGGATGTACGTCTCATCAAAACAATAGCAATAAATAGAATCAAGGTGATGTACATCTCATTAACAAAATAAATAGGGTAATAAAAATATATACAATTGAGCGGACAAGCACAGTGCTGAGAGGAGGGGAAGAGAGAGGGGGAGGAGCAGAGGGAAAGCGGGGGGAAAGGGGGCTTAGCTGAGGGGAGGTGAAGGGGAGGGTAGAGGGGCAGCAGAGGGAGCAGAGGGAAAAGGAGAAGCTCAGTCTGGGAAGGCCTCTTGGAGGAGATGAGCTCTAAGTAGGGCTTTGAAGAAGGGAAGAGAATTAGGTTGGCGGAGGTGAGGAGGGAGGGCATTCCAGGACAGCGGGAGGATGTGGCTCAGGGGTCGACGGCGGGATAGGCGAAAACGAGGGACGGTGAGGAGGTGGGCGGCAGAGGAGCGGAGCGTGCGGGGTGGGGAGTAGAAAAAGAGGAGGGAGGAGAGGTAGGAGGGGGCAAGGTGATGGAGAGCCTTGAAGCCTAGAGTGAGAAGTTTTTGTTTCGTGCGGAGATTGATAGGCAACCACTGGAGGTTTTTAAGAAGGGGAGTGACATGCCCAGAGCGTTTCTGCAGGAAGATGAGCCGGGCAGCGGAATGAAGAATAGACTGGAGCGAGGAGAGACAGGAAAAAGGGAGATCAGAGAGAAGGCTGACACAATAATCCAGCCGGGATATTATGAGAGCCTGTACCAGTAAGATAGCCGTTTGGGTGGAGAGGCAAGGGCGGATCTTGGCGATATTATAAAGGTGAGACAGGCAGGTCTTGGTGACGGATTGGATGTGTGGGTTGAACGAGAGAGCCGAGTCAAAGATGACACCGAGGTTGCAGGCTTGGGAGACGGGAAGGATGGTCGTACCATCCACGGTGATAGGGAAGTCAGGAAGAGGACAGGGCTTGGGAGGGAAGATGAGGAGCTCAGTTTTGGACATGTTGAGTTTTAGGTGGCGGGCAGACATCCAGGTAGAGACGTCTCGGAGGCAGGAGGAGATACGAGCCTGAAGGGAGGGGGAGAGGACAGGGACAGAGATGCAGATCTGTGTGTCATCTGCATAGAGATGATAGTTGAAGCCGTGAGAGCGAATGAGTTCACCAAGGGAGTGAGTGTAGATGGAGAACAGAAGAGGGCCAAGGACTGAGCCTTGAGGAACCCCAACAGTTAGAGGATGGGAGGGGGAGGAGGAGCCTGCGAAGGAGACCGAGAATGAATGGCCAGAGAGATAAGAGGAGAACCAGGAGGATAGAGTCCGTGAAGCCAAGGTGAGATAAAGGGTGGAGGAGAAGGGGATGGTCAACAGTGTCAAAGGTAGCTGAGAGGTCGAGGAGGATTAGGATAGAGTAGGAGCCATTGGATTTGGCAAGGAGGTCGTGGGTGACCTTTGAGAGAGCAGTCTCGGTAGAGTGGAGGGGACGGAAGCCAGATTGGAGGGGGTCCAGGAGAGAATGGGAGTTAAGGAATTCTAGGCAGCGAGTGTAGATGACTCGTTCTAGGAGCTTGGAAAGGAAGGGTAGTAGGGAGATAGGGCGATAACTGGAAGGGGGAGTGGGGTCGAGAGAGGGTTTTTTTTAGGATGGGGGAGACATGGGCATGTTTGAAGGCAGAGAGGAAGAAGCCATTGGAGAGTGAGCCGTTAAAAATAGCAGTTAAGGAGGGGAGGTGGGAAGGGGCGATGGTTTTTATAAGGTGGGCGGGAATGGAGTCCGAGGCACAGGTGGAGGGGGTGGCATTTGTGAGGAGGGAGGAGATCTCCTCTGAGGATACTGCAGGGAAAGATGGGAAAGTAGGGGAGAGGGTTAGTGGGGGGAGACAGGAGGGGGAGGGGTGACTTTGGGGAGCTCAGACCTGATTGTGTTAATTTTCGTGATGAAGTAGGTGGCCAGATCATTGGGGGTGAGGGATGGGGGAGGGGGAGGAACAGGGGGCCTGAGGAGAGAATTAAAGGTCCGGAACAATTGGTGGGGGTGATGGGCATGGGTGTCTATGAGGGAAGAAAAGAAGTTTTGCCTGGCGGAGGAGAGGGCAGAGTTAAGGCAGGAAAGGATCAATTTCAAATGGATAAGGTTGGCTTGGTGCTTGGACCTTCGCCAGCAGCGCTCAGCAGCTCGAGCGTAGGAGCGTAGGTGGCGGACAGAGGCAGTGACCCAGGGCTGTGGGTTAGTGGAGCGAGAGCGGCGGAGGGAAAGGGGGGGCGAGACAGTTGAGATGAGTAGAGAGGGTGGAGTTGAGAGTGGTGACCTGATCATCGAGCGTGGGAAGAGAGGACGGGGGGCAAGATGGGGAGAGATTCTTTTGGAGAGATGGATGGAATCAAGAGAGTGGAGGACTCTGTGGGGGAGTAGTACAGATTTGCAGGGGGAGAGAGTGTGAAAGAGGAGGCAGGTGAGAAGGTTATGGTCTGAGAGAGGGATTTCAGAGCTGGTGAGGGAGGAGATAGCTCAGCTGTAGATGAGAGGAGTGACCGAGTCGGTGAGTGGACGAGGTATGGTGGAGCAGGAAGTTGGCAGAGTCGAGGAGCGATAGCAGACGGGAGGCAGAGGAATCACCGGGTACATCCATGTGGATGTTGAAGTCTCCGAGGATCAGAATGGGCAGAGAGAAGGAGAGAAGGAAGGTGAGAAAGGGGTCAAGGTGGTTGAAGAAGTCAGTGGTGGGACCGGGAGAGCGATAGATGTTGGCTACGAGTATCTGGAGGGGGTGGTAGAGGCGAATGATATGGGCTTCAAAAGAGGGGAAGGAGAGGGAAGGGGGAGGTGGGACAGTGTGGAAGCGGCATCGGGGTGAGAGAAGGAAGCCGACGCCTCCTCCCTTTCCGGTGAGTCTGGGGGAGTGAGAGAAGGAGAGGCCTCTGCTGGAGAGAGCAGCGGTGGAGACCGTGTCTTAAGAAGTGAGCCAGCTCTCCGTACAGCACGGCTCGGTACAGTGCGGCACAGCACGGCACAGTACGGCTCGGCTCGGCACGGCTCGGCTCGGCGTGGTTCAGCGCGGCGTGGCGCGACCCAGCACAGTTCAAGACCTATCTACCTGGATATCCTGGCGACACCTCAAATTAAACCTGTCCAAAACTGAACTCATTTTCCCACCCAAACCCTGTCCTCCCCATCTTTCCCATCGCTGTAGACAACACCATCTTTCCCTATCTCACAAGTCCTTAACGTTGGCTTTGTCCTAGACTCATCTCTCTCATTCCACCTATAAATCCGATCTGTAGCAAATCCTGTCAGTTCCACCTTCACAATACCCACCTCTCCAGCAGAGACTTTGGCCCATTGCCATGGTTTGACTTCCCCTCCGCGTTAGCTGGGACGAGGTTGCTGTGGCTCTGGGTGGGGATGGGGCCTATCCTTGGAGGCAGAGTGGAGCTCTGGGCAGTGAGGTGGACCCTGGGGCCGGAGAAGAGGGGAGAGTGTCCCTGAACTTGGTGGGGAGATTGACAAGGGCCTGGAGCAGCCCCAGGACACTAGGGTCCCTGGAGTGTGGCATTAAATGACGGTCCTCCCCCCTACTTAGACTATGAGCCCCATGTAGGACAGTGATTGGATCTGATCTTATTATCTTGTATCTCCAGCGCTTAGAACAGTGCATGGCACATAGTAAGTGCTTAACAAATACCATAATTATTATTATTATTACCCCACTCTTAGATTGAGTTGGGGAGATGGGTTATATTATGATATAGCATATTATATATTATTTAGGGTTAGTATGATCATTATTGTTAAATATGATCTAATTATTTTGTCATTATAGATGATTATTGTTATTATACAGAGCCCGATGGAGGTCAGAGCCAGAACGGGAGAGAACGGGAGAGAAAAGACCCCACCCCCACCCCACGGGCCCAAAGAGAAGATGGACCAGCACAAGGTGCCGGAGGCTCAGTTACCTGGGTCCCATGGTGGGGAGGGAGGAGGTGGGAGAATTTCTTCATTGCTCTGGCATTCAGGAAGCCGGTTTTCCTGGGTGATCCCTCTCTGCCGGAGGCCAACCTGCCTTCCCTGGGCAGGATCGCCCTTAAGCTGCAGTTGGTGATGACACAGAGGTGTCAGATCTCCGCTCCACCCCTTTTGTTCTCTCCCTCCACTATGGAAGCAGTGTGGCCTAGTGGAAAGAACCCAGGCCTGGGAATCAGAAGACCTGGGTTCTAATCCCGTTTCTGCCACTTGCCTGCTGTGTGACCTTGGGGCAAGTCGCTTGACTTCTCTGCACCTCAGTTACCTCATCTGTAAAATGGGGATTAAAAGACTTAATGGGGATTAAAAGCCACTTGTGGGACCGGAACTGTGTCCATCCTGATTCTATTGTATCTACCCCAGTGCTTTGGACTGTACTTGGCACATAGTAAGTGTTTCACAAATACCATTAAAAACAAAAATAAATAAGGGGTTTGCACTGGGGGGTTCAGAGATCCATGCTTGGACACATGCAACACACACGTACCCACACACCCTGAGAAATGTTCACCCATATATCTTTAAGAACACTGACATACACTCACAACAGTGATTTATGGCTATTTGTACACACCAAGATAAACAAATGGATTCAGTCTTTAATACAGTGCTCTGCAGATGGTAAATGATACATTTTTTTGGTGGTGTTTCCCCTCTAAACTATAAGCTTGTTGTGGTTAGGGAACATGTCTACCAACTCTGTTGTATTCTCCTCTCCCAACTGCTTAGTATGGTGCTCTGCACACAATAAGTGCTCAATAAATACCACTGATTGATTGATTGGTTACAGACTTATGTGTCAAGCATTGTTCTAGGCATGAGTACCATTGATGGACTTGGTTGGATAAAGTGTTGAGTTGCTCATAAACACACACACACACATTCCCACAGATACACAGGACTCACCCCCAAGCCCCCATACCATTTATTCAGATCCCCACATTCACCCAGACAGAGCTCCCCCCACATAGGGACACCCAGATACAAAGATAAATAAACACACAACAATTCATCTCTTGATATAAAGCCACCAATCCTAGGATGGGCTCAGACTCTGTATTTGTTTCTCAACCCCTTCTCATGAGAAGCATTGAGCATCTACTCCCTCTTCAGCACAAATAGCCAGGAGCTATCGAACATTTTCACAAAGGCACAATTGGGAAACTTGAGGCACAGGCTGGTGAAGCCAATCATAAAAAGACCCCTAATGTGAAAGGGCCCAATTCTGATTCCCACCAATGTAGGTTTGTATGTGCTCAGAATGTATTCAAGGGGTATCTGTGTAAGTGTGAATGTGTTGGTAGGTTTACCGGTGTGAGTGATGTGGTGTATCTGTTTCAGTGTTTGTTCTTGTGGATGTGTCTGTGCACTGGGTCAGTGGGTAGGTTGAGGGTGTTTAGCGATGCCCTCAGTCATTCCATAATATATCAATCAAGGTATTAGTTGAGCACTTACATAATGATAATAATGATAATGATAATAATGATAATACTGGTATTTATTAAGCGCTTACTATGTGCCAGGCACTGTTCTAAGCGCTGGGGTGGATATAAGCATATTGGGTTGGATACAGTCCCTTGTCCCACGTGGGGCTCACAGTCTCAAATCCCCATTTTACAGATGAGGTAACTGAGACACAGAGAAGTGAAGTGACTTGCCCAAGATCACAACAGCGGACAAGTGGTGGAGCTGGGATTAGAACCTATGACCTTCTAACTCCCAGGCCCATGCTCTATCCACTGGACCATGCTGCTTCTCTTACATGTTCTCATTACACATTTTGGCTACAATGCCACTAGTGAGCGATCTTCCGACAACATGTGTCTATCTGGATAGAACACGGTGAGCTGTCGGGAGTAAGGGCGGTGGGCCTTGGCTCAGGATCCATCAAGGGATGCATACTACAGCTGAAGTTTTATTTAATGTGGGGTTTGCCAGGCACTTAACCCCAGCATCATAGAGGAACTGAGTGTATTTGAATGCCGAGGTGAGTCCATGTTGATGCATTTTCAAGCGTACATGCAACCGTATATCCAAATGCTGTGAGTGGGTTTGTGTATGCATGCTGGTGTGAGAATGTGTCAGGTGTGTATCTGAATAATAATGTGAGAGTGTGAGGGTGTGTCAGTTGTGTATCTCTGTGTCATTGCGTACCTACATTCTGAGAGTGGTCTATGTCAGCACATGGGTTTATAACAACACACAGATATACAACCGACACACCCTCAGACATATGACTATGTCACCTATGAAACCAAATACTGGCACGAGCATGGGTGTCGATTGTGCATCTGTGTGTTGATGTGAGCACGGGCGTCAGCCATTCATCTGTGAGTGTGAGTGTCGGTTGTGTGGGTCCCGAGCCGTGGGCACTGGTGATCTCTGGGATTTGTCACCCCACCTGTCGTGAACTGGCCAAAGTGCACAGCGGCCAAAAAAAAAGGTCAAGTCAGAGGTTCCTCCAATCCATCTGCCAAGGCCCGGGAGCCGGGACACCGAGCCTGATGTCGGCTCCTTCCCCACCCCCAAGCCGGGGGGTGGCGGGGGAGATGGGATGGCACACCATCGGGGCGGTCCCAGAAGGAGGCCGGGCAGAGGAGGGACCATCCCACCCCTCAAGGCCAGATGCGCAGGTAGGTTCCGGTGGAGCAGACGGAGAAGAGCGGGAAGACCCGCTCGTGGAAGGGCACGTGGAAGGTGTAGACGTGGTTCATCTCCTCCGCCGAGTAGAACGAAACCTCCCCGGCCTCCAGGTCCAGGTAGACGCGGACCCGACTCAGCCGGCCGCCGGGGCTCAGCTGGGTGCGCTCGGGGGATGTCACGGCCCAGTACTGGCCGCCGTTCAACTGGAGGGCCCAGATGCCCTCCTCGGGGGTGAACGGCGTCAGGCCCTTGCGACGGACAGACTCGCGGGCCACCCCGAAGGCCCAGCCGTCAGCCGAACCCACCTCCACCTCCCAGTGGTGACGCCCCGAGGTGAACCCGCGGGCGCCAAGGACACGGGTGTTGGTGTCAAAACGGCGGGAGCTGGGCGGGACATCCAGGGGTTTGGGGCCCAAGCGGACGCTCTTGAGATCCAGGGACAGGATGAGGCGGGGGTTGGCAGTCTCAGGGTCCAGCGTCAGGTCCACTGTGGGGGGCGGGGAGAGGCAAGGAGCGGGCAGTCAGAGGGTCATCCCATCCAACCCTCTGCCTCCAAAAAGAAGAGTGGGCCGACATGAAGGGGGAGGCTGGCCAGTATCTACCGTCCCATCACTGGCCTGCTGTGTAACCTCAGGTAAGTCACTTAACCTCTCTGGCCCTCCGTTCCCTCATCTGTAAAACGGGGATTCAAAACCCGTTCTCCCTCCCTCTTAGACCCTGAGCCCTAGGGGGACAGGGCCTGCTTCTGATCTGATTGTGTGTTTTGGTTTTTTTGATTTTTATATGGTCTCTGTTAAACATTTACTTTGTGCCAGGCTCTGTAGTAAGTGCTGGGGTAGATCCAAGCTAATAGGGTTGGACACAGTCCCTGTCCCATATAGGGGTCACAGTCTTAATCCCCACTTTACAGATGAGGGAACTGAGGTCCCGAAAAGTGCAATGACTTGCCCAAGGTCACACAACAGACAAGTGTGGAGGCAGGATTAGAACCCAGGTCCTCTGACCCCCAGGCCCAAGCTCTTTTCACTAGGTCACACTGCTTCTGATTGTCTTATGTCTACCCCAGTGCTTGGCATATAGTAAGCACTTGATTATCCCCATCATCCCTCTAGACTGTAAGCCCGCTGTAGGCAGGGAATGGGTCTACCAATTCTGTTGTGTTGTACTCTCCCAAGCGCTTAGCACAGTGCCCTGCCCACAATAAGCACTCAGTAAATACCATTGATTGATTGATTATCATCAGACCACCACACTGAACGCACCCATTCTTGTCTTTGTTTCAACAACTAAGCAGGTTGGGACTGGTTAGCTTTGGATGGGAGACCCCCTTCCTTCCTAACAAGTCTACCAGGTGCACTTCGGAGAGCTTCCCATCTCCCCTTCCTGCTCTGCTCCGGCCCAACCCCTTCCCCTCATCCGGAGGAGGCAGGCAGACAGAGGAGACTGAGAGGGAAAGAAAAAAAGTCAGATGGAAAAATAGTGAGAAAGAAGCAACAGTCCAACCTTGTATCTACCCCAGCACTTAGTACAGTGCCTGGCACATAGTAAGCACTCAACCATTTAAAAAACAAAAACAAAAACCCAACAAACCAACAACCCAAAATCAGCAGCGTGGCCTAGTGGAAAGAGCTCGGGCCTGGGAGTCAGAGGATCTGGGTTCTAATCCCGGGTCCGTAACTTGCCTGCTGTGACTTGGGCAAGTCACTTCACTTCTCTCTGCCTCAGTCTCCTCAACTGAAAAATGGGGAATCGAAACCTGTTCTCCCTTCTACTTTGACTATAAGGTCCATGTGGGACAAGGACTGTATCCAACTTGATTAACTTATATCTACCCCAAGCGCTTAGAACAGGGCTTGACACCTAGTAAGTGTTTAACAAATACCATTAAAAAAAAATCACATGCCCTGCATAGAGGGATTTCGGTTAGATGATCGTGATGACAGAGAAAGGGGGGGCAGGGGGAGTCGCTCAGAGAGAGACATAATAAGGGAAGATTCTTCAAGGTGTCACAAAAATTAACGATTGGGTCGGAAATCATAATTTACCTTTCTCCTCTTTTTCCAGTTCCCCTTGCAGATCCTCTGAAGAGTGAGAGAGACAGGACCCAACTGAGTATTTACACTGAATTAACATCCACAACTTCCTACCCAGTTCCTCTCCCTGCCCCTCTCACCATCACCAAATTTCCCGCTAAACTCCCGCTGCCCCCCACCCCCCAACTCGGGTTTTTCAGGACAGGGAAGGTGGTATCTGCAGGGAAGGCACCAGAAGTAGCGTGGTCTAGTGAACAGAGCCCAGGTCTGGGAGTCAGAAGACCTGGGTTCTAATCCCAGCTCCACTACTTGTCTGTTGTGGGACTTTGGGTAAGTTGCTTCTCTTCTCTGTGCCTCAGTTCCCTCATCTGTAAAATGGGGATTAAAACTGTGAGCCCCATGTGGGACATGGACTGTGTCCAACTTGTTTATCTTGTATCTACCCCAGTGTTTAGTACAGTTCCGGGCACATAATAGCCGCTTAACAAATACCATTAAAAAGGTGGGGGGCACAAAGAACCTTCTTTCTCTCCCCTTTCCCCCGCCCACCCCAATACGACCTAACTAGTCCAGGAACAATGTGGTCCCCGCACCACCAGCCCCACCCTCCAATTTGTAGCCTCTGCTACCACACGGGAATAATCTTGCTGCCTCCTGCTCCCGCTGCCTCCCCCTCAGGCTCTGGCATCATGGCCCTCACTTCCTGCCTCCTCCCCCGAGAGGAGGGAGCCGGCTTCCCCAGAAAGCTGGGCGGGCATCCTTGCCCACTCTGAACAATGCCCTCCCGACCCCCAGATCTCCAGCCGTTCACCTTTGAATTTCTTCAACAGCCCTTTCAGGACAAAGGTCTTGAGGGAAAGGTTCCAGACCTTACTCTTCATCTCGGAGCACACAGAGGAAGGCTTCGGGCCTGGGACGTTGTCACACCTAGGGGGAGAGGGACAGGAAGTCACCACGATCACTGATCACCACTGTTTCCCCGCCCCTGCCTGTGACCATCCTGAAAGAGGGGAAGAAGGGACCCCCAGCAGCAAGGCCTGGGCTGTGCAATCTGTTTATGTTGTATCTTATCTTTCGGAAGCCTGGAAAGAGGACCCAGGTTCTAATCCTGACTCCGCCACTTGTCTGCTGTGTGACCTTGGGCAAGTCACTTCACTTCTCTGGGCCTCAGTTGCCTCATCTACAAAATGGGGATCCAATACCTGTTCTAGAATGGGAGCCCCATCATGGCCTTTGCTGGTCTACGCATCGACTCCAGCACTTAGCACAGTGCTTGGTACATTAGCAGCATGCCTAGTGGCTAGAGCAGGGACCTAGGAGTCAGAGGGACTTGGGTTCTAATACCAGCCCTGCCACTTGACTGCTGAAGGACCTTGGGCAAGTCACTTCACTTCCCTGAGCCTTAGTTACCTCATCTGTAAAATGGGGATTAAGACTGTGATCCCCAAGTAGGACAGGGACTGTGTCCAACCTCATTTGTTTGTACCCGCTCTGCCGCCTCCCAGAGCTTAGTACAGTGCCTGGAACATAGTAAGTGCTTAACAAATACCATAATTATTATTGCAGTGGGCTGAAGGGAGGAGTCTAAACTCCAGACCTGCTCTGGTATAAACTAGCAGGGAGGGGCGGGGACAAGAACGAGACAGACGAAGTAGAGGATGAGGCCAGAAGGCTGGAGAATTCGATCATCCCCGGCCCAGCCCGCAATTGTGAGCTTGCCAGGCAGGCCTCCCTTCAGGGGTGGAGGGGGGGTGGGAGTTTGGTGGGGAATTTGGTGTTGGTGAGGGGGGAGGGAAGAGGAACTGGGTAGGAAGTTGTGGATGTTAATTCAATGTAAATACTCAGTTGGGTCCTGTTTCTTTCACTCTTCAGAGGATCTGCAAGGGGAACTGGAAAAAGAGGAGAAAGGTAATAAACCTGCATATCTCCTTTTGCCCCAGTATTTCCTGCTCCCCTCTAGGGTGGGGGTGGGAGCCATCTGAGGATATCGACCTACCTGCTTAGGGTGCTCTTGACTTCCTGCAGGAAAGAGGAGAGAAAGGGTTACAGAGGTCAACCCCAGGAACAGGGGAGAACCTGTTTACAGCAGTCACCCCCAGGAAGAGCAGAGAACTTGCTACAGTGGTCGCCCCCCCAGAAAGAGGGGAGAACCTGTTACAGCGGTCACCCCGCAAGAAGAGGGGAGAACCAGTTACAGCGGTCACTCCCAGGAAGAGGGAAGAATCTGTGACAGTGGTCACCCCCCAGGAAGAGGGGAGAACTTGTTACAGGGGTCACCTCCAGGAAGAAGGGAGAACCTGTTACAGCAGTCACCCCCAGGAAAGGCAGAGAACCTGTTACAGCGGTCACCCTGCAAGAAGAGGGGAGGACCTGTTTCAGCAGTCACTTTTAGGAAGAAGGGAGAACCTGTTACAGCGGTCACCCCTAGGAAGAGGGGAGAACCTGTTTCAGAGGTCATCCCCAGGAAGAGCAGAGAACCTATTACAGTGGTCATCCCCCAGGAAGAGTGGAGAACCTGTTACAGCGGTCACCCCACCAGAAGAAGGGAGGACCTGTTACAGCAGTCGCTCCCAGGAAGACGGGAGAACCTTTTATAGCAGTCACCCCCCAGAAGAGGGAAGAAACTTTTACAGTGGTCACCCGTGACAGGCCTAAGGCTTAGACACCATTTTTGTTTGGCTAAACTGCCATTAGCGCCACTATCTCTTCATCAGCGGTCGTTATTGACGTCCTCAACTGCAGCTGCTGACCCTGAGGAGATGTGGACGCAGAAGGGGTCCGATCAGGAAGTGGCACTCACCCGTGGCCCTGATCTCATGAGGAGATCAAGTAGGGCTGAGCAATTAAAATGACTGAATTCGGCCAGATACGGCCCTGGAGCCTGGATTCTATCTTTTGTTTGGTCAAGCTGAGGTGGGAATGTGGCATACACCGTTAGCCTTCCCCGGGATCAGCAGATGCCTTTGGGACACCCCCCCGACCGCAGCTGATGGCGGCATGGAAAAGTTGGGGACACAAGCCCCGGATCGGTGGATGCCGTCGGGACAACGCCGATTGCAGCTGCTGATGGAGGGGCACGATGTTATCCTTCGGTCGATGGACGTCGTTGACGTCCTTGACTGCACCTGCTGACCCAGTGGGGCAAAATAGGGAGGTGGTGTTCGCCAACGCCCCGCAACTTAATGAGCAAAACTAGGTGGAGCACAACCACCCCAGGCCCCAGAAAAATCGGCGCTGAAGAACAGCCCTCTCGGGACGAGATCACCATCAGCTGGTCCGTAACTCTCACCTACTGCTAGAAAGGAGGAGCTCCTGGTTGACCTGGATGTCCGAGGACCGTATTTCCGTGATTGGCCCAGTTGGACCTAGGTGAGCCCAGTGGCTTGGGCCCTGATTGTCATGACTTTTCCTCTGAATGCTGGCAAACTAGATAAATTAGGTGAGCCCAGCCATTTGGCCGTGTTTCAATGAAATCTACTGGTATATTAGATGATCTTGAGGAGCCCGCTTGTGGGCCCTGACTGTCTGCTTCTACCTTTCTGTGATTCTGCTCTGACCTAGACATGAGTGGAACCGAATAAAGAAATGGACCGAATAAAGAAATAAAGACCTCAAGATTCTTATTTTAAACACATCTCGGCTCGCTCTGTCTAGCTCCCCGGCTCAGACCAGGGGAGCATAAGTGGGATCCTTATCGGCCAGTGACCTCACCCCCAGGAAGAGAGGAGAACCTGTTACAGCGGTCACCACCAGAAAGAAGAGGCTGGATTGGACAGCACTATGAGCAAAAGGCCCCCAGGCTGTCTGTCCCCGCCTGGGGATCACCGGAAAAGCCTAACCCTACTGGCTCACTGGACTCCGATCTCATCTGTCCCATGCTGTCCCTCTTTGTATCAGACAGACCACTGCTCTCCCCACCTTCAAAGCCCTCCTAAAAATCACGTCTCCTCCAAGAAGCCTTCCCTGACTAACCCCTCATTTCCTCAACTATTTGCCCTCCCATCTGTGTCACCTCTGCATTTGGGTCTGTACCCTTTTAAGCACTCTGACACTCACCCCACCCCTAGCCCCCTAGGACTTATGTATATAGCCTTTCTTGATTTTATTATTCCTACTTAGACTGGGAGCCCCAGTGGGAACTGATTAGCTTGTCTCTACCCCAGCCCTTAATACGGGGCTTGGTATATAGTAAGTGCCTAGCAAATATCACAATTATTCTTATTATCTAGTGTGTGTCTCCACCACTAGACTGTTAGCTCCTTGAAGGCAGGAACTGTACCTACCCACTCTGATGCATTATATTCTCCCAAGTGTTTAGCACAGTGGTCTGAACACACTAAGCGCTAAATAAATACCATTGATTGACCGACTCACCGAGTAAGGAATTCAATTTCTCCTTTCAGGGACCTGCGGCAAGTGATCTCAGCACTGCCTCTCACTGCCTCCTCCAATCAATCAATCAATCGATGGTATTCATTTATTATTTTTCTAATGGGGCTCACAGTCTTAATCCCCATTTTACAAATGAGGTAACTGAGGCATAGTGGAGATAAATGACTTGCCCAAGGTCACACAGCAGTCAAGTGGCAGAGTCAGGATTAGAACTCAGGTCCTTCCGACTCCAGAGCCCAAGCTTTATTCACTAGGCCATGCTGCTTATTGAGCACTTACTGTATGTAGAGCACTTACTGTATTGAGAGAGGACTATATAACAGCTGGTAGACATATTCCCTCCCAAGAAGGAGCTTAAATTCTACAGGGGGACAGAGATATTAATCAATCAATGGGAATTATTGAGCACTTACTATAGGCAGAGCACTGTACTAAATGCTTGGGAGAGGACAATATAACAGAGTTGGTAGACACATTCCCTGCCCAAGAGGAGCTTACAGTTTAGAGACTTGGCTCCTGTCCAGGATAAACTTACTGCTGTCTCTGGCCTTTCCTCCCCGCTCATTCGGCACTGGGACCCTGTTGAGGTGTACAGGGTAAACTTGCTGCTCTCTGCCTCCTCTCCTGGAAGGCAACCTGTGTGTAGTGACTTAGCTGAGACTTGAATATGGAGCCCAACTTTCCATGGCTGAGCTATTGGCCCTGGGGGTGCTCCAGTGACCGATAGACTCCCCCATTCCTCACTGCCCAGTCCCCCCCACCCTCCTCTAATAATGTGGAAGCCACCCGGCATCACCCTGGGCAACTGTAAAGGATAAACTTGCTGCTGCCTGCCCACCCTCCCCACCCCCACACCCACCCCTGCACTCCTGGCCAGATGCTCACCCGCCCCCAGCCCTCAAGCCTGCATTATCAAAGTCCCTAGTTACCCCCTCCACTCCCCCTTGCCCAGCACCGGTCCAGGAGCAGCAAGTTAACCCTGTAGGTGCGTTCCCAGGCCTGCCCCCCGCCCCGGGGCTCACCTGGAGGAAGTCGAGGTCAGGCTTGCAGGCAGTCTCCTCCATCTCGCTGATGAGCTTGGTGAGCAGAGCAATCTCGCCGCCGAGCTGGGCCAGATTCTCTCCCTGGCGCCGGGCCACCTCCCGGGCCAGGGCCTCTAATCGCCCCAACAGCCGGCTCTCCTGCTCCGCCAGGAAAGCCCTCAGTGCCTGGAACTCGGCCATCACCCTCTCCCGCTCGGCAACCACCTGCTTCTGCTTGGCGGGGGCCGGGAGAGCAGGGGGAAAGGATGGGGGGAAGGATCTCTAAACACTGGTGGGTCAGTGGGGGAAATCCCACCGGCCACCCCGGACGCCCGGGTTCCACCCCCTACTCATGCAATTGCATTTTGAGAAGCAGCATGGCCTAGTGGAGGAGCCTGAGCCTGGGACTCAGAGGACCTGGGTTCTAATCCCGGCTCTGCTACTTGTCTGCCATGTGACCTTAGGCAAACCACTCCACTTCTCTGAGCTTCAGTTCCCTCATCTGTAAAATGGGGGTTCAATACCTGTTCTCCCTTCTACTTAGACCGTGAGCCCCATGTAGGATTATTTTATATCTCCCCATTGCTTGGTTCAGTGCTTGACACACAATAAGTGCTTAACAAATACCACAATTATTATACTACTGGCTGACTTCATTCTGCGCTGCCTCCTAATTTTTCTCCTAATTCTGACATTCGTACATTTTAAACCCCTTCCACAAAATAACGATAATCATTCATTCATTCAAATAATAACGGTATATGCTACGTATACAAGGTAGACACAAGATCATCAGGTTGGACACGCAGCCCCATCCCACATGGGACTGGCTCGTAGTCCAAGTGGTAGGGAGAACTGGTAATGAATCCCCACTTCACAGATGAGGAAACTGAGGCACAGAGAAGTTAAGAGACTTGCCCAAGGTCACACAGCACACAAGCGGCAGAGCCGGGATTAGAACCCAGGTCTCCGACTCTCATATGTGCGTTCCTTCCACTAGGCCACATTGCTTCCCATGTGTACTCGTTATCTTTTCCTAGACACTCCCATGCCCTCCTTTTCTCACCTATCCACGAAAGCACTCTGCCCCCCCCACCCCCGCCCCTCACCTATACCGTTCACCCAGGATCCCGGCCCCTCACCATTAGCGCTCGACTCTCCTGTTCGTCGGTAGATTTAAATTCTCCAAAGTCCTCCAGTTCTTTCTTCAGGGTGGCCAACCGGGCTTCTAGCAGTTCCTGGGGACCAGAATTGTGGCACAGAGAGAGGGGTCTCCCTTCCCTATGCCCACCTCCTCCCCTTCCCCCTGAAGACGCCCACCATCAACCAAGGAGTAACTGACGGACTGACAGATATTGAGCCGCTGAGGGAACACAGGGTGAGTGATGGGGAGAGCTGGTGTCTGGGGCCCCTAGGGGCTGGATAAGGGACACCAAGCTGAATCTGCAGCAAGAGGGAGTTAGGTTAGACCAATATGCTGGTGAGGGAGGCAAGAGGCAGAAGGGTTGGGGATGATCTCAGGCAAGATCTAATCGGTCCGAGAGAAGTTCTGGATGGGAGATGAGGGGCTGGCCATGATAAACCCCCTCGGAGTTCCTTCCAGTCCCCAGACTGGCAGCGGAGGAGAAAGTCCTCTAGACTGTAAGCTCGTGGTGAGCAGGGAATGTGTCTACCAACTCTGTTGTATCGGACTCTCCCGAGCGCTTAATACAATGCTCCACACACAGTAAGCGCTGGGAGTCAGAGGACCTGAGTTCTAATCCCAGCTCGGCCACTTGTCTGCTGTGTGTCCCTGGGCAAATCACTTAACTTCTCTGTGGCTCAAAGTTTCCTCCTCTGCAAAATGGGGATTAAGACAGTGAGCCTCCCATGGGACATGACCTGTGTCCAACCTGATTAGCTTGTATCTACCCCAGCGCTTAGTACGGTGTAAGTACCTAGCAAGCGCTTAAGAAATTCCATGAAAATGTTTTTTTAATTCCACTGACAAGAAAGACAAGAGAAAGATGAGGACAAGATAACTGTTATACTGTACTCTCCCCGGGCCCTGCCCTCAGGGGCGCTCACTAAATATGATTGATTGAGTGACAGCGATTGGCTTGACACCAGGGGGCGCTCGCTGCGGGCCACGCAGACTAGGTCCCGGGCGCGGAGGCTGCAGGGCGCCGAGAAGGCCAGCAGGGGGCGCTCGCCGAGTGCCACGCACGCTAGGTCCGGAGGCGGGGGCCGCAGGGCGCCGGGGACACCAACAGGGGGCGCCGCGGGCAGCGACCCCGCCGTCGGCGGGGGGCGGCCGCCGGAGGGGAGGGCAGGGGTGGGCATGCGGGGCTCACCTTGGCCTCCTGCACCGCCTCGTCCAGGGGCAGTACGGCGTGGGTCCGGTGCTCCCGAGCCCGGTCGCACACCACGCAGATGGGCCGCCCATCATCCTGGCAGAAGAGCTTCAGGGGCTCCCCGTGCTGGACACACCCGCTCGCCTGGCTCCCTCCCCGGCCCCCGCCCTGCCCCGCCGCGGGAAGGCTATAGCGGCGAAGCAAGCCGGCCACCCCGGCCAGCTGGCGGTTGGGCCGGAGCTGGCTGGGCCGGGCGGGCTCCCGGCACTGGGGGCAGGGCAGAGCCCGCGGGGCCGGGGTCAGCAGGGTGCCCCCCGAGCGGTCCCAGCAGCGGGCGATGCAGGCGCGGCAGAAGCTGTGGCCGCACTCGATGGACACGGGCTCGCAGAACAGCTCCAGGCAGATGGAGCAGGTCGCCTCGCCCTGCAACTCGGCGGCCAGGGCAAGGGCCTCCGCGCCGGCCTCCGGCCCGGGCCCGGCCCCCGGCCCCGGCCCTGCCCCCGGCCCCGGCCCCACGGCCGCCATCGGGCCCAGCTGCAGCCCGGCTCGTGGAGAGTGGCGCGTCCCGGGCTCGGAGGGGCGGGACCCCGACAGCGAGTCCCCCCGGGGGGGCGTGGCCTCGTCGGGTCCCGGATTCTGGCGGCCGAGGGAGCTGTCGTCATCGGGCCGGACTCAGCCGGCCGCGGAGCGGCTGCTTGCCGAGCTTCGGAAGTGGGGAGCGGGGATGGGGGAAAGGCTGGAAGCCCGAGGACCTGGCTTCTGATGCCGTCGCCTCCGCCGCTTGCCTGTGTGACCTTGGGCAAGTTCGGTCCTTGGGCCTCAGTTACCCCATCTGTAAAATGGGGGATTCCATACCTGTGCTCCCTCCCACTTGGACTGGGTGCCCCATCTGATTGTTGTCCTTTGATGATGATAGGTCCGTTCCCAGGCATGCTGACTCGCAGAACGATCCAAGGTCAGAGGAAAGGTGAACCCAGAGCCTTCTAAGAGAGGAAGGAATTTGAGGGGATGTAAAATTTTTCTCCCTGCCCACTTCATTCATTCATTCAATAGTATTTATTGAGCGCTTACTATGTGCAGAGCACTGTACTAAGCGCTTGGGATGAACAAATCGGCAACAGATAGAGACAGTCCCTGCCGTTTGACGGGCTTACAGTCTAATCGATCTGTTCCTCCCCTGGCCGCTCTTCCTCCTCTTCTCTGGTTTGCTTAGCCCAATCTCTCAGCACTGGGAAATGGGCCAAAGCAGGTGGTAAGGTCAAGGCCAGAGCCGGTATTTGTGTCCAGGCAGGGTTGGAGGCTTGGGAGACCTGGGAACTGGGCCAACACAAGGGAGAAATCAATCTCTCTCCTTTGCCCCATCACCCACTGCCCCCAGACCCTGCTCCATCCTGGGTTAAAATTCGGGCTATCGGGGACCAAGAAAATATCTTCCTGACTTAGCCCTGGCCCAGGCGCTCTCCAGGGCTAAATATAGGGCCCCCAATCCCTGGGTCCTTTGCTGCTCGCAAATATCGTCCTTTAAATAGAGGGGAATGCAGGGTGGACAGATTTCCTCTGATTGATTACCTAAGAAAATCTCTCTCTCCCCTCCCCCCCTCCCCCTTTTCTCTCTTGCTGGCAATACTGGCTCTATTTCCAGGAATCTTGCTCTAAAGCTGTGGTTCTGTCTCTGTTTCTAATTGTGCCTCTCTCCATCTTTCTGCATAGCGTGCTGCTTCCTTCTACCTCGAATTTATTTTAGTGTCTGTCTCCGCCACTAGAGTGTAAACCTCTTGAGGGTAAGAATCGTGTCCTCTAACTCTATCGTACTCTCCCAATCGCTTAGTACAAGTCGTCTTAGTAAGGGCTCAATAAATTGATTGATTTGCTTTTTTTATTGTACATCAATGGAATTTATTGAGCACTTACTGTGCGCGGAGAACACTTTACTAAGCATGTGGGAGAGTACAATATAATAATGTTGGTATTTGTTAAGCGCTTGCTATGTGCAGAGCACTGCTCTAAGCGCTGGGGTAGCTACAGGGTAGTCAGATTGTCCCACGTGAGGCTCACAGTCTTGAGAGTCGGTAGATATGTTACCGGCCCACAAGGAGCTCACAGACTGGAGGGAGAAACGGACATTAAAATAAATTGCTGATATGCACATAAATGCTGTGCAAACAGTTGATTTATAATGCGCTTAACCTATATTCAATCCCCAAAATCTATCAATCAATCGTCCAACGGTATTTATGGAGCGCTCACCGTGTGCAGAGACCGTACTAAGCGCTTGGGAGAGTGCAATACAACAGAGGTGGTAGATTCGTTCCCTGTCCGCAATGAGCTTAAAGTCTAGAGGGAGAGACAGACATTAATACAAATAAATCAATTACGGATATGGACATAAGTGTTGTGAGGCTGAGAGGAGGGTGAACTGAGTACCAAAACTAATATCAAAAACAACACGACCACTTCATCCTGATCAGAAGAGGATCTGAGAAAGGAGCTTTCGTGTTGGGGATGTAGCTCAGTGGTAGAGCGCATGCTTTGCATGTATGAGGCCCCGGGTTCGATCCCCGGCATCTCCAGTTTTTAATTATATTTCTCCACCTCAACCCCCCACCCCCACCCCCCTGAATGAAAATGGAAGGAAGAAAAGATGGGTCGGGGGAAGGAGGGCAGACGAAGAGAGCAACGTGATTAAGTTATTAGGGTATCATTTTCCGGAGGAAAGATGTCCAGCTTCAGCGAACGTTAGGCTGCAGCAACAAGGCTGCCGGTGAAACTTCAAAAAGGAGGGAGAGCAGTCGAGGAGGGTTCCTGGGCCTGGAGATTTCGTGCTGGGGAAATTGGGAATAAGGGGTAGGATGAGAAGAGGTTAATCATTGTTATTATCAATAATAATAGTGATGGTTATTATATTAACGGTATTTGTTAACCACACAAGTTAAGTAGGTTGGACACAGTCCCTGTTCCCACGTAGATAATAAAATCCTCAGATTATAAAGTCCTCAGGTTCCCTGTTCCCACGCAAGGTTATAAAATCTTCAGATTCTACAGTCCTCAAGACCGGTTCAACCCCCGCTTTTAAATTCAGCAGCCGCAGAAGTTACTGGAGCTGGCACTGTAGGAAGCACGACCGATATCTGTGCAGACACAGAGAGAAGTCAAGAAGAGACCAAAATAGTTTCAAACGGCAATGAAGATGAAATTTCAGAAACGAGGGATCGGGAAGGAAATGGAATAAAGAAGGGAAAAGGAGGAAAAGGAAATGGAATAAAGAAGGGAAAAGGAGGAAACTGCTATTGATGCCTGGCTTCTTGCTTTGTTTTGTTTTGTTTTCTGTCTCCCCCCATTTAGAATGTGAGCCCGTTGTTGGGTAGGGATCGCCTCTATTTGCTGCCGAATTGTACTTTCCAAGCGCTTAATACAGTGCAGCTCCCAGTAAGTGCTCAATAAATACGATTGCATGAATGAATGACAATAGTTGTGTTCAGCCTTTAGTTAAAAGTAGAGTCTGTAACCGTTCTCACCCCAAGAAAGGGAACGCAAATCGGGACCATGTCTAATTCCCACCTGTGTAGTCTCTCTCAGCACTTAGTACAGTGCTCGGCACACGGTAAGCCCTTAATGCATTTACCATCGTCTTTAAAGCTCTCAATCACCTCGCTCCCTCCTACTTTACTTCCCTGATTTCCTATTACAACCCAGCCCAGCCCGCACACTTCGCTCCTCTAATGCCAACCTACTCACTGTACCTCGATTTTTTTTTAGGGTATTTGTTAAGGGTTTACTATGTGTCAAATACTGTTCTAAGCGCTGGGGTAGATACAAGTTTAACAGATTGGACAGTCCCTGTCCCATATGGGGCTCACAGCCTAAGTAGGAACTCGTCTACCAAATCAATCAATCAATCAACAACATTTATTGAGCGTTTACTGTTAAAAACAGCATTCTGAGCATAGCAGCTCTTGATCTAAATGACTCTGTTTTTGTCTCAGGAAGTCCCCCATTTCAGGTGGGATGTATATCACATCTGCAAATTCCAAATTCCGGGGGACAGGAGATTGCTTGTTTCCCAAAACAGATAAGGCTTGCTTGGACAGGAGATTGCTTCTTAACCAAAACAGATAAGGCCTGCTTGAAGAGTCTCTTTTGTCATTGAAGAAAACACACTTGTCCGAGTATTTTTGTGATTGGCTACTTCTCCTATACGTTGCAAATAAAGGCACAGCCAAACAGGAGAGGGGTGCCGTTGTGTCACTCGTACCTCTCTGGAGGTGAACGGGCACTCGGTCACCTTCCTCCCTTTTCTGATCTATCCAACACTGTCTCTGAGTGTTACTTTCCTTACTTGCGTCACCACCTTGGGTTCGAATCCTCACTGCCTTTTAGTTCCATTCCTTTTTCGAGTACATTTACTATGTGCAGAGCACAGTGCTAAGGGCTTGGGAGAGTACAGTACAACAGAATTAGCAGACACGTTCCCTGCCCATAACGAGTTTACACTCTAGAGGACGAGTTTACGGTCTACGATTTCGCCGCCGACCTCTGGCCCAAATCCTGCCTCTGGCCTGGAACGCCCTCCCAGCTCATATCCGACAGTTACTCCCCCCACCTTCAAAGGCTTATTCATTTATTCATTCAATCGTATTTATCGAGCGCTTACTGTGTGCAAAGCAATATACTAAGCCCTTGGGAGAGTGGGCACATCTCTTCCAAGAGACTTTCCCTGACTAAGCCCTTATTTCCTCTTCTTCCACTCCCTTCTGTACTCTCCCAGAGTAGTACAGTGCTCTGCACACAGTAAACACTCAATAAATATTATTGCTAGATCGATCGATACTATCACTATTACTCAAATCCCAAAGAGGCCTGGTGTTCACTACTAAAGCGCGTAATGTGAAAAACAGGCCCACTCGCCCGGCTAGCTCAGTCGGTAGAGCATGAGACTCTTAATCTCAGGGTCGTGGGTTCGAGCCCCACGTTGGGCGTGCTTAGGTTTTTTTTCCGTTGACAAAACTTGAATTGGTTTCTAAATTGAACTCATAAACAGCCGTACACACCACTAAATAGCCATAATTTATACCACCTCCTGCCCTCACTTCCCCAATAGTGGTTTTTGGTTCAACACTCCAAGAAAAAACAAAATGCGCCCACTCTACCCGCACACTCCACCTAAACGGGATGATCAACCAAACACAACACCATCTTCGTCGTCATCGCGCCACGAAACGGAAACCATCTCAGCATAAAACATACATCCCAACATTGACGCCTAATCCCGGCTCCGCAACTTGTCTGCTCTGTGACCTTGGGCAAGTCACTTAACTTCTCTTTGCCTCAATTCCCTCATCTATAAAATTGGGATTAAGTCTGTAAGCCCCATGTGGGACACGAATTTGTATCCAACCTGATTAGCTTGTATCTACGCCAGCTCTTAGTACCGAGTCTGGCACATAATAGGTGCTTAACAAATACCATTAAAAATGCACACGCTCAGAGGTTCATAACCCCACAAAGAAGTATAAGCAGCTGGTGATAAACACACGCAAAAACACACAGATATACACATACAAGGGATCAAAACTCATAGGTCCACATATTTGCACCCACTGACAAATTTGTAACCAGTCACAGGTACGCTGACTGACGATTGACTAACAAAATATTTAATTCTATCCTAAGAAGCTGAAATTTTCACTTCCCATGCTTCATTTGGGAAGGAACTACGTCAGGTGGTTTCCGTAGTGTAGTGGTTATCACGTTCGCCTCACACGCGAAAGGTCCCCGGTTCGAAACCGGGCGGAAACAGTTTTTCCTCCTTCCTCCCCCTGGCATCTGGAGCGCTTACTATGTGCAGAGCTCTGTACTAAGCACTTGGGAAAGTACACTATAACAACAATCCAACCACATTCCCTGCCCACAACCAGCTTTCAGTCTAGAAGGGGAGCTTCTCGGGCACCATTTTTTCCCAGAAACATCTCCCCCAAAATTTTACCTTTGAAGATGAAGCCTCTTCTAACGCAACGCAATATACTCTGAAATCATGACTACAGTTTTGTTTGACTATGCTATGTTTGTTTCTTCTTAATCATTGGTATTTTCTCAGCGGTTCTCAATCATCTATTCATTTGATTCTTGGAAAAATCACCGTACGTTCCCCGATGTCACCCCCGATCCTGGGAAAAGGTCTGTGCTCCGAGGGCAGGGAGGGAGATGGGGTGGGAAAGAGGGGCACCAGGGGGAGAGCTTACGGGCCCCGGGAGGCCTTCTTCCATTAATGATCGTACTCTCCCAAGCGCTTACTACAGTGCTCTGCACATAGAGCTCAATAAAGCACCGACCGGGGAGTCATAAAGACCTGGATTCTAATCCCCGCTCTGCCACGTGTCTGCTGTGTGATCTTGTGCAAGTAACTTCACTTCTGTGGGCCTCGGTTACTTCATCTGTAAAATGGGGGTGAAGACTGTGAGCCCTATATGGGACAGGGACTGTGTCCAACATGATTATCTTGTAACTACCCCAGCGCCTAGTACAGTGACTGGCACATAGTAAGTGCTTAAATACCACAATTATTATTATTACATATTATGCACTTATCTGTAATTTGTTTATTTATATTAATGCCTGCCTCCCCCCACCCCCTTCTAGACTGTAAGTTCGTTTTGGGCAGGGAATGTCTGTTTATTGTTGCATTGTACTCTCCCAAGAGTTTAGAACTGTACTCTGCACACTGTAAGTGCTCAGTAAATACGATTGAAAGAATCAGTCAATGACAAGATTAAGACTGTAGCCAGAGGGTTAGGAGGCAGCCCATATGTGGAGTTTAGGAGCGGTATAGCCTATTGGAAGGAGCACGGTCCCAGCTCCATCACTGGTCTGCTGTGTGACCTTAGGCAAGTCACATAACTTTTCTGTACTTCAGTTACCTCATCTGCAAAATGGGGATACAATACCTGTTCTCCCTCCTACTTAGACTGTGAGTCCCAAGTGGGACCTGATTACCTTGTATCTACCCCAGTGTTTAGTACAATGTTTGGCACACTGTAAGCATTTAGCAAGTACCATAATTATCATTATGATAAGCCTTTTGAGGGCAGCGATTATTCTGTCATTTTAATGATTCATTTTCCAAGTGGTCTGTACAGTCCTCTGCCCATAGTAGACATTCAACAATACATGCTGATGAGGATAATGGTGATGATGATGTTGATGATGAGGAAAATGAGAAGGGTCATAGAGCAATAGCTAGAGGGCCATTTTGAGGCGGGTGACTTAAAATGGAGGTTTGGGGGTGTAACGGCACATGCCGTCGAGTTAAGCCCGATTCCGTAAAAGGAAGCAGACCACGCCAGAGATCTATATAAAAGTGGTTTATGTGGGGAAGTTACTTACGGGACAGCCCTGGGTGGCGGCAGGGCACAGGAGACACACCACACCCTGCCTAACCAGAGCCACCCCTTTATATGCCGCATGACATCACTACAAATACTATTGAATGAATACAAAAGCAAAATAGCTTAGATAAGGTGTTTACCAGCTAAATCTGCGCATGTGCGGGGCGCATACCATACTCGCGAAAACACAGCCTTAGCCTTGAAACTCTGGCGAGTCAGAGCCGGGGCACAACATCCCCTACAGGGGGAAAGAAGCAAAAGACTTGAAGATGATGATAGGCTGTGATTAGTTATTATTCAATCAATTAATAGTATTTATTGAGCACTTACTGTGCAGAGCATTGTAGAAGCACTTGGGAGAGTACAATATAACAGAGTTGGTAGAGATATTCAATAGTATTTATTGAGCGTTTACTATGTGCAGAGCATTCATTCATTCAATAGTATTTATTGAGCGCTTACTATGTGCAGAGCATTCATTCATTCATTCAATAGTATTTATTGAACGCTTATACTATGTGCAGAGCACTGTACTAAGCGCTTGGAATGTACAATTCGGCAACAGATAGAGACAATCCCTGCCCAATGACGGGCTCTGTCCACAAGGAGCTTACAGACTAAAGGAATTTACAGCCTACAGAGTGCTATACTAAAGTCATGGGAGAGTACAATAGAGATGAAAGACACAGTCCTTGCCCTCAAGGATCTTACAATTTAGTGGGACTAGCTATCAGGTCAGAACAACTGTAATTGTTGTTGTCATTATTATTATAATATTCATTAAGGCCTGCTAACTACCAAGCAGTGTACTTTGCACACTTCATTTTAAACTTCCAAGGGTAAAGAAGGCAGGGATGGTGTCTACTAATTCTATCGTACTCTCCCAAATGTTTAATACAGCGCTCTGCACAAAGTAGGAGCTCAGTGAATACTACTGATTGATTGATCTGAAACTCTAACTCTGATTCTGCACACACTTGTCGCTGTGTGATTTTGGACATGCTATTTACCTTTCCTGTCTCTCTGTTTCCTCATCTGGAAAATGGGGAATAACTACTTATCCTCCCCCTCCTTAGACTATGACCGTCTTGTGGGTCAAGGACTATGTCTAACCAGACTATTTCCTATCTACCTCAGCATTTAATGTAATCCTTGGCACATAGTAAGTGTTTAACAAATAACACAAATATTATTGTTATTAATAGTAATGGTATTAAATGAAGGAGGGCAACAAAGTGGGAAACTGAGAACCCTGAGCTAGCTTCCTCATGAATCCCGTGTATGAAGATCACACGCTAAATCTTAATCTTAACTTTCCTCATCCTCTCTTATCCACTTACTGTGAAGAACTGATATCAAATTTTCAACCTGCAGCACTAGTAATTCCAGCCACTGGGTGGGAGGCTAGAAGAGGGTGCTGGCTCTAAATCAATCAGTGAATCAATGGTATTTATTGGGCTCTTACTGTGTGTAGAGCAATGTACTCACTGTTTGGGAGTGTACAGTACAGCAGAGTTGATAGACCCGTACTCTACCAATGCTTTCGCTGGTAGAAGGCCTGAGGTTCCTGTTAATCTAGATTTCACAGGCTCCCTAAAAGTTATCCAGACTTTGAGCTCGTTGTTGGGTAGGGATTGTCTCTATCTGTTGCCTAATTGTATTTTTCAAGCGCTTAGTACAGTGCTCTGCACACAGTAAACGCTCAATAAATACGATTGAATGAATATAATTTCATAAAAATTTATGAATCACATATTATTGCTCGCTCTCCAGAAGCCTCTCAAATCCCCGCCTCTCCCACCGTGCCCACAAGCCTCAATTCTTGGTCACCTACAGTTATTCCCGAAAAGCCCCAATCTCAATGCGGATGATGATGATGATAATAATAATAGTAGTAGTAAAGCGTTTATTATATTCATTCATTCAATAGTATTTATTGAGCGCTTACTATTTGCAGAGCACTGTACTAAACGCTTGGAATGAACAAGGCGCCAACAGATAGAGACAGTCCCTGCCATTTGACGGGTTTACAGTCTAATCGGGGGAGGCGGGAAGACAAGAACAATGGCAATAAATAGAGTCAAGGGGAAGAACATCTCATAAAAACAATGGCAACTAAATAGAATCAGGGTGATGTACATCTCATTAAACAAAATAAACAAAATAAATAGGGTGATAAAGATATATACAGTCGAGCGGACGAGTACAGTGCTGAGGGGGTGGGACGGGAGGGGGGAGGAGGAGAGGGAAGGGGGGAGTAGAGGGTTTAGCTGCGGAGAGGTGAAGGGGGGGTAGAGGGAGCAGAGGGAAAAAGGGGGGAGCTCAGTCTGGGAAGGCCTCTTGGAGGAGGTGAGTTTTAAGTAGGGATTTGAAGAGGGGCAGAGAATTAGATTGTCTGAGGTGAGGAGGGAGAGCATTCCAGGACCGCGGGAGGACGTGGCCCAGGGGTCGACGGCGGGATAGGCGAGACCGAGGGACGGTGAGGAGGTGGGCGGCGGAGGAGCGGAACGTGCGGGGTGGGCAGTAGAAAGAGAGAAGGGAGGAGAGGTAGGAAGGGGCAAGGTGATGGAGAGCCTTGAAGCCTAGAGTGAGCTATTATATGAAAAGCACTGTACTAAGCGCTGGAGTAGGTACAATACAATCACTAGAATCTATTTCTAATTTTTTCCATCTCTGCCATAGAATCTCCTCGTATCTTTAAGTTTCTGAAATTCTTCCTCCAAATCCGGGGTGCCTGACTCTCCGCCTACAATTTTCTCTTTGTTTCTATTTCACTAGTTACATGTTTTAAAAAAGGTTTCGATTTCTCCCAAACTCTTCTAAAGTAACAATGAAAGCTCTTGCAGCGTGTCAGGATGGCCGAGTGGTCTAAGGCGCCAGACTCAAGGTAATTTCCTTCCCCTAAATGGGTGTTCTGGTCTCCGTATGGAGGCGTGGGTTCAAATCCCACTTCTGACACAGAGGGTTCTTTTTCTCCTTCCTTCTCGCAGCGTTTAAAATCAGCGTTTCCAATCAATAAGTGGTATCTGTCAAGCTCTTACTGTGTGCAGATGACTATAGTAAGCGTTTGGGAATGCCCAATACAGCGAAGTTGGTAGGTTACGTAGTTCATTTCTTTTTATCATCAGGGCTAGCTGCCCTCTCTAGGTGAACCACTGATCTCACCGGTCACAGCCTTTATCGGGGCCATATGGGACCTGATGAGGTCCATTTTCTCACGTTTTAATAATGTTGGTATTTGTTAAGCGCTTACTATGTGCAGGGCACTGTTCTAAGCGCTGGGGTAGATACAGGGTAATCAGGTTGTCCCACGTGAGGCTCACAGTTAATCCCCATTTTACAGATGAGGTAACTGAGGCACAGAGAAGTTAAGTGACTTGCCCACAGTCACACGTTTTAATCAATCGATCACTCAGTGGTATATATTGAGCGCTTACTGTTTGCAGAGCAGTATGCTAAGCGCTTGGGAGAGTCCAATACATTAGAGTTGATGGAAACGATCCCAGCCTACAAGGAGATTTTGGGGGGCTGAATTTTTCATCAGAAAACCAGGACGGTGACTGACAATGAAGAGAGGGAGCGTTATGAAGAATTTTCTCCCAGGGGAAATGGGCTAGGAAGAAAGGCAGACAGAACCCTTGCTCATCCAACTCTTAAACACTCTTAAAAAGGGTAGAACCCTGAAGTAATTGTTTATGAAGAGATGAACACATGACACCACTGATTTCCCTGGTGGGCTGGTGGTTAGGAAGTAATTGTCTATAAAGAGATGAACGAGAGCTACTCTTACCCTCCCTGGTGGTCTAGTGGTTAGGATTCGGCGCTCTCACCGCCGCGGCCCGGGTTCGATTCCCGGTCAGGGAACGTAGGTTTTTTTCCCCTCCCCTCCATCAACCCCTTCTATTAGTTAATTGATTTAATCTACGGATTAAATATTAATTGATCCATTGAATAATTTATTAAATAATTGATTGAATCATCGATTAGTCGTATTCATTGAGGGCTTACTCGGTACAGAGCACCGTACTAACCCCTTGGAGAGTACAATATAGCATTCATTCATTCATTCAATCGTATTTATTGGGCGTTTGCTGTGTGCAAAGAATATTCAGTTGGTAGTAGCAGTAACAGTACTCATTAAGGACTTACTGTGAGCAGAGCACTCTCCTAAATGCCGGGAAAGAATATACAGTTGGCAGTAGTAATAGCATTTATGAAGGACATACTGTGTGTTGTATAATAAAGACTAGTGATAAATGATTATAGTATCTATTGAGCATCCCTGGTTGGAATGCACTATATGAAACATTTGGAAAATCACAAAACAAAGTGGTGCATCACCAAGCTTAATGGATACCATTGATTGATTGATTTATACTGCACTAGTTTAGAAATCGATAGGCAGGGAGCAATCCTTGCTCTCCTTGAAAATTCAAATGAAAATCTATCTATTCCATAAAGCCTTCCCAGGTTAACCTCACCTATCCCCAATCTAATCACTCTCGTCTGTGTTTCTATTGATGACTCTCTCCTGTATCTTTTGCCTCTGTTTCTTGATGGTAGGGATCATGTTGACCACCTCTATTGTACTGGACTCGCTCATGAATTTAGAACTGTGCTTTGCACACAGTAAGCACTCGATTGGGAAGCACAGTGGCCCAGTGGATAAAGCCATTAGGTTGATCAAAGTCACTAGCAGTTAACAAATACCATTGAAAATGAAAAGATACATATCCTTGTAAACTCCTTGAGCGGAGGGACTGTGTCTACCAACTCAAATGTATTCTACTCAGGACTGCAACCAGTAAGTGCTCAATAAATACCACTGATTGAATGAGTGGGTCCTGGTCCCTTCCAGCCGCAGATCCCGCCTTCTCTCCGTTAGGTCATGACTGTCTGCCCTGGTTTGTTGCACCCCACCCAAACTCCTAACTCTCCCTCGCTTTTGACTTTCGCTATCCCCTTCCAGGTTGTTCAATGTGCCAGGCACTGTACTAAGCACTGCTGTAGATACAAGATCATCAAGTTGGCCACAGTCCCTGTTCCACATGGACCTCACAATCTAAGTTTGAGGGAGGAGGATTTAATTCCCCATTTTACAGATGAGGTAACTGAGGCACAGAGCAGTGAAGTGACGTGTCCAAAGTTCATAGTATACAAGTGGCAGAGCTGGGACTAAAACCCAGGTCCTTTGATTCCCTGTCCCATGTTCTTTTCTCTAGGCCATGCTGCTTCCAACTTTCCCTGAAAAGACCTTCATTCTTCCCCAAACAACATCCTTTCCTTCAAGTTCTTTCTAAAAAGTCCCCTTCTCCAGAAAGCATTTCCAGATCAACACTCCACGCTCTGCTTATACCATCAAGCGCTTAGTACAGTGGTCTGAACACAGCGCTAAATAAATACGATTGAATTAAATGAATTCCAACAGTTCCTTCTGCCCTCATGCATTTCTCTGTTTATTTGGTATGGGGCACAAGGGATGGCTGCAATAGGAATGCTTCTGGATCCAAACTCTCTTGTTTTCTATCACAGGGAATGCAATTATTTCAGATTCCTGGTCTATTCCCCAGGAAATTCTCCTCTGAGCGGTCTAAGGTGCTGTGTTCAGGTTGCAATCTCCCCTGGAGTCCTGGGTTCGAATCCCACTTCTGACAGCTACTTTTTCCACTTCTCTAGGAACTCCTCCTGAGGTCATCCTCACCCTGCTGAAATGGAAACTCTCCGGAAATCTATCAATGAGTATCACTGATTGTGAGTTAATCGTATTGATTGAGCACTGTACTAAGCGCTTGGGAGAGTACAATATAACATTAAACAGACACATTTCCTGCCCACAACGAGTTTACAGTCGGGGGGGGGGGGCAGGCATTAATAGAAATAAATTACAGATATGTCCATGAGTGCTTTGGGGCTGGTGGGGAGGATTTTAATAAAGGGAAAGTTAAGGCGAATCAGAAGAGAGTTAATAATAATGGTGTTTGGTAAGCACTTACTATGTGTCAAGCACTGTGGTAGAAACAAGCTCATCGGGTTACATTCATTTATTCGTATTTATTGAGCACTTACTGTGCGCAGACCACCGTCGTAAGTGCTTGTGAGAGTACAATACAACAATAAACAGACACATTCTCTGCCCATAACGAGCTTACAGTCGGGAGGGGGAACGGAACGGGGGACAGACATTAATATAAATAAATAAATGACAGCTATGTACATAAGTGTTGCGGGGCAGGGAGGGGGGGAAGAACAAAGGGAGCAAGTCAGGGCGACGCAGAAGGGAGTGGGAGAAGTGGAAAGTGGTGCTTAATCAGGGAAAGCCTCCTGGAGGAGATATGCCCCCAGTAAGGCTTTGAAGTGGGGGGAGAGTAATTGTCGAATTTGAGGGAGGGCGTTCCAGGTCAGAGGCAGGACTTGGGCCAGGGGTCGGCGGCGAGATAGGAATAATAATAATCATAATGTTGGTATTTGTTAAGCGCTTACTATGTGCCGAGCACTGTTCTAAGCGCTGGGGTAGACACAGGGTAATGAGGTTGTCCCACATGAGGCTCACAGTCTTCATCCCCATTTTGCAGATGAGGTCAGTGAGGCACAGAGAAGTTAAGTGACTTGCCCACACTCACACAGCTGACAAGGGGCAGAGTCGGAATTCGAACCCATGACCTGTGACTCCTAAGCCCATGCTCTTTCCACTGAGCCACGAATAGGAATAGAAGTGGAGTAGGACTAGTGAGAGAGCAACGAGGTGAGGTAGGAGGGCGCAAGGTGTTTAAGGGCTTTAAAGCCGGTGGTAAGGAGTTTGATGTGGAGGTGGATGGGCAACCGCTGGAGGGTCTTGAGGAGTGGGGAAACGTGGCCTGAACGTTTTTTGTAGAAAAGTGATCCGGGCAGCAGAGTGAAGTATGGGCTGGAGTGGGGAGAGACGGAAGGCTGGGAGGTCAGCAAGGTGGCCGATGCAGTAATCAAAGCGGGATTGGATAACTGATTGGATTAATGTGGTAGCAGTTTGGATGGAGAGGATTGTTTGATTGACTGGTTGATATAGACACATATTATGGGGCTTGGCGGAGTGGGGATGGGGAGGCCGTGAATAGCAAGTGTTCGAGAAGCAGCATGGTCTAGTGGCAAGAGCACAGGCTTGAAAGGCAGAGGGCGTGGGTTCTAATTCTATGTCAGCTATGTGACCTTGGGCAAGTCACTTCATTTCTCTGTGCCTCAGTTACCTCATCTGCAAAATGGGTATTGAGACTACATGTGGGACCGGGACTGTGTCCAACTTAATTACCTTGTACCCATCTTAGTGCTTGGCACATAATAAGCACTTAACGAATACCATTATTATTATTATTAAGGGACTCTTGAAGACTGGAGAAACCAGAACAAAAAATTCTTCTGGATTTCTTTGAGCATTGACCCCTTTTCATTATCTCCCTTTTCCTCTCCCTTTCTCTCTCACTCCCTCCTCTATCTATTTTCCTGTCTCCCCCTCTAGACTATAAGCTCTTTATGGGCAGGGATCCTATCTACCAACTCTATTATATTGTAGTCTCCCAAGCACTTAAAGGCCCTGCACACAGTAAGCATACAATAAATACTGATACCTTAAATGCCACCATCACTCTACAGCCCACATATCCGGCTAGCTCAGTCGGTGAAGTATGAGAGTCTTAATTTCAATGTTGTGTGTTCAGACCCCATGTTGGGCACTTATTTTACCTTTTGTAAATCCAGCCACCCCCGAGAATGGAGAAGAGAAAGAATTGCGAGTATTTGTCCTCCTTATACCCCTCGCTTTCCACAGGCTACAGATTTAGGATTCTTTAAATTATATATTATAAATTATTTATTTATATTAATGTCTGTCTCCCCCTCTAGACTCTAAGCTTGAGGGGAGAGACTGTGTAAACCAAGCAGCGTGACCTAATTGAAAGAGACCTGGCCTGGGAATTAGACCCGCTGGTCTACTGTGTGACCTTCTCTGTGCCTCAGTTCCCTCATCTGTAGAATAGGGATTCAATACCTCTTCTCCTTCCTACTTAGACTGAGAGCTGATACTCTTCAGTCTATCCCAGTGCTCTGCATACAGTAAGCACTTAGTAAATACCATTGATGGATTGATTGATTGAGCCTTGATAGATAGTAAGTGGCCAATAAATATCTTGATTGACTGATTGATAACAACCTTTCTAGAGCAACTTTTCTCTATTGCCCCTCTTGGTAGCCAAGTTAATGAATACCATGTATGGGAGGAGAGAAAG
Organism: Ornithorhynchus anatinus; assembly: GCF_004115215.2. Lineage (NCBI taxonomy): Eukaryota > Metazoa > Chordata > Mammalia > Monotremata > Ornithorhynchidae > Ornithorhynchus > Ornithorhynchus anatinus. Next base: position 23,054,589 of record NC_041753.1, on the reverse strand, counting down.
CAGGATTTTCTGAAAGTTAAGTTTTTGACAAACATCACACATTGCAAGGGTCTCTACAACATGTGCATATCTGGGAGCTTAACATCTATATTTTGTGGCTGTTTGTAGTTTGGCAAACCTGGCCTAGTGGAAGCGAAAAGAGTACAGGAGTGGGAATCACGAGACTTCGTTTCTAATTCTGGTTCTGTCACTTGGTTGCTGTGTGGCCTTGGGCAAGTCTCTAAACTTCCCTGGGTCTCAGTTTTCACCACTGTAAAATGGGGATTTAATACCTGTTTTCCCTCCCCTTTAGTCTCTCAGCCTCAGAGAAGCAGCGTGGCTCAGTGGAAGAAGCACGGGTTTAGGAGTCAGAGGTCATGGGTCCTAATCCCTGCTCCGCCACCTGTCAGCTGTGTGACTTTGGGCAAGTCACTTAACTTCTCGGTGCCTCCGTTACCTCATCTGTAAAATGGGGATGAAGATTGTGAGTCTCTCGTGGGACGACCTGATTACCCTGTATCTACCCCAGTGCTTAGAACAATGAGCGGCACATAGTAAGTGCTTAACAAATACCAACATTATTATTATGTGGAACTGGGACTGTTTCTAGCACTTGGCTTATAGTAGTAATTATAGTAATAGTTGTAGTACTAGAAGCAGTATTACCTCTTACCTCACCTCTCCCATTTCCCCATCTGTAATCTATTTTAATGCCTGCCTCCTCCTGTAGACAGCAAGCTCCTTGTGGGCAGAGATTGTGTCCACCAACTCTCTATATTGTACTTTTCCAAGCACTTTAGTACAATGTTCTGCATACAGCAAGCACTAGATAACTACCATTATTTGATGAATTGATCGATTGATTGGAACGCCCTCCCACTCCTCATATATCTGACAGACCAACACTCTCACCACCTTCAAAGCTCTCCGAAAATCACATGTACTCCAAGGGGCATTCCCCAACCAAGCTAACATTTTCCCTACTTGCCCTCCTTTCTATATCGCCTCTGCACTTGGATCTGTAGCCCTTAAACACTTGATATTTACTCCACCTGCAACACCACAGCCACTTATGCCCATATTCTTCCACGCTGCCATTTTCCTTACCTCTAATTTATTTCAATGTCTCCCTCCCCCTCTAGTCTAATTCCCATCTCTGTATTCTCTCCCAGGTCTTAGTACAGTCCTCTGCACACAGTAAGAGCTTAACAAATACTACTTCTCTGTAAGCTGCTTGTGGGCAGTGATCCAGCCTACCTACTCTAGTGTACTGTATTCTCCCAAGCACCTAGTACTGTAATAATTCAATTCATTCATTCATTTACTCATTCAATAGTATTTATTGAGCACTTACTGTGTGCAGAGCACTGTACTAAGTGCTTGGAAAGTACAATTCAGCAATAAAGAGAGACAATCCCTGCCCACACCGGGCTTACAGTCTAGAAGGGGGGAGAAGGACATCAAAACAAGTAAACAGGTATCAATATAAATAAATAAATACCATTGATTGATTGATGGGGGGTAGGGAGCAGGTCTACCAACTCTGTTGTATTGTACCCTCCCAAGTGGTTAGTACAGTGCTCTACACACAGTGAGCACTCAATAAATACCACTGATTGACTGTGGGCGGGGAACGTGTCAACCAACTCTGTTGTACTGTACTCTTCCAAGCACTTAATACACTGTTCTGTACAAAGTGCTCAGTAAATACCATTGATTGAAAATAAATGCTGCTGCTCCTGCAGCTAATGATAATGATGATGATGAAGACTCTCATTGAGAATGAGGGATGAGTCTCAGGATGAAGCATGTTACATGAAGTGTCAGCATGGAAAGGAACTGTGCTAAGGAATTGATTATAGTGATAAATTTTCACAGCACTCTTTCACCCCTGCCAGTTGTGTTCCCGCTAAGACCCATCCAAAGTTGACCCACGCTATGCCAGAGACTGGAAGCTCCTTGTGGGCAGGGAACATATCTACCAACTCTGTTATATTGGACTCTCCCAAGTGCTTAGTACAGTGCTCTGCACACAGTAAGTGCTCAGTATATATGATTGATTGTTTGATTGATGGCACTGTAACCCATCTGGCAGTCACTTCCTGAATTGGTCATATACATTCATTTCTTCATCTTCCTTCTGGACAAAGAGCCATCTATTTCCCCCAAAACACTCTTCCTCCCCACCTCCCTGTGTCTCACCCCCTCTCTGCCACTCTGCCAAAAATACATCACTCAATTCTAATCCCGGCTCCACCTCTTTTCTGCTGTGTGACTTTGGGCAAATTATTTAATTTCTCTGTGCCTCAGTTTCCCCACATGCAAAATGGGGATTAAAACTGTGAGCCCTACGTGGTACAGGGACCGTGTCCAACCTGATTAACTTGTATCTATTCCAGCGCTTAGAGAGTGTCTGGCACACACTAAGCGCGTATCAGAGACCATGAAAAAAAACAAAACAAAAAGAGTACGCGACACATAGTAAGTGCTTACCAATTATAGTAATAACAGTAATAATAATGATGATAATAATAATAATAATAAAGCAACCGACTATAAGGATATTTACATAATAAAGAAAGCAACCGACTATAAGGATATTTACAGGAGTGTTGTGGGGGTGAGGTGAGTACCCAAATATTAGGGGTGGCCGTTTTCGAGATGAGCAGACCAATGTTCCTCTGAGCTGGATTTGGCAGCTGCAGAGAGTGAGGGGATAGGAGTTACATTGAAAATCGAGGGGGAGAAAAACTCTACACGTTCCCTGACCGGGAATCGAATCCGGGCCGCAGCGGTGAGAGCGCCGAATCCTGACCACTAGACCACCAGGGAGGGGACAACAGGGGGCTTTTCTTGGAGGCATAAAGAGGTTAACGTTGTTGCGTTCATTATACTTTTTTTTGATTTTGGGTCCAACTTCACCCGAAACTTCTCGACTTCCCCGCTCGGCCTGGACCCCCGCCATCAGAAGCCGCCTCCCTCCACCGCGACACCCGCCCCCTGCCAGCCCCGCATGCACAGCGATCGGGTCTTACCCGGGAAGGGACCGGGGACCGAAACTGAAGGAAGCCTGGATTCCGTCCTGGCGTGGCCTTGAGGTCTTCGGGCGCGGGGAGTACTGAGGGCACTGACCAGGCCCCTAGCATAAGTCCCTACCAGATGTATTGCCCTCCCAATAAATACCATCGATCGATTGATTGATTGATTGCGTTTGACGTCTTGGGGTGGGGGGCGAGAAAGGGGATAGGGTCGAAGCACTTCCTCCAGACTCTAAGCTTCTCGTGGGCAGGGATGGCATCAACCACCTCTTTCCAGTAAGCCACGCTGCTTCCCATTATTATCATCCACAGTGGTATATATTGAGCATTTACTGTGTGAGGAGCACTGTACTAAGCTTGGGAGAATACGATAAAACACAGTTGGTAGATGTGTTCCCGGCCCAGAGTAATTATTGTGGTATTTGTTAAGTGCTTACTCTGCGGCAGGCACTGAACTAAACGCTGGAATAGCAGTAGTCAGAAGAACCTGGGTTCTAACTCCCGCACCGATGCTTGTTTTCATTCATTTATTCAGTACAATCGTATTTATTGCGCGCTTACTTCATTCATTCATCCAATCGTATTTATTAAGCGCTTACTGTGTGCAGAGCACTGTACTAAGCGCTTGGAATGTACAATTCGGCAACAGATAGAGACAATCCCTGCCCAACAACGGGTTTACAGTCTACGAGTGAGTGCAGAGGACTGTACTAAGCTTGGGAAACTACAATACAGCAATAAACAGACACATTCCCTGCCACAACGAGTTTACAGTCTACAGTGGGGGAGACGGACATAAAAAAGATAACAAAAAAAGTTTCAGATTTGTACCTGCTGTGTGACCTCGGGCAAGTCACTTAACTTCTCTGTGCCTCAGTTCCCTCCTCTGTAAAATGGGGATTAAGACTTGTGAGCCTCATGTGGGACAGGAACTCTATCCAGCTTGATTAGCTTGTATCAACACCAGCACTTCCTACAGTACCTGGAGCATAGTAAGTGCATAACAAATACTACTTTAAAAAAAAATCTGATAATCAGGTCACACGTGGACTCACAGTCAAAGCAGTAGGGAGAACAGGTATTGAGTACCCACTTTGCAGATGAGGGAACTGAAGCACAGAGAAGTTAAGTGACTTGCCCAAGGTCACACAGCAGCAATAAATTCAATAGTATTTACTGAGTGCTTACTATGTACAGGGCACTAAAAGGTGCAAATCCAAATGCAACCACCACTTATACCCCTGATCCTCCCCTTGTACTTCAGTGGATACTCAGCATAGCGCCTGCACCCAGAAGACACCCAGACGATGGGTTTTTGTGCTCCCTGTCTTTCTGCCTCTTGCCATAAAGAGGACTCCCTCTTGACAACGACTGGGATTTCTAATTAGAGCCGCTTTGCTCTAGGAGGCTGCGGTATTAATCGTTATTCTGAGTGGCTGTGCCTCTCTATGCTCCCCCTGTGGTATCAATCAATCAATCAATCAATCAATCAATCAATCAATCAATCAATCAATCAATCAGACATTGTTCTTGAGGCTGCTCCTCTCTATCGCCCCCTCGTGGCTCTTAATCATTATTCTTGGAGGCTACGTTTCTCTATTGCCCCCTGGTGGCACTCATACCTCACTTGGAAAATGGAGATTAAGACTGTGAGCCCCATAATAATAATAATAATAATAATAATAATGATGTTGGCATTTGTTAAGCACTTACTATGTGCAGAGCACTGTTCTAAGCGCTGGGGTAGATTTACAGGCTAATCAGGTTGTCCCACGTGAGGCTCACAGCCTTAATCCCCGAGGTAACTGAGGCACAGAGAAGTTAAGTGACTTGCCCACAGTCACACAGCTGACAAGTGGCAGAGTCGGGATTCGAACCCATGACCTCTGGCTCCCAAGCCCGGGCTCTTTCCCCATGTGGGACAAGGACCGTGTCCAACCCGTTCACCCCCGACTCCCAGTCCCACATCGCTTATGTACATCTCTCTAATTCTATTTATTTATATTACTGTCTCCCTCCCTAGAGTAAGCTCATTGTGGGAAGGGGAATGTGTCTGTTATATTGTACTCTCCCCAGCGCAGAGCACTCAAAAAATACGACTGACTAGATGTCCCACTGACACCACAGATTTAACATGTTCAAAACGTTTTCCCGCCCTAACCCTGTCCTTCCTGACTTTCCCATTACAGTAGACAGTACCACCATCCTCTCTACCTCACAAACCTATAACCATGGTATTATCCTTGACTCATCTCTCTCATTCATCCTGTCACCAATATTTGATCTGTTACCAAATCCTGCTTGTTCAACCTTCACAACATCACTAAAATCCACTCTTTCTTCTCCACCTAAACGGCTAACATGTTAACCCAAGCATTTAGTTCCGCCTTGATTACTGTGTCAGCCTCCTCGCTGTCTTCTCTGACTCCTGTCTCTCCCCACTCCAGTCCATACTTCACTCTGCTACCCACATCATTTTTCTGAAGAAAAACCAAAAACATTCAGTCCCCGTTTCTCCACACCTCAAGAAACTCCAGTGGTTGCCCATCCACCTCTGCATCAAACAGAAACTCCTTACTGTCGGCTTTAAAGCCCTCCATCACCTTGCCCCCCTCCCAACCTCACTTGGCTGATCTACTACAACAAAGCCCGCACACTTGGCTCCTCTAACGCCAACCTACTCACCCTACCTCCATCTCATCTAACTTGCCACTGAGCTCTCGCCCACATCCTGCCTCCGGCTTAGAACTCCCTCCCCTTTCATATCTGACAGTCCACTACTCTCCCCACCTTCAAAGTCTCATTGAAAGCAAAACTCCTCCAAGAGGCCTTCCCCGACTAGGTCCTCATTTCCTTTCCTCACATTCCCTTCTGCATCACCCTTGCACTTGAATTTTCACCCTTCCCTCAGCCCCATAGCATTTATGTCCATATCCATAATATATTTATTTATATTAATGTCTGTCTCTCTCTCTAGACTGTTAGGTCACTGTGACCTTTGGCAAATCACTTAACTTCTCAGTGCCTCAGTTCCCTCAACAGTAAAATGAGATATGACTTAAGTGCTGTGGGGCTGGGGGGTGAGTACAGGGAGCAAATCCAAGTGCAAGAGTGACACCAAAGGGAGTGGTAGAAGAGGAAATGAGATATGGAGAAATTTAGCAAGAGTTTCCGTTCTTTCCCTTTAAGGCTGGGAGGAGTCAGGAAGGGGGGTGGTTGAATCTTTGGTCCAGGTCTTATTACCAAGCAATCCAAAGATGTGGCTGACAGGATAGAAATAAATCCATTGGAAACTTTTGAGCACATACTGCATGAGGGGCCCTGTACTAAGCACAGGCAAGCTCCTGTCTTCAAGGAGCTTATGATATAGCAGGGGAGACCAGCTCTAGAGTAACATCCAGTGAGGGGCAGGAGGACTGTGAGCCCAGAAGCAGCCGTCTGCCCGTGTCAGATCTGCACACCATATCTCTTGGGAGCAGGCACGGAAGAAGTGGTGGGCATGGAGGTAGCTGGGAGTTTCTGAGTCCAGAGATCACATTTTGGTTTTCACACAATTGGTGGCTTGGGTCCACCACCACATAAGCAGGGGTCAGCTGATTGCTCAAGTTTTCCCTGTATACATGTGTATAGCTTGCTTTTTTTTGAAAAAAAAAATTGTATTTGTTAAGCACTTAGTACGTGCCAGGCACTGTACTAAGCACTTGAGTAGGTAAGTGATAAACAGGTTGGACACAGTCCCCGTCCCATATGGGGCTCACATTTTCAATCCCCATTTTATCCCAGATGAGGTATCTGAGGCACAGAGAAGTAAAGTGATTTGCTCAAGATCACACAGGAGGCAAGTGGCAGATCTGGAATTAGAATCCAGTCCCTTGCTCTATCCATCTCAGAGCCAGGTCTGTTCAGAGAGCACCCCCTTTCCCCTCCATGCTTCAAAGAAGATTGTAGTAGACCTATTCATTGACCTGGAATAATCTTGGTCATGAAAGTATCTTCTGTCATGCCGTCAGCAGACCCCACCCCTTAAGACAGCAAAGACCCTATCCACAAACAAGGGACAACCAACGGGTTTGAGATTGGGATTAAGACATTTTAATTAATTCTTTTCTGTGTTCTAGACCAGAGGCTTTTTGTGCCTAACTCAGGGGGCACCCGGTGGTGGTCAGAAACAGTCCCGGGCATCAATCAATGCCCTGTAGTTGTGGCTCGAGTGGTTTTGGATGGGGAACGGTGAATCCGGCGTGTTCTGAGATGACTGCCAGTGGATTCCAGAGGAAGCTGGTCCATCTGGCAGGCTGGAGGACTTTGGTACAGGAGTGTGGAGCCGCTGCTGTAGTTAACAATGGCTTTATTTGGGGTGTGTATATGGTGGTGGAGGGAGGGGGAAGAGGAGATGAAGCCAAAGGAGGTTGTGGGGGGAGGGAAATGAGTCCCTAAGCATTGCCCTCACACAGTCCAACCCTGCCTGCCACTGTCCCCCTGGAATCTCTCCTGCTGGAGGGTCAGGGGGCAGCTAGTGGCAGTGCAGCAGGGGGTTCAGACCCGCAATTCCACCTCCTCCTCCCCAATTTTCCCACTCCCCCTCGCTGTGCTGCCTCTGCATCCCCCCTGCAATATGGGGCCGCAGAGACAGCCGCCAAGCCAGCGATGCAGACACGATAGCACGACCCCGGTCACCGGCCACGGATGCTCTCTCACTCGGCCTGCGTCTTCACCTCATTCTTCCTGGACACGGGATGGCCGGGCCTCTCTCCCGCTGGAGGGGGAGAAAAATGACCTCTAGGCAGATTTAGAAGGGAAAGACCCAAGGCAAAGGTGAAAGCCCTGACAAGGAATCAGGCTAAAACTTTCCTGCCCGCATAATTCACCCCAAGGATCACCGGAGAGCCCTCCTTCTCTGGAAGTCTTCCCTGACTACTCCTACCTCGGCCCAGGGGCTGCCAGCCGTACTCTCCCGGGAGAGGCTGTCCCCTGAAGAGAATTAAAATTATTTTCTTCCAGATTCTTTCTCTTATACCAAATCTTCTGCTTACAACAGTCGTTCGGTCTGAGCTGGACACACAGACAATCCCCCTCCAGGCCTGTCAGTTTCTCCTCAGTCTTTCCGGGAGTCCCGGTTTAAGCCAGTGACGTTTCCACATCTACGGAAGAGGCGGGAGAGACATTTAGAGACTGCCTGCTATCTGGTGCTCTTATTTATAAAGGTCATCAGAGGTGAAAGTGAGTTAGACGTGAAAGACATCACTATCCAATTCCAGTATTTACTGGGTAATTTTTAGAGGAGCTCTGAATTAGATTAAGCAAAACCATACTAGAAATAATAATGATGGTCTTTGTAAAGCACTTCCTAGGTACCAGGCACTGTACTAAGCTTTGGGGGAGATACAAGATAATCAGATTGGACACAATCCCTGTCCTATATGGGGTTCACATTTTAAATAGGGGGTAGAACAGTCTGTCAGTCAGTCAATATTTATTGATCACTTACTGTGTGCAGAGCACTGTTCTAAGCACTTGGGAGAGTTCAACGGATTTGTTAGATATTTGTTTGTTTGTTACTACACTCTGGAAACTTAGGGTCTGGGACAGTGGTTGGCACAGTGGGTTTCCAGACTATAGTGGTGATCATGTTTGCCTCACACGTGGAAGATCTCCAGTTTGAAACTGGGTGGAAACATCTGATGAAGGCCTCCTTTTAATCCCCGCAGTGGAAATCAATCGATTGCATTTATTGAGAACTTACTGTGTGCAGAGCACTGTACTAAACACTTGGGAGAGTACAGTGAAACAGAGTTGGTAGACATGTTCCTTGTCCATAATAATTGTGTTATTTGTTAAGCGCTTACTATGTGACAGGCACTGAGCTAAGTGCTGGAGTAGCTGCAAGGAAGCAGCATCACCAAGTGAATAGAGTATGGGCCTGAAAGTCAGAAGAACTTGGATTCTAATCCCTGTTTTTATGCTTTCATTCATTGATTTGATTCAATCATTTTTATTGAGTGCTTACGGTGTGCAGAACATTGTACTAATTGCTTGTGAAAGTACAACACAACAATAAACAGACACATTCCCTACCCACATTGAGCTTTCAGTCTATGGTGGGGGAGACAGATATTAACATAATTACAGATATAATAATAATAGTGGTATTTATTAAGCACCTACTGTGTGGCAGGCCCTGTACTAAGCACTGGGGTGGATACAAGGAAATCAGGATGGACACAGTCCCTGTCCCACGTGGGGCTCACAGTCTCAATCTGCATTTTACAGATGAGGTAATTGAGGCCCAGAGAAGTTAAGTGACTTATCCAAGGTCACACAGCAGACCAGTGGCAGAGCCAGGATTGGAACCCATGACCTTCCGAGCCCCCGGCCGGTACTCTAGATATGTACATAAGTGCTGTGGGGGTGGGAGAGGGGATGATTCCCGGGCCTGTACTCTTCAAATTAGACCAAACAGCTTCAGAAGGAGTTTATAATCTTAGGAGGGAAGTGGTGTGGCCTAGTGGGAAGAGAACAGGCCTGGGAGTCAGAGAAGTTGAATTCCAAGTCACTTAACTACTCTGTGCATCAGTCACCTCATCTGTAAAATGGGGATTATTCATTTAATCGTGTTTATTGAGCACTTATCGTGTGCAGAGCACTGTACTAAGCGCTTGGGAGAGTACACGATAACAATAAACAGACACATAGCTGCCCCATCATGGGACAGGGATGGTGTCCAACCAGAGTGGAACCGTACGCTAATTCTCTCCTCTTCGACTCTGGAGATATTAAATTCTGAAGCTCTGCACTTGGATCTGTGTCCTTCGGGCATTTGATTTTCACCCCGTCCTCAGCCCCCTAGCACAGACGTACATATCCATAATTTAATTTATGTACATTAATGTCCATCTCCCCCTCTAATAATAATGATGACGATGGTACGTGTTAAGCGTTTACTGTGTGACAGCACCGTTCTAAGCGCTGGGGTAGATCCAAGGTAATCAGGTTACCCCACCTGCGGCTCACAGTCTTCATCCCCATTTGACAGGTGAGGTAACCGAGGCCCAGAGTAGTGAAGCGACTTGCCCAAGGTCACCGAGTAGACGAGGGGCGGAGCGGGGATTAGAACCCACGTCCTCTGACTCCCCAGCCCGTGTTCTTTCCACTGTGAACACATGGGCGGGGAACGTGTTTCACCAACTCTGTTGTACCGTACTTAGTACGGTGCTCAGCGCACTCTGAGCATTCAATAAATAGGATCGATTGATCCCATCCCCTCGGCCTAATGTCTCCCAGCTCTTCTGCCTGATTTCTCGTAGACCCTACCCCGGATCTAGGGCGCGGGGTATGAGGTTCATTCGTTCGTTCATTCGATCGTATTGACTGAACGTTTCCCGTGTGCAGAGCACTGTACCAAGCGTTGACTAGTACTGGGGCGATTAACGGGGGGAGCTTCTAAGAGGGTAGGGGTGGAGGAGCAAGCCGCCATCCCTCCCACCGCCACAGCCCCCGGGCTCGACCCCAGTTCCTCAGCCGAAGCTCCACCCCTCCCCTCGACCTCTCAATTCCCTCTGCTCCCTCTCTACTCCCTCCCCTTTCCCCGCCTTCACCTCCTCTCAGCTAAGTCCCCTTTCCCTCTGCTCCTCCCCCTCCCCTCAGCACTGTGCTTATCTGTATAGAATTTTATTACCCTATTGATTTTCTTAATGAGGTGTATATTCCCTTGATTCTATTGATGGTGATTATGTTGTCTTGGTTTTATCCGTCTCCCCCTATTAGACCGTGAGCCCGTCACTGGGCAGGGATTGTCCCTATCTGTTGCCGAATTGTCCATTCCAAGCGCTTAGTCCAGTGCTCTGCACATAGGAAGCGCTCAATAAATACTATTGAATGAATGAATGAAAGTCCTCCCAGGCACCGAGAGGTAGTGGGCTAGAAGGACCGGAAGCGGCAGCGGGCACCGGAGCCTCCTCGTCGTCGTCGTCGTCGTCCCCCCCCCCCGCCCCCGCTGCCTTTCTCTTCCGGCAACCACCTGCCCGGAGCAGTCGCGGGAGCCCACCGGGGCCGACTAGAGCGCCCCTCCCCCCCCCCCCCCGGGCCGGGCGTTTAGCGGGAGGGTGAGCGAATCCCCGGCCACGTGGCCCACAGCGTCGCCCGCTCTCCCACGCGCTCTGTCTCGAGGTCCTCCCGGTCAACGAGGCGGACGCGGCCAGGTCGTCTCCCCGCCCATAAGCATCGTCGAGCCGCGGGCCTTCCGCCTTCTCTCTCTCTCTATTCCCCCACCTCTTCCGGTTCGCTGAGGGGAGGCCGCAGATGGGGTAGCACGAGCGAAAGGAAGAGGGCGTGACCCGGGAACGGGGGCGGGGTCTAGGCAGGGGGTGGGGCCAGAAGGCTATAAACCCAGCCGGGAGGGCAACTCCCCTTCAATTTGCGCTCAGAAGCGAAAACGGGAGGTTGTCGGGGCAAACGAGACCCGGAACCCCAGCCCCACTCCCCCACCTATGTGCTCGTTGAGGAGGGATGTCATAAATTGCCCACGGTAGTTTCACCTTCTTGTCTGGCCCTCGCCGGGGTTGGGGCGGGAGGGGACGACACCCTGTGAGGAGAAGGTTTTGAAGGAGGCAAGTAGAAAGGGGGAGCCCAACGGGGGTGAGGAGTTAGCCCGGGCCCCGCCCCAGGGGAGCACGGCCGGTCCCGGCTCGGTGGGCAGGGGTGTCTGCTGGCAGAATGGCAGGTCCCGTCTCCTTGCCCAACCCCGTCCAGACGCTTCAGGAGGAAGCCGTGTGTGCCATTTGTTTGGACTACTTCACGGACCCCGTGTCCATCGGTTGCGGGCACAACTTCTGCCGGGCTTGCGTGACCCAGCTGTGGGGCAGGGAGGAGGACGAAGAGGATGTCCGGGAGGAAGAAGAAGGCGAGGAGGAGGAGGCGGCGGCGGCCGCCTCGGTTGCGGCCGTGGTGACTGGAGACGAAGACCCCAGTGACTGGGATACCCCCATGAGGGAAGAGGAGTACGAGGGTGACATGGAAGACGAAGAGGAGGAAGAGGCAGATGACGAGGAGTTCTGGAACGCTGGCTTCGATGGAGACATGTGGGAGGACATGGACTACGTGTGGGAAGAGGACGACGAGAACTTTGACTACTTTTTGGAGGAGGAAGAGGAAGAGGAGGACGAGGACGAAGATGATGATGAGGCCCTGGAGGAGGAGGAGGAGGAAGAGCTGGAGGACGGGCCTTCCTCTTCCGCCTCCTCCCAGCCCCGCCGTCGCTTCACCTGCCCCCAGTGTCGGAAGACCTTCCCCCACCGCAGCTTTCGGCCCAACCTGCAGCTGGCCAACATGGTGCAGATCATCAAGCAGATGCACCCCAACCCCCGGCGGGGGAGCCGGGGCGGGGGCGGCCTGGATCAGGGCTTCTGCCCCAAGCACCAGGAAGCCCTGAAGCTCTTCTGTGAGGTGGACAAGGAGGCCATATGCGTGGTCTGCCGCGAGTCCCGCAGCCACAAGCAGCACAGTGTGGTGCCCCTGGAGGAAGTGGTGCAGGAATTCAAGGTTAGTGATTCCCCGAGCAGCCATCGGCGGCCCCGGCCGGGGGCCGGCCAAGGAGGGCGGAAGACATGGTACCCGCCCTCGTGGATCGGGCCGTCTAATGGACCGGAAGGCCGAGGTGTGGGAGGGTGGGACTCTCTTGAGAAGACGCCGCCCCCCCATGGAGGAACCTCTCAGTTCCCTCGCCCCTGCAGCCATCACACCTCTCAGACCACCTCTTAGATTACTGTGGAAGGGAGAGGCCCCCCGGTGAGGCTTAGGCACACACTTGAGGATGCAGATTCCTATGGGAGGTCGATCCAGATGCTCCCGCAGGCCCAGAGCAAGATGCCTCCCCCTGAGCCCCACGTGGGGCAGGGACTGTGTCCGACCTGATGATCTTGTGCTTACCCCAGGGCTTAATTCAGTGCTTGGCACATAGTAAGCTCTAAACAAATGCAACCTTGGTTCGGTATTATTAAAAATGGACAAAGCACATGTCCCTGAGGTCCCGGGAGGGCCCGGATTGGGCCGGGCAGGTGAGTTGTGCAAGAAGTTTACCCTTGTCCCCCTGGAGGACACTTATGTCTTTAATCCTCCTTGTCCTGGGGCTCCAGGTGAAACTCCAGAGCCAACTGGAGCCCTTGAAGAAGCAGCTGGATGCTGTACTTAAACTGAAGGCCAAGGAGGAGAAGAAGATCACAGAGCTCAAGGCAAGTGGAGAGTTGGCTGGGTGGGTGGGTCTGCTGGAGGAGGTGGCGGGCGGGGGGCGGCGGGGAAGAGTGGGAAGGAGAGGAAGAACGGAAGATAGGGGATGGAGGAGGACGGGAAGGAGAGGGGAAAGGTGGGGGAGGGAAAGAAGGAGGAGGGGAGGGAGAGGCAGCAGTGGGAGGGGGAAATCATACATGCCAGTGTGCTCTGCACGTATGTAGTCCTTTCTTTTTTTTTGTTTTGTGGTATTTAAACGGTTACTGTATGCCAGTCATTGTAGTAAGAGCTGGGTTAGATACAAGCTAGTGATGTTGGACCCAATCCATGTCCCACATGGGTTTCACAGTCTTAATTCCCATTTTACAGATGAGGTAACTGAGGCACAGAGAAGGAAAGTGACTTGTCCAAGGTCAAACAGCAGACAAGTGGCAGACCGGCATTAGACCCCCAGGTCATCTGACTTCCAGGCCACTAGGCCACTGTCCACTAGGCCATGTCGCTTCTCAACTTTTTTGTTTGTTTGTTAATGGTATTTGTTAAGCGCTTATTGTGTGGGGTAGATACAAGTTAATTAGGTCCGACAAAGTCCCTGTCCCACAGGGGCTTATGGTCGAAGTAGGAGGGAGAACAAGGTCTGCTCTGTGACCTTGGGCAAGTCACTTGATTTTTCTGTGCCTCACTTCCCTCATCTGTAAAATGGGGATTAAGCCTGTGAGCCCCATGTGGGACCGGGACCCAATCTGATTAACCCTTATCTACCCCAAGGCTTAGTACCGTGCCCAGAACATAGAAAGCACTTAAGAAATAGCACTGGGGAAAAACCAAAAAACCCCAAGGGCTTGGGACTTGGTCACGGTAGGTGCCCGGAAACCTGGAGAATCCAGCCACCCCTGTGATTCCCCCCCCCCCCCCCCAGGGCCAGATGAAGTTGGAGCTGCAGACGGTGACGTCAAAGTTCAGCCGGCTGGCGCGGTTCCTGGCGGAGGAGCAGGCAGGACTGGAGCAGTGGCTTCGTGGCCGGCATGAGGCCCAGCTGGACCGGGCTGGTGCCACCATGACGCAGCTTGGGGAGCGGGCCTCCCACCTTAACTGTCTGATTGCCGAAGTCCAGGAATGCAGCCAGCAGGGTACCCTGAGGCTGCTCAAGGTGAGTGAGTAGGGCCCAGCCTGCCCCCCGTTCTCTTTCCCCTGCCCTTTGCCCCATCCATCTGTCAATCAGTTATGTTTATCGAGCGCTTATTGTGTGCAGAGCCCAGTCGAGAGGGGGGAGATGGGCATTAAAATCCATTACAGATTGAGGAAGAGGAGAAGGATAGGGACCAAAGGCCTGTTGGGGGTGAGTACTAAAGTGCTTAGGGGGTACAGGCCCAAGGGCATAGGCAATGCAGAAGGGAGGATGAATAGGGTGGGGAAGTGAGGGGTTGGTCAGGGGAGGCCTGCCGGCCCTCCATCCGGCAGCGGGAAGGGTTTGAGTTAGACGCTAAGGACGAAGCCACCGAGGGAAGCGACAGAAGCTCCTTCAACGGAGCGGTTTCCTCGTGTCCAGGAAAGGCTGGGTGTAGCTTTGCCTGAAGGTTGGGGGATGGACGAGATGTGGCCACATGAGGGCTGAAACTAGACCCCGAGTGCTCTGCGGGTAGAGAATCGTGTTTACCGACTCTACCGTAGGGGAAGCAGCGTGGCGCAGTGGAAAGAGCACGGGCTTTGGAGTCAGGGCTCATGAGTTCAAATCCCAGCTCTGCCACTTGTCGGCTGTGTGACTGTGGGCAAGTCACTTAACTTCTCTGTGCCTCAGTTCCCTCATCTGTAAAATGGGGATTAAGACTGTGAGCCCCACGTGGGACAACCTGATTCCCCTGTGTCTACTCCAGCGCTTAGAACAGTGCTCTGCACATAGTAAGCGCTTAACAAATACCAACATTATTATTATTATTATTACCGTACTTTACCGTACGTACCGTACCGTACGTAAAGTGCTTAGCACGGTGCTCGGCGCAGAATAAGCACTCAGTGAATACCAGTGGTTGATTGGGAGGGTCCCCGGAGTGGGGTCCCTTCCTCAAGTGTCCCGTGGTCCGGGCGGGGGTGGGGACCCCCCTCAGCTGGCTGCAGGCCACTGATTCTTTCCTCTCCCCCCCCCCCCCCCACCCGTTTCCCCTCTTCCCAGGATATCAAGGAGACCTTCGACAGGTGAGACCCAGGCTCCCACCCAGGCTCCCGGTTACAAGGCTCTCCAGGCCTGGGCTCCTTGGGCCCCTCTTGGGCCCAGAACCAGGCGCCTGGTGTCGTTTTCCCCTCCCTTCCCCCCGGCCGGCACCCACGGGACGCCGCCCCTTCCCCGGTCCCCTGCTGTCCCCCAGGTGTGAGGAGGTCCAGCTCCAGCCCCTGGATATCTCGTCCTCGGTCTTGTGCCATCCCCACAACCAGGACTTCATGATGGACGTCATTGTGAGGAAGATGAGTCGGACCTTCTGTCAGGCTGGCCGAGGTACACGATGCCTTCTCCGCACTCCTGGGTTCCTCACTCCCCGTCCACACACACACGTTTCACCGTCCAGCACAACCGCCCCCCCCAGCCACACACACACTTAAGTATTCAGCACAGCCCCTCCCCACACGTAATTAACCATTCAGCACAGCCCCCCCCCCCCCCCCCCCCCACCAACACACACTTAACCATCTGGCAGAGCGAGCCCCCACCACCACATACACAGACACCTGCCTCTGGCATGCAGGGGCGGGGGGAAATGTTACCGGTAGATGGGGAGAGAAGGCGGGGCGTGCGGGGGTCCTGGAGCGGGGGATGCCTGCGTCCGCGGCTCCCCGAGCGCCCCCGGTCCCCTTCTCCTGCCACCCCGCTCGCCCCACCCTCTCCTCCTCCCCATCCCCCATCACCGTGGCTGATGGCCCAACCGACCCGCTCCCTCCCACAGCGGACCTGACCCTGGACCCGGACACAGCCCACCCTGCCCTGAGCCTCTCCCCGGACTGTCGCGCGGTCCGCCTGGGCGACCGGCGCCCGGCCCCGCCTGGCCGCCCCAAGCGCCTCCCGGCCGACTTGGCGGTGCTGGGTGCGCAGGGCTTCCGCTCGGGCCGCCACTACTGGGAGGTGGAAGTCAGCGGGCGGCGCGGCTGGGCCGTGGGCGTGGCCCGGGAGGGGGCATGGCCGCCGGAGGGCAGCGGGGCCTCGAGGGGCGGCGGCGGGGCCTCGAGGGACGGGACGGCGGGCGCCTGCGCACTACCCTCTGCCGCTGCCGCCGCCGCCTCAACCACCGGCCGGCCGCGTCATCGCCCCCACCACCACCACCACCACCGTCACCGGCCCGGGTCTCTGCCCCCCGGCGCCACGGTGGCCGCCGCCGCCCTGCAGCCCGATATCTGGATCCTGAGCAGCAACGGCAAGCGCTACCAGGCGCAGAGCTCCAGCGAGCAGGTCCTGCTGAGCCCCGGTGATAAGTTGCGCCGCCTCGGGCTCTACCTCGACTGCGAAGGGGGCCATTTGGGCTTTTACAATGCCGACACCCTGGCCCACGTGTACACCTTCTCCAATGCCTTCCTCGGAGATCGCGTCTTCCCCTACTTCCGTGTCCTCTCCAAGGGGACCCGCATCAGGCTCTGCCCCTGAGTGGCAGGCGCCCTCCCCCTCGTGCCCGACCCTCACTGGGGGGGCTGAGGGGCGTCCCCGTTTGGGGGGACGGAGGGGACGGGGGGGGTGTTGAATCCTTGCCTGGGGCCGCCAAAGCCTCTTGCCAAGTGCTCTACCCCTCCCCTTTTAAGACCTGGTCCCCCTCTCCCTGGCCCTCAGCCCAACTTCCAGGGTGCAGAACGGGGAAGATCTCCCTTCCTCCTCCTCCTCTTCCTCCTCTTCTTCCTCTGCCCGAGACACCCCCCATCCTCCCCTTTCTTATTCTTCCACCACTTTCAGTTGCCAGGCCTATTCCAACTCCTCCTTCAGCCTCCACCACTCCAGTGGAGCTGAGTCCAGAGGGGTCAGAAGTCAGCTTCCTCAAGGGGGTTCCCTCAGGCAGAGTCTATTTTTCTAGCATCCTCCCCCCCCCTTGCTTGCCGGGCTCAACCAGGCCTGGGGGATTGCCATGTGGCTCACTGTGACCCCTCTGCTCTCTATCTGGATTCTGAGGACAGTAGGCTGCTGTGGGAGAGGCTGCACCTGGAAATATGACAATAAAGCTTGTTTATCAGTTGTTGCCAACTGTCTGGTCCCTTTCCCTCAAGAGGTCCCTACTGCCATCTGGATCCTCATCCCCCCACATTCTAGGATGTCTTCCCTGTCACGTCTTCTAGAAGCGGCCTTTCCCATCCCTCAGTGTCCAGAAGCCATCTCTCCCCACCCCGACCCTCACTTCTAGAACCCATCTCCCCAACATCACTTTTGGCTGGTTTTTCTTTGGGTCTGGTCTCCCATCTCTCCTCTCCTCCATTCTTCCTCCTTCCATTCTTTCCCGGCCTCTCCTCTGCTCTAGTGCTATCTGGGTCCTTGGCTCAACCCCTCCCAGCTTCTCCAGGTGCCTGGGTTTTCTCAGCCTGTCAGGTTTTCTCCTTCAGTGGGTTCTGGTGAGGCAAGGGAAGTGGCTGTCAAGGAACTAGTTTGGCCTGGCCCTGGGATGTGGGGGTGGATTTTCTAGATGTCTCCCTGCCTAGGTTGCTTATGAGGGTAGGGGGTTCTCAGAAATGAAGTCGTGGCAAGTGGGTAGGTCAGGTCATTGCTGGGACCCACAACTCTTAACACTACTACTAATAGTGGTGTTTAAGTGCTATGTGCCAAGCACTGTACTACACGCTGGGGTAGATACAAATAATCAGGTACCAGATGGGGCTGTTTCGGTAAAACCAGGTATCGAATCCCTATTTTTCAGATGAGGAAACAGGCCCAGAGTTCAGTGATTTGCCCAAGGGTATTCAATAAGCGCTTACCACACGCCTAGCCTAGCACTGTACTCAGATGATGGGGGAAGTTCCAAGGTGATCAGGTCCCACATGGCCTCAGTCTAGGAGGGAGAACAGGAATACAGATTTTGCATTTTTCAGATAAGGGAACTGAGGCACAGAAGTGACCTGACCAAGGTGATGCAGATGTGCGAGCAGAACCTGACTTCCACGTCTGGGCTCTTTTCATTAGGTCATGCTGCCCCCGCCCAGCAGGATCACCAAGCATGGGTCCAGCCCAGCCATCTGACAAAGATGCCATTCCCCAGGGAACGCCTGCCCCCAACTGCAGGATGACCACCCTCCCTCACACCACATCTCTGATGGGGTGCCTGTTGCCACTCACAGCCAAAAAGAGTGCAAGAGTGGCTGTCTGGCCTAATAGTATTTGTTAAGCGCTTAGTAGGCCCCAAATCCCACTCCTTTGGCAGGAAGGATGCCTGAGTTGACAGCAAGCCCCTCCTGGGGCAAGCAGACAGCAGGTGAGATTTGGAGGCAGGGGACATGGGAGTCAATAATCCGGACCTCTGCTCCTCACAGGGGAGAGTATGAGGGTAAAGCACTTAGAAAATCTAGTGAGCTCCCCCCCACCCCCATGTGGGACAGGGAAAGTGGGAGTGACATAAAATGAGATTGGCACTTTTTGTTGCATAACAAAAATGCTGCAGATATGAGTGGGATCAATTGTAGAACTGTAGCTCAAGAGTCCCAAGGGAAAGTTAAGAATCCCAAGAGGGGGAACCTACTTAGGAGCAGGAGAGAACTGGGGACCATAAACTTTTCTCCAGCACAGAAAATCTGGTCTGTGAGGTGCCCCAGGCTGTCCCCCTACCCCCGCTTCAAACCTGCAGCACCGGTCACATCTCTTGTATTCCATCACCCCCAACCTATAGGCCTAGGGTCGAGACCCTTTTCCCCCACTGAGGGAGAAAATACAATTGTTTCCAAAAGACAGGGAAAAAAAAAATCTTTATTCTGAGCACGGTTTGGGCCAGGAGGGGCCCTCCGGACAGGCCTCTCCTTATCGGGTGCCGATGGTCACCTGCCACACACGCACCAGGTTGTCCGTGTAGCCGGCAAACAGTGTCTGTAGGGGTGAGAGAGGCAGATTAAAGATAAGTATGGAGACGGGTCAGAGGGGTGAGTGCTAGGGATGGAGCTGAAGGCTAAGGGGCAGAAGGGGAAGAAGCAGATCGAGCCGCCTGGCTACTGCCTTCTAACACAAATCGCTCCTGCTGTAGCTTCTGGCCGATTGGGCCACTGGGGCGCCCGTGACCGGAAGGGCAGCTTTCTGACTTTTCCTCATCTCCCACCCCATTCTGCGGCACCCTGACTTGCTCCCTTTGCTCTTCCCCCCTCCCACCCCCACAGCACTTATGTGCCTATCTGTAATTTTCTTTATTTCTATTGATATGTCTCCCCCACTCTAGAGACTGTAAGCTCGTTATGGGCAGGGAATTTGACTGTTTATTGTTTTACTGTACTCTTCCAAGGGCTTAGTACAGTGCTCTGCACAGTAAGCATTCAATAAATATAACTGAATGAACCGACTCCCTTGAGCTCTTCATGAGGACCCCTCCCCCAGGGCTCAGGCCCTGCTGATCTGCACCCCCCCAACTCCCACACCCCACCCTGGGCTTGGATGCAGAGCTCAGAAACAGCCTCTTGGTCTCAGCAGGGGCAGCTCAGATGGCATGTTAGAACTCTTCATCGCTCTGGCCCACTGTACTCTCCCCGGCTCACCTGGCCATCAGCCGACCAGGCCAGAGAAGTGCACTGGGGTGGCTCTGCCTTGCTGCTGGTGCTGATCACTTCCTGCTTCAGCTCATCCACGATGATTTTGCCCTCCAGGTCCTGGGACGGACAGGGGAAGAGGGTAGGGGACAAGAAGGACCGGGGGGGTCCAGAGTCCACGCTCCCCCAAGGGACGGGGACCGTGGGGACCGTGTCTAATTCCCACCTGTGCATTCCCTCCCAGTGCTTAGTTCAGCGCTCTGTACATAATATATACTCCTCCTCCTCCCTGGGACTCAGACCTGCCCTCCCTGGCTTCTCTTTTCACCTAGCTGGTTAAACGGACCTCCAGGTCCTCCTGTTCATCCTCCTGCTTCAGAACCATACACAAACACCCCTCAACATCTTAGCGGCCCCCCACTTTCTCCACTGCAAGGTCAGTCCATCCCTTCCAGGTAAGGAGTAGTGACGGCATCGATTACGTGATGCTGTGTGTACACAGAGTACAGTATCAAGTGCTGGACGAGAACGCACAGGTGGGAACTAGATTGGGTAAAGAGGCTCTCACCTCTGCCATACACCCTGTTCTCAGCGTCACCTGGGAAGCCAAGCCCCAGCCCGCCCACCTCCGTCCCCCAGACCTCCTAGGATCCTCAGCGCCAGGCAGATGCTCAGAAACAGCCTCTGGATTTCAGCAAGGGCAGTCAGATGGCATGTTAGTGATCATCAGCGCTCTGTCCGGCTGCCCCTGCCTCGGCCCTCCCCTTCCCATCCCGGCCACACTCCTCACCCAGATCTTGATGCTGGGCCCGGTGGCGGCACACAGCCAGTAGCGGTTGGGACTGAAGCAAAGGGCGTTGATGATGTCCCCGCCATCCAGGGTGTACAGGTGCTTGCCCTCGTTCAGGTCCCACAGCATGGCCTGCCCGTCCTGGTGTGCGGAAATGGGGAGGAAACAGGGGTGGTCAGGGACCGGGACCGCCCCTGCCTCACAACCCCAAATGCCCCACACGGGGGTCCCTTCAGAATTGCAGGACGTGTCGTCAGCAGGGGTCGGCCAACATGCGTCATCTCATCACCGGACCCGGCTCTCGCCCAGCCCCCAAATCGCACTCCTTCACCGGCCTGCCCGCCCCCCCGCCGCCAGGGGGGAAGGCACACACCTTGCCCCCAGAGGCGCAGAGAGAGCCATCAGGGGAGACAGTCACGGTGTTCAGGTAGCCCGTGTGGCCAATGTGGTTGGTCTTCAGCTTGCAGTTGGCCAGGTTCCAGACCTAAAAAACAAGTAGATGCTGGCTATCGTTGCCCCGTGTCCCTCAGGGGCCAGGGGGTGGGGTGGGGGGTTTGTGCAGGGCGGCCTCACCTTGACCAGCTTGTCCCAGCCACAGGAGACGATGATGGGGTTGCTGCTGTTAGGTGAGAAGCGCACGCAGGACACCCATTCTGAGTGGCTCTCGTCCTGCGGGGGAGAAGAAGCTCAGCCCTGACCCCTGACCGTAGCCACCAACTGTGGTCCCGGCCAAGATGCCAGCCGTGTTCCGCTCAACCACCCCTCACCGGGGAGCCCTCCCGGACTCGTCGCCCCCTTCCTCCAACACTCAGACCCTGCTCCCACAGACCAACTGTACTTCCAGGTTTCTGTCCCTCCCCTCAAGGCATCCCACCCATCTGCCCCACCTCTCAAAAGGCGCCAATTTTTCAACAGGGCGACTGGGCCCCTCAGGGCCCTTTCCCACCTGCTGCCCGTCTGCCCCTCACCTGCACGGTGTACTTGCAGACACCGAGGGTGTTCCACAGCTTGATGGTCTTGTCCCGGGAGCCAGAGACAATCTGCCGGTTGTCAGAGGAGAAGGCCACGCTCAGCACGTCCTTCGTGTGGCCCACGAAGCGCCGTGTGGTGGTGCCACTGTGTGGAAAAGGGGCAAGGGGACCGAGGGGGTCACCACTCTGTCCGGGGGTGGGGGATGGGTATTGTCCTGCCCCAGGTCTCCCAAGCGTCCCATCAGAATTGCAGGACGTGTCGTCAGCCCCGATGGGGTCGGTCGCTGTGTGTCATGTCTCATCCTCAGGACCCTCCGCCCCCACCTGACCTGGGCTCACCCCCAGCCACATTTCAACAATCGCCACCAGAGACTTCATGCCACTTGTGGGGAAACCAAGGCCCAGAGAAGTGAAGCGACTTGCCCAGGGTCACACAGCAGACAAGTGGCAGAGCCAGGATTAGAACTCAGATCTTCTGACTACCAGCCCCGTGGTCTTTCCACTAGGCCACACTGCTTCACAGTACGCTGAAATCCACCACCCAAACCCCTCTCCTTTTTTAAAAACGAATCTGTTAAGTGCTTATTCTATGTCTTTTAGACTAGGTCAATTAGACTGAGCCCATCATTGGGCAGGGATTGTCTCTATCTGTTGCCAAATTGTACATTCCAAGCGCTTAGTACAGTGCTCTGCACATAGTAAGCGATCAATAAATACTATTGAATGAATGTCAGGCACTGTTCTAAGTGCCGGGGGAGATACATGGTAATCAGGTTGGACAGTCCATGTCCCACGTGGGGCTCGCGGTCCCACCCCCATTTTACAGATGAGGTAACAGACACAGTTACTTGTCCAAGGTCACACAGCAAACTGTGGAGCCAGGATTAGAACCCACATTGATCTGTCCTCTCCCCGCAACTCTACCAGGCCCCTGCCTCCGCTTTCCCCTCCCCCAAGCTGTGGGTCCAAGTCCCATCCATCCCCGACCGACTCAGCCGGCAGCACGGCAGGTGGGTACTTGCGTTGTGAGATCCCAGAGGCGCAGAGTCCCGTCCCAGGAGCCGGACAGGGCGAACTGTCCGTCCGAGGAGATAACCACGTCGCTGACAAAGTGGGAGTGGCCTCGCAGGGCCCGCTGGGGGATGCCGTAGTTGGTCTCGTCCCGGGTCAGCTTCCACATGATGATAGTCTTGTCTTGGAGCGACAGAGAAGGGGAGGGGGAAACGATCAATCCACCAATCGTATTTACTATACCCTTACTATGCGCCCGGCACCTTAGTGAGCGCTTGGGAGCATCCAAATTAAGAGATGGCAGACAAGTTCCCCGCCCGCAACAGTCTAGTGATGGGAGGACTATCTCTCACCCAAATCCTCCCTCTGCCTGGAACCCCCTCCATATATGACAGATCACCGATCTCCCCCCTTCAAAGTCATTTTAAAAATCACATCTCCAAGAGAACTTTCCTGACCAGGCCCTCTTTTTCCCTATTCACCCTCCCTGCTGCACTTGATTGATATCCACCCCAGTTCCACAGCACTCGTGTTCATATCCTGTCACTCTGCTATTTCTCCCACCTACAATTTACTTTCATGCCTGCCTCAGCCCATAGACTGTAAGCTCCGTTTACAAAGTGGTATTTTGTAAGCACTCAATAACTGAATAATACAGTGTGCTTCCTAACTACTTCCTAAAAGGTCGAGTAGGACCACGCAGCAAAGAACAAGCCCAGTCACTAATGGACTGTAAGCTCCTTGCCAAGGAATTCTATTATCGTGTACTCTTCCCAAGCACTTAGCACAGTACTTTGCACACAATAAGCACTCAATAAAGGACTGATTGAGCTAGGCGATCCCTTAGATGAGTTTTAAAGACTCCACCCAGTTGAGAACGGGGCCCCTGACTACCACCTGGTTCATGGCCAATGGCATGGCAACCTGGGGGCAAGACCAGATGCTCAGAAACAGCCTCTGGGTTTCAGCAAGGGCAATCAGATGGCATGTTAAGAGTTCATCACGGCTCTGGCCCAAGCCCCGGGGTCTCCAGTCCTTCGACTCCTTAGCAAAGGGATCGTATCTCCCATGAGAAGCAGCAGGGCCTGTGGAAAGAGCAGGGCCCCGGGAGTCAGAGGACCTGGGTTCTAATTCCAGCTCCACCACTCGTCTGCTGGGTGACCCGGGCGAGTCACTTCTCTGTGCCTCAGTTACGTCATCTGTAAAATGGGGATTAACAATTCTACTCCCTCCTAGACTGTGAGCCCCATGCGGGGCAGGGACCGTGTGCAACCTGAACCTTGTATTTACCCCAGAGCTTCACTAACCAAGTGGGTGCTCAATAAATGCTATTAATGGCACTTACTGACCACTTACTATGATATGCTCATCGTGGGCACGTAAAGTGTCTCCCAAGCGCTTGCTACAGTGTTCCACACACAGTAAGGGCTCAAGAAATACGATCGATTGCAGAGCACTGTACTAAGCACTCTGGAGAAGACTTCTGCAAACCAATCGCCCCCTTCCCATTCCTCGGAGGAAAATCTGCAATAAACTGGATCCTAACGATTGCCCCTCCACGAGGATAAGGGGAGAGGCCACCCGGCTCGGTGATCTCCAAGCACCACCGCCCTTCCCATCTTCAGTTCTCAGGTAAAACCTGACGGAGGTTTACTGCAAGGGCCTTTGTTTGGCGGGCTGGACCCAGGCGGCCGACCCCGAGTGTGGGTGGAAGATGTGCTGTACATAGTGCGGGAAGACGTGGCACCGGGCCTCCTCCCCTCGCCAGGGCCATTCCTGTCTATCCTGTGACGTCTCCTCAGACCACTGGGCTTGGTTGTCTCGCCCCAGGCGGCGAGATCGGTCTGCTGGTCACTGGAACTGCGGCCTACAGACACGTGGGCCGTCTTCCCCTCGCAGCCTGCGGGAGCAGGCCTCCGCCCGAACCCGGAATTTAGTCCCTTCTACTTCCATTATTCCTGTAGCCGCCCCTCTTCAATCGCTTAGATCCCTCTAAGCCTAATATCTCCCCTCCCCGCCTCGTTGGGTGGCTGAACGATTCACAAGCTCCCCAGGACCGGGCAACTCAGTAGGGCAACCCGAGGCCCGGCTCCCTGAGCCTCCACCCAGAGAACCCAGAAATCGGGCTTTCTCTGTCCGTATCTATTGGGATCCACCCTCTCCATCATCCACTGCACGGTCCCGACGGGGCGTCCCCCCGAGTGTATCCTTGGCGGGACCCCGCCAACCCCACAAGAGTGGTCGATCCCGTCCGCCCCCGCCTAATTCGGAACAGCCCGGTACCTCGCGAGGCGGACAGGATCATGTCCGGGAATTGAGGGGTGGTGGCGATCTGGGTCACCCAGCCGTTGTGGCCCTTAAGGGTGCCACGGAGGGTCATCTGCTCGGTCATGGTTGCGGAGGTTCGGCGGGTGACTCCTGGGGGACGGATGGAACCGGATTGCGGGAGCGGTGGGGAGAGAGCCTCAGCTACGACCGCTCGGCGCCGAGGCTCAGCGGGGAAAGGGCGAGCCCTTCCGGACGGAACCGGAAACAACCCTCCTTCTCCGGACCGAAATGGCGGCGCCCGGCTAGGCTGTCACACCCCAAGATGGCGGCGCCCGGCTTTAGCCGTACACGATGGGGGCTGGACCCGTCTGCCGGGTAGAGAGGGTTTCTTGACCGCGCCGCGCCACCGACATCATCACCTCGGAGCCCAGGGGAAAGAGCCCGCCTTTGGGAGGCAGAAGACGTGGGTTCTAGTCCTACCCCCGCCATGTGTCAGCTGTGTGACCGTGGGCAAGTCACTTCACTGGGCCTCCGTTGCCTCATCTGGCGATGAAGACTGGGAGCCCCACGCGGGATAACAAGCAGCGTGGCTCAGTGGAAAGAGCCCGGGCTGGGGAGTCAGAGATCATGGGCTCAAATCCCGGCTCCGCCGCTCGTCAGCCGTGTGACTTTGGGCGAGTCATTTCTCTGGGCCTCAGTTACCTCATCTGTAAAATGGGCATTAAGGCTGTGAGCCCCACGTGGGACAACCTGATCACTTTGTATCCTCCCAGCGCTTAGAACAGTGCTTTGCAGATAGGAAGCGCTTAACAAACATTATTAATATTACCTCATATTTACCCTAGCGCTCAGAACAGTGCTTGGCACATAGCGCTCCACAAATACCATCATCATCATCATTATTAGAATATAGTAAGCGCTTAAATATCATAATTATTATTAAAACACAGCGCTCGTGCTGGTCATGAGGCCCAGTGAGGTTGTCGGGAGTGAGTGAAGGTGGTTAATAGAGGAAAACGGGAAACGTATGGCAAACGATGTTTTGGACAACACCATGACATTACATACCTTAATGGAAAACACTTCCCGACTCACCTTACATAGAACTTAGAAGAGAACAAGGTAGTGGATAGCCGGCTAGCTCAGTCGATAGAGCATGAGACTCTTAATCCTAGGGTCATGGGTTTGAGCCCCATGTTGGGCGCCAACCTTTTGCTTTGCCTCGCTTATGAAAAAGAGATCTGTAAATTATTTGTCTGATTATTAAGAAACCGTAAAAGACCAAGAATCTCTTCCCCAGGAAGTGGATATTGATGTACCCCAATTCCCCAACTCCCAACCCGACTCAGCCAAATTTCCCTGACACCCTTCTCTCCTCTGCAGACAATACATGCCCTGTGGCTATTCCCTTCTGCCCATACGTCCACTATTGTCCTTCCCAGCTACCTCTCCAGAGATTTTCTACCTGATTTCAAAATTTTTCTCCTCTAACCTGTGCCTCTGACGGATCTCATCCCCTCACCTTCTGAAAACACTTGCTCCAACTCAAACCATCACCTTGAATTGCTCACTCTTTGAGGACTCCTTCAGCTCTGCCTTCTATCACACTATTGTGTCCTAACATAAAATATGTTTGGACATCTCCCTCCCTCCCATTCCTCTCCAAACTCCTGGAACAGGTTGCATAAGCTGGCCGCCTCCACTCACAGTCTATGTAGGAGGGAGAACAAGTATTGAAAACCTGTTTTAAAATTGAGGAAACTGAGGCACAGAGGAAATGAAGTGACTTGACAACATCACCAGAAAGTTGGGAGACAGAATGACCTGGGCTCCCCCCCATCCTGGGGTAAGATGGGCCACCCCCCAGCAGTAGCATGGGCACCTTTTGGGGAAGCAGGAAGGGCTGGAGCACCTCCCATCTCTGTGGAGATAGGGGGACCTAGAGAAGCGGGCTGCCCATCAGGAACACCAGATAAACTGGGGAAGGCCCTCTCTCCCAAGGGGTAAGGAGTGGCCACTTCTACCTGGAGAAGCAGAAGGACTTGAAGCACCCATCTGGGGGGAAATGGAAGGGCCTGAAAAGCCAAGAGAAGCTGAGGGGGTCCCTCCTCTCTGGAGAAAAGAATTAGAACCCGGATCCTCTGACTCCCAGGCGTGTGCTCTACCTACTAGACCACTCTTCTGCCGAGGTGCGCATCTACCAGGTGAAGCTGGGAGTGGTGCCCCTGGCAAGAGGTACTAGTGAGGTGATAATAATAATGATGGCATTTGGTAAGCGCTTCCTATGTGCCAAGCACTGTTCTAAACGCTGGGGTAGATACAAGGTAGTCAGGTGGTCCCATCTAGAGCTCACCGTCTCAATCCCCATTTTACAGATGAGGTAATTGAGGCACAGAGAAGTGAAGTGGCTTGCTCAAAGTCACACAGCCAACAAGTGGCAGAGCCCACAACCTGACTCCCAAGACCATGCTCTTTCCACTAAGCCTTGCCGCGTGGGGATCCGTGGTGAACCGGGATCCTGGCGTGTGGTCCCTTCAGTCACGGTAATCTGTTGGGAAGGTCGTGTTAACCCAGCGGGTCCTGATAGCAGGGCATTCAAAGTATTTGACTGGCAGGAACCATTATGGCCAACGGGACCACAAGGTAGAGCTGATGCCTTGCTTTGCTGTCTTAACCCGCTGGCAGTTGTCATGGTAACTGCTGAGGTCTCTGCTACCTTCATTAACTGGCTAGATGGACTGATCAACTGATAGACCTTAAGCTCTTTATGGGCTGGGAATGTGTCTGTTAACTCTTTTGTACATAGTAAACGCTCAATAAATTCCACTGATGATGATGAACTGGCTATTTTCAGGATTCCCGCCCGGCTGGGTCAATTTGTAGATTGCCCTAGGTGGTTTTGCCCAGCCGAGGTAGACACTCCACTACTTACACTAGCTCCTTATGGACAGGAAATTATTTATTTATATTAATGTCTATCTCCTCCTCTAGATTGTTAACTTATTGTAGGCAGAAAACGTGTCTATCAACTCTCTTATTTTGTACTCTCCCAAGCACTTAGTACAGTGCTTTGCATACAGTAAGCCTTCAATAAATACGCTGATTGAATCGAGCACTTGTGACTGTGGCCTTTTTTGGAGCATTCTACAAGCTCTGGGTGGAATGCAGTTTCACCTGTTTCATCAGTGTCAACATTCGTGGAGTGACCCTATCGATGGCCATCTTTTTTTTTACTGGTATTTGTTAAGCGCTTAATCTGTGCCAGACATTGAACTAAGCACCGGGGTAGATACAAGCCAGTCAGGTGGGGCACAGTCCATGTCCCACATGGAGCTCACAGTCTTAATCCCCAGTTTACTGATAAGGGAACTGAGGCACAGAGAAGTGAAGTGAGCTGCCCAAGATCATACACCAGACAAGTGGTGGAGCAGGATTAGAAACCAGGTCCTCTGACTCCCAGCCCTTGCTCTTTCCAATCGGCCATGCTGCTTCTCTAGCCCTGGCCGTCTCTCAGTCCTTAGTTTCCTTTAGTGGTAATAATACTATTGATTAAGCGCTTCTGTGCGCGAGTACTGTACTAAGCACTGAGAGAGAACACACATGGGGGAATTAGACATGGCCCTTGTCCCTCGGGTTGGGGGGGGGGACTCACAATCTACTAAACTTGGCTCTCCAGATATGATCGAAGGAGCCCCATACTCTTGATGAAGCAAGCCTCTTCTCTAGACCTGCATCTCTTCTCCTAGTTCTTGCTTTTCTCTTGGGGTCCCAGGTGTCCTGGCCTCCTATTCTCCTTTCATTCCACTCATGAATGCCTTTTCCAGCTGTTGGAAGGCTCCACCTCTTCCTATCTTGAAGGATTGTCTATAAGAGGACAAGGCTTGGAGCGGTAGCTTTTAGAGAGTTTAGGAGTAGGCAATTTAGGGAGGGTGTGCTTGGCTTGGGGGAGGAGGTAGTTTTTTTGTGGGGCTGAATATTTAGGGAGTTTCATGGATCCTGACGAAGTAGGTCAGGAAGTGCCCACAGAGATAGAGAGGGAAGATGATGAAGAAGAAACAGCAGCACTACCACCATCAGAGTTGACTTGTAGCAGGAGTGGGTGGAGGAGCCCAATTTGGGGAGTCCACATCTTCAGCTAGCCTTTATTCCCCCTTTTCCTTTCCTTCCCGCTCCTCATTCCTCACTCCTGGAAGACACGTTGACTCTCCTCATTGGTCTGTGGAAGAAGTCCATGACATCCCATTCCCAGGAGGTAGTTGGTACCTTAATCCCTTCAAGCTATGCTCTTTCCCCAGGAGAGAGCATTTCCCCCCACTATCCTGTTTCCCATCATCAGGGAAGCTCTTCACACCACTCTGCTTCCCCAGGGGGGCCCAATACCCCAAGGCTTCCCCTCTCTCCTCATTCTCCCTCTTCTCTAGAGAGGAGGGACCCCTCAGCTTCGCTTGGCTCTTCAGGCCCTTTCATTTCCCCCCTTCAAGTGCTTCAAGTCCTTCTGCTTCTCCAGGTGGAAGTGGCCATTCCTTACCCCCAGGGAGACAGGGTCTTCCCCAGCTATCTGGTGTTTCCAATGGGCAGCCCGCTTCTCTGGGTCCCCCTATCTCCACAGAGAGGGGAGGTGCTCTAGCCCTTCCTGCTTCCCCAAAAGGTGCCCATGCTACTGCTGGGGGGTGGCCCATCTTACCCCAGGGTGGGAAGAGCCCAGGTCATTCTGCCTCCCCACTTTCTGGGCCCAGCTTGGGTCATTCCCCTCTTCCAACAGGGTAGCCTTCTCTTGAACCAAGCATTGCCATCCAGTTGCAGGCCTCCAGTGGTATAGTCTCTCCTGATGGGGGAAACCTCCTGGGCAGTCCTAAATCCTTCAGTGGAGAGAGCACTATTGGGGAGGGTAATTCAGGGAGCACCTTGGGGGAGCCCCTCTCCCCTGAAGAAAAGAGTTCCTTAGGGCCCCCCCTCACTCCTGGTAGGGAAAGCTTCCTCCTCAAATCCATCACATCTCCAGATCTGGAGAGCCCTGCTCACTCTCCCGCCTCTCCTGAACAGGATCCCATATTACAACGTCCCTTGACCCCTGGCAGAGATCTCGGTTTTGAGTCTTCCATCCCCCCTATCCACTTCCCCCAAGAAGTGAACCGCTCCGCCTCAGCTGAGGAGGTGGTGGCCTTGAACTCTCCCACTCCCTCGGGGCCGGGCAGCCTCGAGGCCGGGTCCTCTCCAGGTCCGGGTAGGCAGGCAGCCCACCCCAGCCCGGCTGGGAAAGTGGATCTCTTGGACCAGGCTGCTGGACCACACTCCTTGCCCTGGCCCATCCCCTCCCTGGAGCTGACCGCTCCTTCTCCTTCTCCTCCTCCTGGAGAATAGATTTTCCCTACTCCGTCTAGCCCCTCCACCAGCTTCTCAGAGCCCAAGGCTGCTGGGGAGAAGGACTCCTAGATGCTTTTCCTCTGAGGGAGCATGAAGGCAGAGAGTCGTGGACTGGAGGAACCGTCTGGGGGTGGTGGAGGGGAAGATGCAGTGCTGAAGTCCTGGAACTGCAGGTAAGAAGGGCTAGGATTGGGTCTGACTGGAAGGGGCCTTGCGAGTGAAGAGAAGTCCATGTGCATAAGACCCATCTTAATTTTAACAGTATTTGCTTAGTGCTTGCAATGTGCCAAGTAGGAGGGAGAGCAGGTATTGAATCCCCATTTTACAGATGAGGTAACTGAGGCGTAGAGAGGTGTAGTGCCTTGGCTAAGGTCACAGCAGGCAAGTGGTGGAGCTGGGATTAGAACCCAGGTCCTCTGACTCAGGCCCAAGGTCTTTCCACTAGACAACACTGCTTTTCACTGTCACATCTTCCCACTGGGTATGCAAGTCACTGAATTATTCTTCTTCTACTTAAGCATTTACTATATGTGAAGCACAGTTCCCAGTGCTAGAGTAGATACAGATCAGTGGTTTTTATTGAGCCCACTCTGCGTGCAGAGCAGTGGACTAAGTGTTTGGGAGTATAGCATAACATGTGATAGACACAATCCCTGCTTACAAGGAAGCAGGGCATGTCTATCAATTCTCCCAAGCACATACAGTCCTCTGCACAAACTAACTTGATAGTAAGTACTTCAGATGTGAGGTAGTGAGTGAGATCCAGTTTTTAGAACAGAGCTTGGCTCATACTAAGTGCTGAATAAATACCATTATTATAACTTGGCACAGTTAATGTGCCACCTGAGGCTTAACTGGCTGGAAGGATTAAAGATGATGGTTCCTAAGGAAACAGGAGGGTCATCTGATCTGAGAGGAATTCCTCATTTTCCCAAGGAGGAGGTGAGGAAGGTAGGTGAGGAGCAATGGCAACCACCTGGAGGTGAGAGGCTAAACAGGACCAACAGTGAGGAGAGCAGAAGGCAATGAGCAAGTGATGGGGACTGAATTCAGCTCTTAAATAGAGGGTAAAGGGTAAAAAGCTGGAAGGGGGTGGGTAATCAGGATCAACTCTGGCTTAAGGCAGGAAACCGCTGAGTCTAGCTCAGTATAGGCAGGGAATGTCTGACAAATCTGTACTGTACTCTCCCAAGTGCTTAATATAGTGTTCTGTACTCGCTAAGCGCTCAAATACTATTGATTGTTTTAATGTCTGTCTTCCCCTCTAGACTGTAAGCTCACTGAGCAGGGAACATGTCTACCAACTCCATGGTGTTCTCACAGTGCTTAGTACGATGCTCGGGACACAGAAGTGCTCAATACAGTCCACCGATTTTAGTATAGAATGAAACCAGCTCCACTAATGCCTTTTTGAGTTGGGTTGTTACGGTAATATTAAAAGAGCAAAGCCATCTTTGAGGATTGCAGGCGGACAATTGTGCTGCAGAGACAGTGGATGTGCTCTGAGTAACGTTTAAAAAACAAAAACAAACAGCAAACCAAAAAACTAGAACAGTTAAGTGGGAGAGGATTTGAGTTGAACTGCCATGGAATCAATCAATGGTATTGAGTTCTTACTGTGTGCAGAGAACTAAGTGCTTGGGAGAGGACAATATTGACAGTGGATAGACATGTGTCCTGCCCACAAAGATCTTACGACCTAGAAATATCCAAATGCTAAAGAATGGCAACAGTGTAAAAATCTTAGAAAGCAGCATCTCGCAAACTCACTTTTGACCAAAATGCTGATAGGACTCCCAACGATGTTGCAGCCGGAACCTAAAATTTCTGCGGTCCTTCAAACGGTAACTTGGGTCCGGGGGGAACATCCTGTTCCGCACGTGCAGATGGCGTTCTGCCTTGCGGTGTCCTCCCATTTCTCTCCCCCTTCCCGCTGGACTTTATACTGTAACTCTGCATGTGGAGTTAAGGGCAGAGGAGTTGGAGGGGTTAGTCCAGTGCTCTGCACACCGTAAGCGCTCAATAAATAGGATTGAATGAATGAAGGCCAGCACCGGTCTGCCCTCTTGTGGCCACAAAGAGTCACTGCGACACCTACCTCTGCGGATCTGGGTTAATGAAGGCCAGCACCGGTCTGCCCTCTTGTGGCCAAAAAGAGTCACTGCGACATCTGCCTCCGCGGATCCAAACCGCAGCACTGGACTGGGCGGGTTTTCTTCTTTTTAATAATGGTCAAGCACTTTTCTGAGAGCCGCCGTAGGTTCAAGTTAATCAGATCGAGATCAAGTTAATCAATCCTTGTCTCACAGGCTGGGGAGGGAGATGAGAGTAAGGCCCAGAAAAGTGTAAACCTGTTGTGGACAGGGAATATCTCACAACTGTTGTACCCTCCCAACCACCTGGTACAGCGCTCTGCACAGTGAGTGCTCAAATACTACTGGTCGACTTGACCAAGGTCACACAGCAGGCAAGTGGCTAAGATTAAAAGGCAGGTCCTCTGACTCCCAGGCCCAT
Source organism: Ornithorhynchus anatinus (assembly GCF_004115215.2). Lineage (NCBI taxonomy): Eukaryota > Metazoa > Chordata > Mammalia > Monotremata > Ornithorhynchidae > Ornithorhynchus > Ornithorhynchus anatinus. The sequence goes on along the minus strand of NC_041753.1, from coordinate 23,021,752 downwards.
GCTCTCTCTGCTAGGCCATGCAGCTTGGAGGCCACGCTGAGCACCTGTTTTCCGGGTGAAGGAGGCAGGGGACAACGTACCAGGGGTTGCGGGTGGGGACCAGGTGGAAGAACTGTCTATCATACTCCCCAGAGCGCTTAATACAGTGCTCTGAACACAAGCATTCGATAAGTACCACTAGAGGAGCACCAAGAAGAAAGCGGAAAGCCGAGCTGGGGATGAGAAGGGAGTAGAGGCAGGGGACAGAGGTGAGGGGGTCTCCTACTCCTCCTCACCCCTGGAGTCTAACCTCAATCCCACGAGGCTAGAGAGCAAGTAAGGAAGTCTTCAAACCAAGTGTAGTTGAGGAGCAGCATGGCCTAATGGAAAGAGCACAGGCCTGAGTGTCGGAGGACCTGTCCGCTGTGTGACCTCGGACAAGTCACTTCACTTCTCTGTGCCTCAGTTCCCTCACCTGCAAAATGAGGATTCACTACCTGTTCTCTCTCCTACTTGGACTGTGAGCCTCATATGGGACCTGATTATCTTGTATCAGAACTGTGTCTGGCCCAGAATAATCACTTAAGAAATAACACAATTATAATTTTATTAAGGTGGAGGTGGGGGAAGGATGAGACGCTCACCTGGGGAAGCAGCATGATGTGGTGGGTAGGGCACAAGTCTGGGAGTCAGAAGGACCTGGGTTCTAATTCTAAATCTGCCACTTGTCTGCTGTGTGATCTTGGGCAAGTCACTTTACTCCTCTGGGCCTAAATTATCTCATCCATAAAATGGGAATACCTATTTTCCTTTCTACTTAAACTGTGAGTCCCATTAAGGACAGGGACTGTCTGACCTAACTAATTTGTATCTACCCCAATGCTTAGAACAGTGTTTGACTTAATGCTTAACAAATACAATTTTTAAAAAAACTAAACAACGCTTGGTCTCTCTCCACGGAAAAGATCACATTTGAGGAAGCTAACATCTTCCCCAGCTGGATCGTCAACCCTCTCTGGACAGGAAGAGTCCGCTGAGCTGGAGTCTCTGCCTGAAGTGAGGAAATGGGGGGATGGAAGGGGGCAGGACACCTGGGTCCTGGGAGAGAAGTGGGTACTAGAAGCCTTAAGGGATAACAAGGGATGAAGAAGCAGTGTGATCTAATGGGAAGAGCACAGGCTTGGGAGTCAGAGGACCTGGCTTCTAATCCCAGCACTTCTGCTTGCCTGCTGTGACCTTGCGCAAGTCACTTCCCTTCTCTGTGCCTTAGCTTCCTCATCTGCAAAATGGGGGTTCACCATGGTACTGTCCCACCTGATTATCTTGCATCGACTTCTTTTGATGTCCCTCTCCCCTCTTCTAGACTGTGAGTCCATTGTTGGGCAGAGATTGCCTCTATTTGTTGCTGAATTGTACTTTCCAAGCACTTAGTACAGTGCTCTGCACACAGTAAGCACTCAATAAATGCAATTGAATGAATGAATGAATGCAGTTCTTGGTACATAGTGTGAGTTTCTGGGGTCTAATATTCTTCCTCCTCTCTTCTCTTCCCCACAGGGGAGCCGCAAGCCTCATCAATGGACATCTGTTCTGGTAGTGAGTTTGAGGGGTGTTGGATCCTGGTCGAGGCCCTGGGAGTGGGAGATGGGAAAGGAGAAGTTCCACTGAGCTCTTCCCTCCCACTCTCCCTTCTCTAGCTCTTCCCTCGCTGCCTTGCCTCCATCCGGTCTGGCTCCTCCGCTCTCCACATCGATGGATTCTCTGCTCCGTCCAGGACCGGCCTTGCTGTCTGCCTCTTCCAAAACCTTCGCTCCCAAGATAGAAGACCTTGCTGCCCGGCTTCTCCCAGCCCACCAGCTCTGACACACGCTCTCTCGCCTCCCAATTGCCCCTCCCTATGTGGACCAAGTTGTTTTTTCTGTCTGGAGGCTGCCCTTTTCCTCCACCAGATCTGTCACCCTTCTTGCTCCCACCAAGGGCTTCTCCATTCCTGCCCAACTCCATGTCTTTTTTTTTAGAGCGTAGCTCAGTGGAAAGAACCTGGGCTTCGGAGTCAGGGGTCATGGGTTCGACTCCCGGCTCTGCCACTTGTCAGCTGTGTGACTGTGGGCAAGTCACTTAACTTCTCTGTGCCTCAGTTACCTCATCTGTAAAATGGGGATTAACTGTGAGCCTCATGTGGGACAACCTGATTACCCTGTATCTACCCCAGTGCTTAGAACAGTGCTCTGCACATAGTAAGCGCTTAACAAATGCCAACATTATTATTTAAAACCTCCTCGTTTTTAATAGGTTTAATAGGTTAAATAGGTTTAAACAGCGTAAATAGGAGGGAGGATGAAGTGTGGGAAGGATTTTTATCCTTGCTAATAAAATTTCTATATTTAATAAAGACTTTTTGCAGAGAAACTTCAATACTCTCTTTGGGGGCTAGGGGAGGAGTGGGGATTTGAGAGGCAGAGGTGAGCAAGCAAGGAGGTCACAACTCAATGCCTTCTATATGCAGAGCACCATATGAAGAGCTTGGGAGAATATATTACAGTTGTCAGACACATTCCCTGGCCACAACAAGCTTACAGTCTAGAGATTAATGGCATTTATTGAGCACTTACTGCACGGAGAGCACTATGAGCACTTGGGAAAGGAATATATAACATAGTCGGCATGTTTCCTGTCCAGGGGGGGGAGAGACATTAATATAAATTTACAATGTGTACTTTATAGGTAGATACAAGAAGTTTGCTGTGTGGTTCTCTAAAACAATAACTGCCAGATCAGTTCTCTGGACTAAGCTTGTCATTTGCAGGGTATGTGTCTGTTGTATTGTCCCAAGTGCTTAGTCCAGTGCTCTGCACACAGTAAGTAAATACGATTGATCAGGCACTTATTATGTGTCAAGTACTGAGGTAGGTACAGGATAATCAGATCACATGACCCCCACCCCCCACCCTACATGGTATTAAGCACTTACTTTGTGCCAAGAGGGGGGCAGATAAAATAAGTTTGGACATAGTCCCTGATTAGAGCTCACTAAATAGGAGGGAGAACAGGCCTTGAATCACCATTTTAAGATGAGGAAACTGAGGCAATGGGATTCAAAATGACTTGCCCAAGGTCCTGCAGCAGACAAGCAGTGAAACATGGGATTAGAACCCAGGTCACCTGACTCCCAAGCCTGCGTTCTTCCCCCTAGGCTATACTGCTTCTCCCCATTGCTTGCAAGTACCCTGCTCTGGTGCTTCTGCTTTCCCCAATGATAATGGAATTTAATCATAATGTTGGTATTTGTTAAGTGCTTACTATGTGCCAAGCACTGTTCTAAGCACTGGGGTAGATAGAAGGTAATCTGGTTGTCCCATGTGAGGCTCACAGTCTTAATCCCCATTTTACAGATGAGGGAACTGAGGCACCGAGAAGTTAAGTGAGTTGCCCAAAGTCACACAGCTGACAGGTGGTGGAGCTGGGATTAGAACACATGACCTCTGACCCCTAGGCCCGTGCTCTTTCCACTGAGCCACACTGCTTCTCTAAGCGCTTTCAAAGCACTGGGGTAGATACATGATATTCAAATTGGAAGTAATCCCTGATGCACATGGGGTTTACAGTCTAAATAAAGGGAGTAGGATTTAATCCCCATTTACAGTTGAGGAAACTGAGACACCAAGAAATTGACTTGCCCAAGATCACTCAGCAGATACTGTGTGGGATACTGGGATTAGAACTGTGTTCCCTGAATTCCTAGGCCTATGCTCTTTCCACTAGGTCATGCTGCATTTTTCCCTGGTTTCACAAGAAAGTAGCAAAGATTCCTCTTGTTCCCACTCACTTAAACCAAAGTGAGAATCAGATGGATGAGGGCAGTGGTGTCTACTCCTGCCAGGTTCTCTGATATTCTCTTCTGTGATTACAAACTGTACCCATTCTCCCTACCTCCTGCCTCACAATGTGTGCTGCTAGTCTTAGGGGGTATTGGAGAAGAAAAGACAGCTCAGAAGCAGTGTGGTCTAGCAGAGAGAGCACAAGCCTGGAGGTCAGAAGACCTGAGTTCTAATCCTGGCTCCACCATTGATCTGCTGGGTGTGACTTTAGGCGAGTCACTTCACTCCTCTAGACTGTAAACTCTTTGTGTGTAGGGAACATATTTACCAACTCTGTTGTTTTGTACCCTCCTAATTGCTTAGTACAGTGCTCTGTATACAGTAAACGTGCAGCGTGGCCTAGTGGATAGAGCACGGGCCTGGGAGTCAGAAGGACCTGGGTTCTAACATGTCTGTTGTGTGACCTTGGGCAAGTCACTTCTCTGTGGCTCAGTTACCTTATCTGTAAACTGGGGATTAAGACAGATACTACCTTGTATCTACTCCAGCGATTAGTACAGTGCCCAGCCCCTAGTACAGTGCCTGGAACATAGTAAAGGCTTGACAAATACCATTATTAGTATTATTATTAGGATTGTGCCTGACCTGATTATCTTGTATCTACCCCAGCTCTTAGTAAAGTGTTAGAGGAGCAGTATGGCTGGCTGAGTGGAAAGAGAATGGGCTTGGAAGTCAAAGGTCCTGGGTTCTAAACCGCTCTGCCACTTGTCTGCTGGGTGACTTTGGACAAGTCACTTAATTTCTCTGTGCCTCAGTTCCCTCATCTGTAAAATGGGGATGAAGACTGTGAGCCTTGTATCTATCCCAGTGCTTAGAACAGTTCTTGGCACATAGTAAGCACTTAACAAATACCATCATTATTATTATTATTATTATTTGGTGCATAGTAAATTGATAGATCCCTGTAGGGAAAACCGGTGAGTGAAATACTTGATCTGAGCTGCCAGCGGGCACCCGTGGGTCAGGTTCATGCTGTTGCCAGGGGCGGCCTGGCACAAAAGTTGCTGAAAGCATTCATTCATTCTTTCAATCGAATTTAATGAGGGCTTACTATGTGCAGAGCACTGTATTAAGCGACTTGGAACGTACAATTCAGGCTCTCCCGGGGGTTTAAGCTATGTACCAAGCACCGGGATAGATACAAGCCAGTCAGGTTGAGCACAGTCCCTGCCCCACATGGGGCTTGCAGGTTTAATCTCCATTTCACAGATGAGGTTACTGAGACACAGAGAAGTTAAGTGATTTGCCCAAGGTCACACAGCAGACAAGCAGCAGAGCCAGAATCAGAATCCGCGTCCTTCTGACTCCCAGGTCCACGTTCTTTCCGCTACGCCACGCCGCTTCTTATTTGGTGGGGCTTGCTCGTTGGCTGGGGAGCCTTTCACCACTTTGGCAGTTTCACTTCTTCCTCTGGCTACTGGGGAGGGATGGCTCTTTCGGTCGAACCTCAGATTTTTCTGGGGCTCAGATCCTGGGTCCCAGAAGGGCCCCTTTTTTGGCAATGGCCACTGGTGGCTCCAGCAAGGAGCCTCCCCTGCTGTTGCGAGCCAAATGGACATGGTAGCGGGTGGGAGATGGCAGATAAATGGCAGCTTATCGATGATGGTGATTAAAAAAAAATGCCGGAACTATGCGTTCAGTAGTGATTTCACCATTTCTCTGAGATACGCTGAGAGTTAGGGCGGGAAGCGTATCCCAGCCCACTCCCCTCTGACACACCACCTTTTCTCTTTCCCTGACTCTGAAGGGAACTGATTCCGGGAAGGAACTGCCCTGAAATCCAGGACAGCAGCCGTGGCAGCATCCAATTCCTCTTAAGGATCCCAGAGCATGACTCCGTGTTCCAATCCCGGCCTAGCAGGTCATCCTTCCTATTGGCCTGTTGAGCGGGGATTGTGCGATGTCGAACAGATTCCAGGGTTGGGAATGGGATCCGTGGACGATTAAAGAGTTCTTTTAAGTTGCTCTTTCCCGTCTGATCTGAAAGGAGGAAAGACGAGGGAGAGAATTCAGCTCCTCCGAGACCCCTCTGTGGATCTCTGTGGAAGCGGGATCCTGGGGAGAAAGCATCCAATCCAATTGGAATCGTCTATTTTTTTGTGCCAGGAAAGTGGTGTATACTGATATCTCCAGGCCAGTTCTCTGGTCTCACCTCTGTCCTGTGCCTTCCCCGCCAACTTTCCCGTGATATTTCGGAGGCATGACGTCTCCCCATCCATGTGTGTGGTGGGTGGCTGAGGACTCATGTGTTTGGGTGGCAGTAAGGAGGGTATATGTATATATCTATAATTCTATTTATTTATATTGATGCCTGTTTACTTGAATTGATGCCTGTCTTCTCCCCCTCTAGACTGTAAGCCTGTTGTGGGCAGGGATTGTCTCTCTTCATTGCTGAATTGTGCTTTCCAAGCTCTTAGTACAGTGCTCCATACACAGTAAGCGCTAAATAACTATGATTGAAAGTATGAATGAACTTACCTAACTGCCTGGGGGTGGGTGTGCAAACCAAGTGGCCCAGAGGTTTGCCCTCAAGACCGCTAGCAGGGGGCACAAGAGGTCCTGGGCAGCCCCAATCCCCTCCAATTTCCCCCTCCCACTTCCCTGCAGAGGAAAGTGACTGACAGCAAGATAGAGGAATAATGGCGGCTGAATGGATCAGGGACCTCGCAGGCGCTGGCCTTTCTTTGGGTGTCCTGAGTTTCTGTCATGGATGGTGGACCAAGGCTGAGCTTGACCCTAAGACACTCATCTCTCCTCTCTGCTTTTCTGCTCTCCTTTCCCAGTACACCCTGGCTCACACACTTCACTCCTCTCGAGCCAACCGGTTCACTGTTCCTCATTCTCGTCTCTCACTCCCACCCTTCTGCCTGCAACTCCCTCCCTGTATGCATTCAGCAGACGACTGCTCTCCCCATCACCGAAGCCATCCTAAAATCGCATCTCTTCCAGGAGGCCTTCCCTGACAAATCTCCATTTCTGCTCCCTATTAAAAAATTCAATCCCAGAAATGTTCAAGCTTATGAAAGAATCTTTACTCATCTGAGGAGCAGTAAGCGGAGGGAAGGAAAGACTCACAGCCTGTAAAACACACACACACACACACACACACACACACACACACAAACTCCTACATGGGGACAGTCTACAGTTGAGAATGATAAAAAAATCAATCATCAATGATATTTATTGGGCCTTTACAGTGTGCCACCCACTCTACTTAGCACTTAGGAAAGTACAGTACCTCAGAGTTCGTAAACAGGATCCCTGCCCACAAGGAGCTTACTGTCTACAGAGGGAGACAGACATTAAAGGAAATTTATGGATAGGGAAAATAGCGTATAAGAATATTTTCCATAACTATCCTAGGGCTGGCCCCTTGGAGGAGATGTTATTTCAGGAGGGTTTTGAAGGTGAGGAGAGCAATGGATAGTCGGATGTGAAGCAGGAGAGAGTTCCAAGTCCAAGTGAGGATTAATGGGCTTGAGGTACAGTGAGTAGACTGGTGTTAGAGGAGCAAAGTGTGTGGGTTGGGTTATAGTAGGAAATCAGCAAGGTTAGGTAGGAAGAAGAGAGTTGACTGAATGCCACTTGGAGGTTTTTGAGGAGTAGGGAGACATCGACCAGCTGGTTTTTCAGAAAAGTGATCTGGGTAGAAAGAAATGCAATCACACTGTTCAGATGGATATAACCTATGCAGATCTTGCTCCCTCCTGCCTCCTGTCCTTTCCCATCTGGCCTCCCCATTATCTAGCAATCAGTAAAAAACCCCACTATTTTCTGAGCACCTACTATTTGCAGAGCACTGTACTAAACCCATGGAAAGCGAGCAGTTGAAGATGAGGGAAGGGAGGGAAGAAGGAAGGGGTCAGTTGCCTTGATGAAGGGAGAAGGGATGGAGCCAGAAGCACGGATCGAGAGGTTAAAATTTGGAATTGGTAAGGAGAAGGTCATTTGGTGACAGAGGGCAGTTTCTGTGGAGTGAAAGGGGCAGGAACCAGGTTAGAGGGGGTCAAGGAGAGAAGTGGAGGAGAGAAGTGGAGGCAACAGGTGTAGACAACTCACTCAAGGGGTTTGGAGAGTAGTGATTGGAGGGACGTTCACAATCTGACTGCTGAGGGAATTTGCATGTCTTCTGTAAAGCCCTGGATGTGCCACCTCGGCCTTCTGTCAGGGCAGGGCAGGACAGGGCCTCAAGGTCCAGTGCATAGACTATGCAATGAGCGCTTATTGGGTGCAGAGCACTGTAGTAAGCTTGGCCTGCACTCTAGCATGCCGGAGGGCCTGGTGTTGGTTGTGTCGGTGGGGCGGGAGCAGCAGACATCTCTAGGAAGGCACCTCTCTCGTGGCCCTCGTCTTCTCCCACGGGATCCCCTGAGGCTGCTGAGAGGAAAAGCAGAGTGAGGGAGCTGGAAGCCATTTCCGCCCCCCGGGGATGAACATGGACCCCCTAGTAGACCCCCCGGCTCCCTCCACCCCAACAGGGGCATTGGGGTAGATACAAGTAATCAGCTCATCCCACTTGGGAGTCACAGTCTTCACCCCCATTTTACAGATGAGGTAACTGGGACACAGAGAAGTTAAGTGGCTTGCCTCAGGTCACACAGCAGACAAGTGGCAGAAGGAGGATTAGAACCCACGTCCTCTGACTCCCAAGCCCGTGCACTTTCCACTAAGCCATGCTGCTTCCCATCTGCCCATCTGTCCAGCCCGTACAGGTCAGCGCTGGCTGTGGACCCTGGGCCGGGCACCGAGGGCCTTCCAGGCAGAGTGGAGGGTGGGGATCCTGCCCCGGGAAGCGGAGGGCATTGTGAGGGGGCCAGGGGAGGCAGGGGGAGCAGAGCGGGAACACCCGCAAGCCCTCTCGGGGGACAAAGCTCAAAGGGAAGCTCAAAGAGAAGCAGCGAGGCTCAGTGGAAAGAGCAAAGCCCTTTGGCTTTGGAGTCAGGGCTCATGAGTTCGAATCCCAGCTCTGCCACTTGTCGGCTGTGTGACTGTGGGCGAGTCACTTAACTTCTCTGGGCCTCAGTTCCCTCATCTGTAAAATGGGGATTAAGACTGTGAGCCCCACGTGGGACAACCTGATTCCCCTATGTCTATCCCAGCGCTTAGAACAGTGCTCGGCACATAGTAAGCGCTTAACAAATACCAACATTATTATTATTATTATTAAGGGAAATGGGGTGAAGGGAGCTCCGAGTCTGGGGGGCTGAATCCCCAGCCAGTCAGGAAGGAAAGCGGGTGACCGCCTCGCCCCCTCCCTGGCACCCATCTTTTCCCACCTGGCCTCGTCCCCCTCCTCCTCCTCCTCTTTCTCCTCATCCAGGTCACGGCGGCCACGATGGAGAGGGTCAGGACAGCGACGGCACCGGCTATGAATGGGCTGGGCTCAAATGGCGGCTCTGAAATAGGTTTGCAGGAGTGAGAACCCTGTGATTCAGCTCCTCTGACGCTCTCCCTCTCCCCTGTCCTCTCCCCCCTTGCAGGCCTCCCCCAAGTCCCCTCGGCCCCGGGCCTCACCCCAGATGACGGTGAGGGGCCGCTCTAGCCCCTGGTGTTCCACGCGGCAGGTGTATCTGTGCTCTTCCCCGGGGGGGATCCCCACGGCCCCCCAGCACTGGTAGGTCCCATCCCCACCGGGCCGGATCTCCACATGCTCCGTCTCCTGGGTCAGCTCCTGTCCGTCCCGCCACCAGCTGAGCCGGATGTCCCGCGGGTAGAAGCCGTGGGCCCAGCACTTTAGGGTGGACTCTCCCCCCGGGGTCTTCTGGTGGGTCACCCACACTGACGGAGGCACTGTGTGGGGGAGAGGCAGAAGAGGGTGAGGGGTGGTCGAAGACTCCCTCTGCCCCTCCCTGGTGAGCTGCACCGGTTAGTCAATGGATTTGGCTGACCAGAAATTCTGCTCTAGACCTTGTGGGGTGAGAGACTAAAAAACCACTGTCTCCGAATGGAAGCAGCTAAGTCATGGGTCCAAATTTCTCTAACCAATCTTCAACATAAGGGTATGAAAAACCACACAAGAAGTCCCAGGGCAGAAAAAGCCACACCAGCGTTTCTGGAGGTAGACAAGGGGACTCAGGAGTTACTCAGGAATGGTACTGTGACTGACCTAATCATCTTGTATCTATCCCCCAGTAAGCACTCAGTAAGTCTGGTTGATTGATTTTTTTGAGTGGAAATGATATACATATATACCCACTTCCTTTTCCTCTCCTTCCATGCACTGGGTTATTTAGTGTGCAAAGGACGAGGACTGGAGAGAACCGGGTGAAATAGTAGTATCGTAAGTGGGGGTGAGTCACTGAAGCATTGTACAACCCATGGTGAGTTGACATGGGGGCCAGGCGGAAGGCATAAATCATGGGCAACGTCAACGAAGGACAGTGGTGTGAGATTGTACTAAGCGCTGGAGTAGATACAAGCTAATGGGGTTGGATACAGTCCCTGTCCCGCGTAGAACTTAGTCTTAATCCCCATTTTATAGTTGAGGTCACTGAGGCACAGAGAAGTTAAGTGACTTTCCCAGGGTCACACAGCAGACAAGTGGTGGAGCTGGAATTAGAACGCAAGTCCTTCCAACTCTCAGGCGTGGGCTCTGCTTCTGGACCATGCTGTTTCTCGTGCTGCTGTGTCAGGGAGGGCTGGGAGTAGGGAAGGTTGGATCCAGGGAGGCTGGACCAGCAGGCTAGGATTCTGGGGACTCGGGAATTAAGGAGATCAAGCAATCTATCTTTTTTTTTTTTAATGGTATTTGTTAAGCTCTTACAAGGTGCCAGGCAGAAACTACAGGGTTCTGGAGATTGGTACCTTCCTATATTATGGCACCGGCCGCAGGGCTTTGTGGGGGGGGGCCAATGCTGCTGTACAGAATGCTGCCTTCTGGGGGAGTCCAACCGTGGCGGGGGGGCGGGAGGGATGACCCTGACTTAAGGGGTTTTACCTTTCCGGCCCAGGTGCTTGGTCGCATACTTCAGGAACTTCTGGAGGAAGTAGACACACTCATGTTCCAGGTCAAATTTCCTCTGCGCCTCATGGGCCGTGTCGGCCTCCCAGAGGCGCTTGGTGATCTTGGCCACGGGGTTGGCTGCCGCCCAGGTGCGGGTCTCCGTGTCGTAGAAGATGTAGTCCTGCCCGTCGTACGCGTACTGGCGGACGCCCCGGGTGCTGCCGTCCCCCCGGATCTCGCAGCCCACCACGTGCTGAAAGGTGTGAGACCCTGACCGCCCCCCCGCCGACCCATCCCAACCCTCATCTCAGTTCCTGGGTCTCCCTGGGATACAAAGTCCAGTCCCTCCCGTTGAAGGGGGCTCTCTGAGAATCTCTGTTCAGTGGCCAGAGACTCCAGGGAAACATCGCGGAGAATTTTTCCTTTCCCCGTGCCTCCCCCTCTCTCCTCGCATCCCTTTCCAATTCCTTGTTTGTTCCCCTCGGTCCCCTGTCCTCTCCATCTCTCTTGTATCCCTTTCCATCATCCTTTGGTCTCTGCTGCCTCCTATTTCTCCTCCTCCTGTGACTCCCATCCAATCCGTTCCCTCCTGTTCTTCCCATCATCACTCTGGCTCCTAAACCACTCCCACCACCCACTCTGCCTCTTCCTTTTCTCCCTCTATTCTACTTGCGCCAGTAGTACGGAGTGTCACAAGCGCTAAAATCAGTCAGTCACCCATATTTATTGAGCACTTGCTATTTGAAGAGCACTGTACTAAATACCCAGTTCCTTCATGCAGAGTCACAGAGCCTTGTGGGTTGGGCTTGGGCAGACAAGGCATGATTGTCACAGGAAGCAACTTGGGCCAGTAGAAAGAGCCCAAGGGAGCCCTGGGAGTCATAGGACTTGGGGTCTAATCTTGGCTCAGCCAACTGCCTGCTGGGCAAGTCACAACTTCTCCGTGCCTCAATTTCCTCATCTGTCAAATGGGGATTCAGTACTTTGTTCTTCATACTTGGACTGTGAGCTCCTAGAGGGACAGGGACTGTATTCAAACTGATTTTTTTTTTATTTACCCCAGCACTTGGAAAAATGCTTGATAGTGCATTTGGCCTCAGCCCCACCACACTTATGTGCATGTTTATAAATTATTTATTTATATTACTGTCTCCCTCTAGACTGTAAGCTTCTCGTGAACAGGGAACATTTCCACCAACTCTCTTATATTGTACTCTCCCAAGCACTTAATACAGTGCTCTCCACACAGCAAGCGCTCAATAAATACCACTGATTGATGCATAATAAGCGCTTAACAAGTATCCTAATTATTATTCATGTTAACAATTGCCTGCCTTACGCGGGCTTGGGCCAAACCAATATTTTCTACTATAAACGTATTGAAGCCTGTTATTGGGAAGGGACTGTCTCTATTTGTTGCTGAATTGTACTTTCCAAGCACTTAGTACAGTGCTCTGCACACAGTAAATGCTCAGTAAATACGACTGAATGAATGAAGCAGCGTGGTCTAGTGGCTAGAGCACGGGCTTGGGAGTCAGAAGGACTTGGGTTCTAATCCCAGCTCTGCCACATGTCTGTGGTATGACCTTGGGCAAATCACTTCACTTCCCTGCGCCTCAGTTACCTCATCTGTAAAATAAGGATTAAGACTGTGAGCCCTGTTAGGACAGGGACTGTGTCCAACCCAATTAGCTTGTATCTATCCCAGTGCTTAGTACAATACCTGGCATATAGCAGGTGCTCAACCAACACCATTTAAAAAAAACATAACTTGATTCTTTGGGCTGACTGGTCCACGGTGACCTGAGGCCTCTCATAGCTGAGCGTGTCTCTCTCACTCACCTCCACTGTGGTTGTAGTAGCCCATGATGGTGTTCAGGTACTTCATAACCCGGGATTGCCAGCTAAGGCCCCGTAGCGTCTGACTGTCCCAAAACTTGGGCCCTTCTTTCTCCTCCATCCACTTGGCCCGAGCCTCCACCCTCCGCTTCTCACTATCGTAACGGGCGATGAGCTGGTCGTCCAGGTATCCAAAGACTATATACTCGGGGACCCTTGGGCCCGGCTCCGACACCCCAAAACTGAAAAACTGCAGCGAGTGAGATCCTACGGGAGACAGAGGCAACTGGATCGAGTAGTGGTATTTACTGAGCGCTTAGTGAGTCCGGAGCACTGCACTAAGCGCGTGGGAAAACACAACAGGGTTGGTAGACATGATCCCTGCTCACAAAGTGCTTACAGTCTACAGGAAGAGGCAGATGTTAAAATAGATTAGAGATAGGGGAAATACGGGAGAGAAACTGGAGAGTCTGGGCCGCTAGGTGCCGATGGCATATTTTTCAGGAGGGGGTGAAGAGTGACCTGATCGATATGTATCTTCCCTAGTACTTACTACAGTGCTTGGCACATAGTAAGTGCTCAACTATTTATTATTATTATTGTTGTCATTTCCCATTGTTTCTGGGTATGGAGCCGCACCTATCAGCATCGCCGGCAACGCTCCAGTGTGTCTGCAGACGGAATGGCAAACTCAATGGCAGGACACCTACCTGTTCCCACCACCACATCCCATAGCAGTAGCAGCAGCAGCAGCAACCGGAGAGGGTGATACCAAGGTGATGAGGTGTTTCTTTTGGGGCCTGAAGCCCCCATCCCTGGGAAGGATTAGCTGTAAAGCAGAGAGGGGGTAAAGAAAATCAGCTCGGATTATGGAGGGAGGAAGCCCAGGGCAGAGGCAGAACACAGGCCCTGCAATCTCCTCATCACCTTCAGTGGTGTTTATTGGGCGCCTATTGTGAGCAGAGCACTGCACTAAGCACTTGGGAGAGTACAGTATGACAGACTCGGTTAAACACGTTCCGTGCCCACAGCGAGCTTATAGTCTAAAGGGGGAGACAGATATCAATAGAAATAAACAGTTCTTTCCCTCCTGGACTCCGATCAGACGAGGCTCTCCCTTTCCCCGTCCAGTCATTCAAAACTCAAAATCCCACTGAGTTACACCATCTCTTGCCCAGATTCCTGTGACCCGTTCTGCCCCACGGATAGTGATGAAAGGAGAACTACGTATTCCTATCAGAGGGTTGGAATCTGGCTAGGCCAGTGGCGGATGGGGTCTCAGGGCACATTCCCTTCTGGAGCCCCAGGTAGTGAGCGGCCCTGTCGACTGTGCTGGGGGACAGTGATTGCACCTCTCTCTGCAATTCCTGGAGTTGGGGGTGTGGCAAGGCAGGGGAGAGCCTGGTCAGCAGGTGCAGAGTTAGGATGAAAACTTGGAATCCCCCCGCAGGAGTGGCCTGGGCTTGGGAAAGCGGAGGATTTACTAGTCCGGGAGCAATGTGGCGTAGTGTGAAGAGCCTGGGCCTGAGAGTCAGAGGACCTGGGCTCTAATCCTGGTTCACCACTTATCTGCTATGTGACCTTGGCTAAGTCACTTCACTTCTCTGTGCCCCAGTTCCTTCATCTGTAAAATGGGGGCTAAGACTGTGAACCCCACATGGGGCATGGACTGCGTCCATCCTGATTATCTTGCTACCCCAGCGCTTATTACAGTGCCTGGCACATAGTGGGTGCTTAAAAAATACCATAAAAACGGGAAAAAGGACAGGGGGAAAGCTAGGAAAGGGAGACGGATAGTTGAAGGATTGGATCCTGCAGCCAGAAAGCTTCTGTCTAAGTTTTACCTTGTCCGGTCGGATCAGGGTGGACGATCCAATCCGGATTTTGTGTGGGTCCTAAAGAGGTCTTCTCCCCCTTCCCTTCCCGAAACAGAGGAGGGAGCTGCAGAAAGTGGCACGGGCGGATGGACTGGCAAAGAGAGGGGAAACCCTCGACCCCGTCATCTCCTCTCTCCCTCCCTGGCCTCTAACCAGTGTTCAGGTATCATTTCCAGGAACTGCACCGAGTCATGGGACCAATGCTTTCCTCCCGAGCGAAGCCCAGCACCGTCTGGGTTTTGGAAACTGCGTAAACCAGCAACAAGAAAATGCACAGTCACTGTAAAAAATGAACCAGGGGATAGTGTCGTGAGAAGGTTTGGGAGAAACAGGCCCGAACGGACGGCCTTACCTTGCAACGGGCTGGAGTTAGTGGGAGGCCAAGTTTGTGTCGTGGTGGAGAGGAAGGAAATAAAGCTTCAAGATAGGGAGGCGCTACCTAGTGTACCCGACCACACCCCTCCCCCCCTTCCCAGCCCTCTGAGACACACACTGTCTACTCCCTTCCTCCTTCCTTCTCCTTTCTTTCTCTTTCTCTCTCTCTCTCTGTTAAGTGCATACTACGTGCCAAGCACTGTTCTGAGAGCTGGGGTAGATAAAAGTTAATCAGGTTGAACAAAGTCCCACTTCTCATCTCCCACTCTCTTCTGCATCGTCCTCATTTGGTCCCTTGGCTATCGTCCCCTCCCAGCCCCATAGCACTCATGTCCATATCTGTCATTTCATTTATTTATTTATTTATTTATTTATTTATTTGTTCGTTTGTTCGTTCGTTCGTTCATTCATTCATTCATTCATTCATTCATGTCTGGCTTCCCCACTCTAGACTGTGAGCCCACTGTGGGCAGGGAATGTGACTGTTCATTACTGTATGGTACTCTCCCAAGTGCTTAGTTCAGTGCTCTGCACACAGTAAGAGCTCAATAAATATGATTGAATGAACACCATTGATTGATTGATCGATGGAGCTTAGTGGGGAGGGGTTGGGCTTGTACACACAGCCGCCAGCGGGGATCACGAGAGACTCGTGGCTCGCGGCTCGTGGCTCGTGGCTAGTGGCCCGTGGCCCGTGGCCCGGGCTTCGCCAGGAAGGCTCTGAGGGCACGTGGTTAATGTTAATGTTAATGTTGGTATTTGTTAAGCGCTTACTATGTGCCGAGCACTGTTCTAAGCGCTGGGGTAGACATAGGGGAATCAGGTTGTCCCACGTGGGGCTCACAGTCTTAATCCCCATTTTACAGATGAGGGAACTGAGGCACGGAGAAGTTAAGTGACTTGCCCACAGTCACCCAGCCGACAAGTGGCAGAGCTGGGATTCGAACTCATGAGCCCTGACTCCAAAGCCCGTGCTCTTTCCACTGAGCCACGCTCCTGGGGATGCCTCGCTCCTCCCAAGCAAACCCCTCCCCAGACGGTGGCTCTGAGACCTTATTTCCTTCCTCCCAGGGGTCCTGAAAACTTGGTCGCCGCTAACCCAGCCTGTTCCTGGGTAAAAGCATCGTCTCGGGCTTGCTCCTTATTTACAAGCTGTCCCTCTGTCGTCAGTCCACCAAGCGATGGCATTTATTGAGCGCTTACTGTGCAAAGCACCGTAACTCAGCACTTGGGAGACTGCAGGGCAAGTTAGTAATACTAATTACGGTACTTGCTAAGCGCTTAATATGTGCCAAGCACATGCTCCCTGCCCTCCAGGAGCTTACCGGGGAGATAGACATTAAAATAAATTGCAGTGAGGGGAAACAGCTGAGTTTAAAGATCTCTACATAAGTGTCCTGGGGGTGGGGTGATTTCATACGTGCTCTCTACATAACTGCTCTGAACTTCTGATCTGGTGACTCTTCAAATGCCCCCACTTCCTCGTCGCACAAACAAATAATAATGATGGGGGGAGGGGGGAGGGAAAGTGCTGGGAGGGAGTAGGGCAGAGAGCAATAAAAGGTGGGGCAGAGGAAATAAAATTTAGTAATAATAATATTTGTTAACCACTATACTAAACACTGAGGTAGGTAGAAGATAATCAGACCCCATATGAGGTGCAGGGTCATGAGTGAATATCTGGTTCATCAGCAGGGGAGTTTGGTTGCTGCTGAGAATGAGAGGCCATGCGCCCTAATGAGTATGGATCTGGGAGTCAGAGGACCTGGGATCTAAAACCAGCTCTACTTATCTGCTGTGTGACTTTGAGCGAGTCACTTCATTTTTCTGTGTCTCAGTTTCCTCAACTGTAAAATGGGGATTAAATACCTGTTCTCCCTCTTACTTAGGCTATGCGCTCCTTTTGAGAGAAGGACTCTGTGTCTAACCTGATGAACTTGTATCTGCCCCAGTGCTTAGACCGAGTCATTCATTCATTCAATTGTATTAATTGAGTGCTGTGTGCAAAGCACTGTGCTAAGTGCTTGGGGGAGTACAGTATAACAACAGACACGTTCCCTGCCCACAACGAGCTTAATGCTTGAAACACAGTAAGCGCTTAATAAATCTGCCTCATCTTAGGCTGTAGAGTCGTTTCTGACCCACGGCGACTCCATGGACGCATCTTTCTCAGAATGCCCCACCTTCATCTGCAGTCGTTCTGGTAACGTACTTATAGTTTTCTTGGTAAAAATGCGGAAGTGGTTTACCATTGCCTTCTTCCGCACAGTAAACTTAAGTCTCCACTCTCAACTCTCTCCCATACAGCTGCTGCCCAGCTCAAGTGAGTTTTGATTTGTAGCAGATTGCCTTCCACTGCCCAAGCTAAGAATGGAATGGGTCTGCCCCTGCTTGACTCTCCCTTCCGAGGTTGAGACTGGTAGAGTACTGGAAGCCCTCCAGGTGCAAACCCTCCAGGAGTTTGCCTGATGGATAGTAGAAGCTGAGATTTCTGCTTCTTCCACCTTCCCCTTATTTCAGACACAGTGAATCTCCCTGAGCCTGGGCCAAACCAATGAAGCCACTTGCCCTTGGGGAGCGGTGGTTGTGGAGGCAGAGGTTGACAGTCTGGGTAATAAAAATGATGACGCTGATAGTATTGGTTAAGCACTTACTATGTGTCAACCACTGTTTTAAGTGCTGGGGGTAGATACAAGCTAATCAGGTCAGACACAGTCCCTATCCCACACAGGGCTGTCAGTCTAAGTGAGGGAGGAGAGGTATTGAATCTCCATTTGACAGATGAGGAAACTGAGGCCCAGAGAAGTTAACTGGAATCTGGTTCTTGGGCAACTAAGACCACCCTCCCCAACCCTCTGCAGTCCAATTTCTTTCCCTGACTTTCCTCTTCCATCTCCACCTCCTCATTTCCCCTGTTCCCTCTCCCCTCTGTCGCCTATGCACTGTACCTATGTGTACCCATGAAGCACCTGATATTCACCTCACCCTCAGCCCCACAGCACTTACACCCATATCTGTCTTTTGTCTTCTGTATTTTATTTTAATATCCATCTCCCCACGCTAGTCTGTCAACTCCTTGTGGTCAGGGAACATATTTACAAACTGTTGTACTGTTCTCTCCCAAGCACTGAAGCGTTTAACAAATATGATTATTATTATTATTATTACCCTGCACTGCATACAGCAAGTGCTCAATAAATGCCATTGATCCATTGATTGATTTCCCTTCTCTTTTCCCCTTAGGTTTCACTTTCTGTTCAGTTGGAGTGAGCTCTGCCTGGTAACCAGTGGACTAAGGTATCTCATTGGAAGTTCAGGGAGCCGCAAGGACCAATTCTGACAAGTGTTTCTGCTCCAAACCCAATTCCAGAACGGAGCTGAGAGAACGACCGGCGAGACCCTCTCTGTCTCCAGGGGTATTGTGATTGCAGATGAGGGGGCTATGGGGGAACCCCCCCCCCCAATTACCTCTTGCTATTGATCCTGGAGTCATCGGCTTCCCATGAGAGCCAGGCTGGTGAGTACCGGAGAATCAGGAAGGGCTCCTAGTTAATGAATTAATGAATTAATTATTTTATATTAATACAAATCAAATTTTTATTATAAAGCACATCATAAATTTATTTATATTAATGTCAGTCCCCTCCAGAATGTAAGCTCATTTTGGGCCGGGAACGCTGCGCTCTGCACACAGTAAGTGCTCAATAAATACGATTGAACGAAAGAATGAATGAACGTGTCTATAGGCTTCAAGGCTCTCCATCACCTTGCCCCTTCCTACCTCTCCTCCCTTCTCTCTTTCTACCGCCCACCCCGCACGCTCCGCTCCTCTGCCGCCCACCTCCTCACCGTCCCTCGGTCTCGCCTATCCCGCCGTCGACCCCTGGGTCACGTCCTCCCGCGGTCCTGGAACGCCCTCCCTCCTCACCTCCGCCAAACTGATTCTCTTTCCCTCTTCAAAACCTTACTTAAAAATCACCTCCTCCAAGAGGCGTTCCCAGACTGAGCTCCTCTTCCCCCTCTACTCCCTCTGCCATCCCCCCTTTACCTCTCCGCAGCTAAAGCCTCATTTTCCCCTTTTCCCTCTGCTCCTCCACCTCTCCCTTCCCATCCCCACAGCACTGTACTCGTCCGGTCAACTGTATATATTTTCGTTACCCTATTTATTTTGTTAATGAATTGTACATCGCCTTGATTCTATTTAGTTGCCATTGTTTTTATGAGATGTTCTTCCCCTTGACGCTGTTTATTGCCATTGTTCTTGTCTGTCCGTCTCCCCCGATTAGACTGTAAGCCCGTCAAACAGCAGGGACCGTCTCTATCTGTTGCCGACTTGTTCATCCCAAGCGCTTAGTACAGTGCTCTGCACATAGTAAGCGCTCAATAAATACTATTGAATGAATGAATGAAAGGTCTGTCGTATTTTCCCTCTCCCAAGTGTTTAGAATTGTGTTCGGCCTATAGTAAGCACCCCCCAAAATGCCATCGATTGATTAATTTGTTGGCTCCTAGCAGCCATTCACTGAATTGACAGTCCAGCATACAGATCTCAGGAGATTGCTGTATCTCCCACACTCGATACCAATAATTGAGGGACTGGTTGGATGGGGGTGGCAACGGGTGGGAGGGCAAGAGACAACTCTCAAGGTCTCTAACATCCTCTCACGGAGACCCTCTCGTTGGCAGTATCCCCATGGGGTCTCCCCGTTTGGGAAGACCAGCCGAGCTCGCAGATTCGGGCTGCAATGGAAGAATTGGCAGCCTCAGCTCAGGCGCCTACTTACCGGTCAGAAGGTAAGTGGGGTGTTTCTCCTCTTCCCCCTTCCCCCCACCATTTACTCTCTTGCTTCCAAGGTTTGGTCACTGTTCCACCCCTAAACTCCCTAACTCCTTCCACCCTAATCCCTGGGGAGCAAGGATTCTCTCCTTGGGTGATGAGGGTGGAACTATTAAACTTTCTTCAGAAATGGCAAGGTAGCGTTATATGGCCCTTATAGTTGGCCTTTCGAGTTTGGTCTGTGTAAAGTTCAGACTCGGCACTCACCAGCTATATAGTTCCAGTTAACATCAGACTTTGGTGCCCCCTGGTCCCTATAACGCTTTTAAAAAAATGATATCTGTTAAGTGCTTACTATGTGTCAGGCACTGTACTAAGCACTGGGGTAGATACAAGCTTATCAGGTTTGACACAGTCCCTGTTCCAAATGGGGCTCACAGTCTTAGCCCCCATTTTCCAGATGAGGTCAGTGCAGTAACTTGCCCAATGTCACACAGCAGACAAGTGAAGGGGCCAGGATTAGAACCTAGGTCCTTCTGGCTCCCAGGCCCGTGCTCTATCCATTAGGCCATGCTGTTTCTTTAAAAGGCATTGTTTTGGGAGTTGACATGACATACTTATTAGGCTGTGGCCAGTGTCCAACATATCATGAGGCTTTCATAGATGGTCAATAATAAGATGGGGGGAGTGTCACCTCTTGTCCAGGGATGGGTTTAAGAATCGATTCGGTGAGCGTGAGACCAGAGTCAAAGGCTAGCTGTACGAAATTTATTCCACGTGGCAAATTGAACTTTCTTTTTGGGAGGAATATAATTATTGAATTATCTTGAATGCGGCAAATTGAACTTCTCTTTGGGAAGGAATCACTTATGTAATTATTTTGGACATGGCAAACTGGGCTTCCCATTCAGGAATTCACTTATGTGTTCCTCGCACGCACTTTCGGTCCCATCTTGCTAGCTCATGGAGTCCCAGAGAACATTTTGACCTTGAGATGGCAGGTTCCCGGCTTCACCTCAGCATAGGTGGGAAGAAACAGGCCTCCATTCCTTATCATTCCTCCTTCTGGGAGGGTTGTTTCCAGGCTCTAACCCCCGGATGCCTACAACTCTTTCAGGCTCTCAGTCTCTGCACTATTTCTTCTTGACGATGTCCAGTTCCGGCCTGGAAGTGCCCAACTTTGTGTCCGTTGGGTACGTGAACGATAAGCTCTTCATTTGGTACGACAAATTTATTTGGCAGAGGCCCGGGCCCCTTGGATGTCAGCGATGAAGGCTGAGTATTGGGAGCGGGAGAACCAAAACCAGAGGGCCTGGGAAAAAGTGCAGCGAGCAGAGATCCAATCCTCCATGAGAAACCTCAATCACAGTGGGGGTGAGTGCCCAGATCGCAGCCCAAGGTGGGTGAGGACCACCCCCGCCCACCCTCTCCCCCCCGGCTGCTGCCCCTACATGGTGATGTGGCTGAAGGACAGCGGGACTCAGTCTGGGGGAAAGCAAACAGTCCAAGAAGTAGGATTTAGTCCTGGAAAAACCTGGTGAGCAGTAGTCAGTAGAGGTCATAGTAATAATAGTTTTCATTGAAGTAGCCATAGCAATAGTCTTGTCTCATGCTGTCTAGTCATTTCCGACCCATAGCGACACCATGGACACATCTCTCCCAGAACGCCCCACTCTCCATCTGCAATCGTTCCGGTAGCGGATCCAGAGAGTTTTCTTGGTAAAAATACGCCTTCTGTGCAGTAAATTTGAGTCTCCGCCCTCGATTCTCTCCCATGCCACTACTGCCCAGCATGGGTGAGTTTTGACTTGTAGCAGATCGCCTCCCACCCGCTTGCCACTGCCCGAGCTAGGAATGGAATGGATAGGCCTCTGCTTGGCTCTCCCTCCTATAGCCGAGACTGGTAGAGTACTGGAAACTCTTCCCGTGCGCCCCTGAGAGGGGAAGCAATAGTAGAAGTCATAGTAATAGCAGTAGTCATCGTCATTGTAATAATAAATCATAATAATAGCAGTAATAGTCGTAGTAATCACAGTAATAATAGTAATAGCATAAGTAGTAGTCATGGTAACAGCAAGAGAAGTAGTCACAGTATTCGTTAAGCACTTATTGTGTGTTGAGCACCGTTAAGTGCCGGGAAATAATATTCAGGTGGGAATTAGATAGGTCCCTGCCTCCTAAGAGTGCCCCAGTGAAAGACTAGCACTTCTTGAGCATTCCCTGGATGCAGTGCAGCTGAATTAAGCACTTGGGAAATATACAAACCAAGAAGTGAGGCATTCCCCGCCCACATGGAGCTTTCACTCTAATAGGGAAGACAGAGATAAAAATATTTACAAATAAGGTCATCAGAATAGGCAACTGAATGTCTGGGTTCTTTTTTGTGGTGTTTACTAAGCACTTACTATGTGTCAAGCACTGTTGTAAGTGCCAGGGTAGATACAAGTTAATTAGGTCAGACACAGTCCCTATCCCACATGGGGCTCACAGTCTAAGTAGAAGGGAGAACAGGTATTTAATCCTCATTTACAGTTGAGGAAATTGAGGCACAAAGAAAGTGACTTGCCCAAGGTCACACAACGAGCAGTTGGCAGAACCGGGGTTAGAACCCAGATCCCCTGACTTCCTGGGGGATTAGGACTGTGAGCCCCACGTGGGACATGGACCGTGTCCAACCTGCCTAGGTTGTGTCTACCCCGGCGCTTAGTCCTGTGCTTGGCACATAGTAAGCGCATAACAGATACCATTTTTTCCCCCTAATTTCATCAGGGTGGATGAATGGGGCAGGTCCCAAGCGGTCCTTGTGGGGAGGGGAAGGGAAAGGGCAGCCGGATTAGAGACACATCCTCCTGTTAGACCCACCTCTAACCGCACTCATGCACACCGGGTTTGTCGGAGTCAGGGAGTCACAGCATTCAGAGGATGTTTGGCTGTGAGATCCACGAGGACAACAGCACCAGTGCATTCTGGCAGTTTGGTTATGACAGGGAAGATCACCTGACCCTGGATCTGGACACACTCACCTGGATCAGTGCTAACCCCTTAGCCCAGGACACCAAGAAGTGGAGCGTGCAAGAGGTCTGCTATGCCCAGAATAACAAGGCTTACCTGCAGGGGCTGTGTCTCACCTCTCTCCTCCGATACCTGGAGTTGGGCCAAGGACGCTTGGATCGAAAAGGTAAAGGCTTTACGGGTGGGACAGTTGCCATCCCTGTAGATCAATCAATCAATCGGATGCTATTTATTGTGCAGAGTGCTGTATTAAGCGCTTGGGAGAGGACAGTGCAACAGAGTTGGTAGATGTGTTCCCTGCCCTTAATATGTTCCCAGGCGGTAGAGGGTCCATGAGTTGGAGGCAGCAGATTGTCAAGCCGGGGTTATGACCACTGGGAACAGGGCAAGGTCCAGGGCCCAATCCGTCAATCAATTAATCAATCAATCAGCACTATTTATTGAGTGCTTACTGTGTGCACAGCACTGTATTAAGTGTTTGGGAGAATACAATACAGCAGAGTGGGCAGACATGATCCCATGTCTCTTCTTTTTATAATAGTATTTGTTATTGCGCTACATTCTGGGGTAGACAGCTGTGAGCTCATTGTGGGCAGGGATTGTCTCTCTTTATTGCAGTGTTGTACTTTCCAAGCGCTTAGTACTGTGCTCTGCACACAGCAAGCGCTCAGTAAATATGGTCGAACGACTGAATACAAGATAATTACGGTGGACACAGTCCCTGTCCCATTTGGGGCTCACAATCTTAATCCCCATTCTACAGATGAAGTAACCGAGGGCCCAGAGAAGTGAAGTGACTCACCCAAGGTCACACAGCAGACAAGTGGCGCAGCCGGGATCAGAGCCCAGGTCCTCGGATTCCCAGACCCGAGCTCTTTCCACTAGGCCGTGCTCCCTTCAAGGAGCTTACGGTCTAGTTGATAGTTCAGCCCTGACCCTCAGTCTCTCGGGCCCAGAGACGTTCCCGACTCAATCCCACAACCCACTTGCGACCTTCCCTCCTCTTTCACCCTCTGCCTTCAGTGCCCCCTGTGGTACGAGTGACACGTCACCTGGCCCACAGTGGGGAGCCTATGTTGAGGTGCGGGGCCCACGGCTTCTACCCGCGGGACATCCGGCTCAGCTGGTGGCGGGATGGACAAGAGCTGACCCAGGAGACGGAGCACGTGGAGAGCCGGCCCGGAGGGGATGGGACCTACCAGAGCTGGGGGGCCGTGGAGGTCCCCTCCGGGGAGGAGCACAGATATACCTGCCGTGTGGAACACCTGGGGCTGGAGCAGCCCCTCACCGTCACCTGGGGTGAGGCCCGGGGCTGGGGGGTGGGCGGGTTGGGGGAGGCCTGCAGGGAAGAGAGGACAGGGGAGAGGGAGAGCAACCAGGGGAGCCGAATCCCGGGGTTCTCACTCCTGCAAACCTATTTCAGAGCCGCCAATTGACCCCAGCCCATTCTTCACCGGTGTCGTCGTTGTCCTGGCCCTCTCCATCGTGGCCGCCGTGACCTGGATGAGGAGGAAGAGGAGGAAAAGGCCAGGTGGGAAAAGATGGTGTTGGGGAGGGGGCGAGGGAGCAGGGAGCTGACCGTCGGGGTGGGGGCGGTCCAGGTCGGTGCAGAAATGGCGTTCAGCTCCCTCACTCTGCTTTTCCTCTCAGCAGCCTCAGGGGATCCCGTGGGAGAAGGCGAGGGCCACCAGAGAGGGGCCTTCCTAGAGACATCTGCCGCCCCCACTGCAGCGACGCAACCAACGCCAGGCCCTCCTGCGTGCTAGGGGGGAGACCCGGGTGGAGACCAAGTCCTGCCCTCTTCTGCTCTGCCCCTGCTGCACCCTCTACCTCTCGGAACTCCATTCCTTCCCAGTACTTTTCACTTTTTTTAATGTCTGTCTCCCCAGCTAGATTTTAGCTCCTTAAGAGCAAGGACATGTCTGCTTACGCCATTGGACTCAAGTGCTCAACAGATCTTTTTGTTCAACGATTATTATGCAGACTGAGCCCCCTTGGCAGCACTTGGAAGAACACCCGTCGTTCAGTTAGCTGCACATTGAACTGATTTCAAAGCAGTCCCTTATGATACGATGTCACAGGGGTGCGATTTGCATGTGGTTGATCCCCGAGGTTGTCTGGGGCCCTATCAAGCTTACCAACCTCAAGGCAAAGGGGTTCAATTACTTACCCTCCTACATGGTGCCGCCCCGTCTTCCACCGCGACTTGCCTCCTGAGTTACCTTGGGCAAGTCAGTGAACTTCTCTGAGCCTCAGTTTCCTCATCTCTAAAATGGAGATAAGATTCCGGTTCTCCCTCCCACTTGGACTGTAAGCCCCATATAGAACCGTCTGATCTGCCTATATTGTTTCGATTACACCACTTAGACTGTAAGCCCATCAAAGGGCAGGGACTGTCTCTATCAGTTACCGATTTCTACATTCCAAGCGCTTAGTACAGTGCTCTGCACATAGTAAGCGCTCAATAAATACTATCGAATGAACCACTTGGTACGTAGTAAGCACTTAAAAATTACCATTATTATTAGCTCAGTCGGAGGTGCGATGATAATGATAATGGTATTAATTAGGCACTTACAATGTGCTAAGCAGAGTACTAAGTGCTGAGGTAGGTACAGGACAATCTAGGTCAGGCACAGACCCTATCCCACCTGGGGCTCACAGCCTAAAGGGGAGGGAGAACAGGTATTGAATCCCCATTTTACAGATGAGGTAATTGAGGCCCAGAAAAGTGAAGTGACTTGCCCAAGGTCACACAGCAGGCAAGTGGCAGAGCCAGGATTAGAATCCTCTGGGCTGTAAACTTGTCCTCTAGACTGTAAGCTCGTTGTGGGCAGGGATTGTGTCTGTTACACTGTTATATTGTACTTTCCCAAACGCTTGGCTCGGTGGAAAGAGCCCAGGCTTGGGAGCCAGAGGTCATGGGTTTGAATCCCGGCTCTGCCACCTGTCAGCTGGGTGACTGTGGGCAAGTCACTTAACTTTTCTGTGCCTCAGTTACCTCATCTGTAAAATGGGGATGAAGACTGTGAGCCTCACATTGGACACCCTGATTACCCTGTATCTACCCCAGCGCTTAGAACAGTGCTCTGTACATAGTAAGCACTTAACAAATAGCGACATTATCATTATTATTATTAATAAAATAAGCACTCAATGAATACAACTGATCCATTAACGTATTTCTCTTTTGACTGCTATCTGCCTATGTGACCTCAGGCAAGTCACTTCACTTCTCTGGGCCTCAGTTACCTCAAATAAAATGAGGATTCAATTCCTTTTCTCCCTCCTACTTAGACTGTGAGTTCCACGTGGGACAGGGACTGTGTCCATCCTGATTAGCTTGCCTCCACTCCAGTCCTTGGCACGTCAGAAGCACTTAACAAATATCGCAATTATTAGCACCATCAACTTCTCCTTCTTCCTAGAAACAACTTTTAGGCCAAGACAATGTTCTCTTGTTCTCTTCCTTCATCTCTGACCACGCTTTCTCAGAATCCAGGTCCTCTGATTCAATCAATCAATTGTATTTACTGAGCGTTTGGGGGAGGACGAAGCAACAGAGTTGGGAGACGCAATCCCCGCCCATGAGGAGCTTACAGTCTACGGAGGAGCTCACGATCTACAGTCTAAAGTCCACACTTCAACATGTACCGCTCCCCAGTCCTTCTCAGCGGTCCTGTCCTCTCCACTGCCTCACAATCTCCCATTTCCTCTGCCCCCCAGAACCCATCCCCTGCCAGCACTGTAAATCAGTAGACCTTCCCTCCTCCTCCTAGTGACACCACTATCTTCTCCGATCCAGAATTGCATAGCCTTGCTCTCACCTTGGCCTCCCTCTCTACCTGTGACCTCCCACCTTCAGGCTGCCTCTAAGTTTGACCAGTTTTTCCTCTATAATATTTCCCACTCTGTTCTCTCCCTCTCCACACTTACACGCTCTCAGCTCTTCCTGGTCTGACCCCGAATGGGATCCTTGTCAGTGTGGTACTGGTCTCCCTGCCCCCAGCCTCTTCCCTCTTTGGTATATGTTAGAGGCGATGGTATATTTTACCATTGAAATCCGTCACTCTCCACCTGTAGTCTCCAACGGCTCCCCATCCCCTCTCCTATCAGTCAACCAATCCATCAATGGTATTTACTGAGCGCTCACTGGGTGCAGAGCACTGTACTAAGCACTTGGGAGAGAACAATACAATAAAGTTTGTAGACACGTTCTCTGCAAAAACCTTGCATCAGCTACACTAAGGCTCTCAGCCAACTCTCCCCGTGACCTATCAACCAATCAATTAGTCAATGGTATTCATTGAGTGCTTACTGTGTGCAGAGCACTGTACTTTGTGCTTGGGAGAGTACAATGCAGCAGAGTTGGTAGAGGTGTTCCCTGCCCTTAACAAGCTTCCAGTCTAGAGGACTACTATCAGGGTGAGCCCCCGAGGGGTAGGAACCGGGTCTAATTCCCACTTGTGTAATTTCTCCCAGTGTTTAGTACAGTGCTCTGCACTCATTAAGCACTTAATAAATAAATACAATTACTCCAACCTACCAGGTCATTCTTCTGCCGCTTTCCTGGCCTGCATTCCTTCCTTCCAAGCAAACCTCCAAACCGCTGCTCGCTCTTGACTCTCCCACCTCTTCCCCTCTGGCAAACACCTTTCCCTCTCACCTTTGCCTGCTTTCAAAGGAATCTCCTCTAGGAGACATTCCTAGATTGATCTCTCCTTCCTTTCCAGTTAGTAGATACTCCATCAGTCACCTCTACCCTCAGAATAACAACAACAATAATAATAATAATAATGTAGTAATGATGATATCTATTAGGCATTTGCTATTTGCCAAGCATAGTTACATGCTGGGGTAGATGACATATATTATAGATAATATGCAGAAAATCTAGATAATATAGGTAAGAGATAATAGATAATACAGATAATATATGAGAGATCAATCAATATATATCCCCTCTCAGGCTCTCACCTGGAGAGTTTCCAGTCCTCTACCAGTCTCGACTACGGGAGGGAGAGTCAAGCAGAGCAAGACCCGTTCCATTCCTAGCTTGGGCAGTGGCTAGTGAGTGGAAGGCAATCTGCCACAAGTCAAAACTCACCCTTGCTGGGCAGCAGCGGCCCGGAAGAGAGTCGAGGGATGAGACTCAAGTTTACTGCGCGGAAGGAGGCGGTGGTAAATCACTTCCATATTTTACCAAGAAAACTCTATAGATACACAACCAGAAAGATTGCAAATGGAGGTGAGGCTTTCTGGGAGAGATGTGTCCGTGGCGTCACTGTGGGTCGGAAATGACTCGACAGCATAAGACGCACAAGACAATCTATATATGGAGAGGGTGGTACTTCATATTGAAGAAAACATTACCGATGGTGAAGGTCACTAATAAGCGCATGAGTGAAAAGGCCTATGTGGGACCCATAGTCCCAGCCTATTGTGCACAAAAAAGATTGTCATTTGTTGTGTAGTCATCCTTAATGTTCACGGTGCCTGCTTTCTCTTTTGCCTCCTTGTCTCTCCTTACGAAGCTTTCAACTTCACAATTTCAGGTCGCTGTTCAGCAGCAGTTTGGGACTCCTACTCTTTCTCATTCTCCTCACAGGTCCCACCCAAGATGGCCATGTTAAGGTGAGGAGAGTTTGGATGCTAGTTTAAGGCCTAATGGATACAAGATAATCTGGGCTGCACACAGTAAGTGGTCAATAAATGCCATCGATTGATTAGTTGATTGGCGAGGGAGGGAGAACAGGTATTTTATTCCCATTTTACAAATGAGGAAGCTGAGGCTGTTTATTTGTCTTTCGTCCCTTCATCTGGGTTCTAGTGACTCTTGACTCTGGTGTCCACTGTCTTCCTGCTTAGATTGGAATCTTCTCAAGGGCAGAAACACATCTCGTATGCCTTCTGCATGTCCCCCAAGCCCCTAGCACAGTGCTCTGCACATGGCAGGCTCTCAGTCAACATTGGCAATGCTGACATTGAAAAGGGTGAACTAAGCAGCAGTCAGTGGAAGACAGGCGTGACATAGTGCGGGGAATGGAAAGCCAATCTTAAGATAACGACCGGGGGACAAGAAATGGATCTCAGGCCCACTCTTTCCCAGATATTCTTTTATTTCAGCTGTTCATCAATTGTGGAATCAGCGTGACCCAGTGGATAAAATACGGGCCCGAGAGTCAGAGGGCTCGGGTTCTAATCCCGGCTCCGCCACTTGTCTGCTGCGTGACCTTGGGCAAGTCACCACTCTTCTCTGGACCTCAGTTCCCTCATCTGCGAAATGGGGATTAAGAGGGTGAGCGCCAGGGTAACTACCCCAGGGTTTAGTGCAGTGCTTGGCCCTTAGTAAACTCTTAGTAAATACCATGAAAAAAATGAATTAACGCAGCAACAGATTGACGCGCAGCGCTTTTAATTAGTCGAGAATCAGATCTACAAATCCTGTGATGGTCATCATCTTAATAATTCAGCTGAAGAAAGGCACAGATAGGGCTAAGTGGAGACTGAGCTGGACGATGTTAAGTTTCAGACGGGAGTGGGGATCCCCAGTTTAGCCAACTCGACTTGAACTTCTACAGGCGTGCCGGCCAGAATGAGATTCACCATGTCTCGGGCCATCTCTCTCGAAACTGGGCTCTCCATGAGGTTCCTCCAATGGGTCAGTGAGGAGCCACCTGGGAAAGGAACAGAAACTTCATTTCTCTGGGCCTTAGTTTCCTCATCTGTAAAATTCAATACCTATTCTCCCTCCCCCGTAGACTGTGAGCCCCATGTGGGACACGGGCTGTGCCCGACCTGATTAATTTGTATCTACCCCAGCACATAGTACAGTGCTTGACACATAGTAAGCGCTTAACAAATACCATAATTATTAATTATTAAATGCCCTGGGTTAAAAATGCCTATGAAAGGAATGGTATCATGAACAGGTCCTATTCTCTTGTGTTGTACTCTCCTGAGTGCTTGGTACAGTGCTCTGCACACTGTAAATGCTCAATAAATGCCAAGGGTTGATTGACAGCCACAGAGAAGGTTTCAGTCATTAATACCTTATATTTCTTCAGGGCTTTGACTTTTCCAGAACGCACACTCCCCATCATTTTATAATAATCCTCTTCATTGTAATAATAATAATAATAATGTTGGTATTTGTTAAGCGCTTACTATGTGCCAACCACTGTTCTAAGCGATGGGGGAGATACAAGGTAATCAGGTTGTCCCACATGGGGGCTCACAGTCTTAATCCCCATTTTACGGACGAGGTAACTGAGGCACAGAGAAGTGCAGTGACTTACCCAAAGTCACATAGCCGATAAGTGGTGGAGCCGGGATTAGAAGCCACGACCTTTCGACTCCCAAGCCCGTGCTCTTTCCACTAAGCCATGCTCTACTAAACTGTTGCTACAGGACGAATGCTGGGGTCTTGCAATGACCCCACCGTGGTCTTGTGAGAAGCAGCGTGGCCTAGCAGAAAGAGCCTGGGCCTGGAAGTCAGAAGGACCTGGGGTCTAATCTCAACTCGGCCACTCATCTGCTGTGTGACCTCGGGCGAGTCACTTCACTTCTCTGGGTCTAAGTTACCTCATCTGTACAATGGGGTTTAAGACCGTGAGCCCCATGTGGGACAGGGATTGGGTCCAACTTAGTACAGTGCCTGGCACATAGTACCCAGATCATACCATGAAAAAAAAAATACAAGTCTTCCCAGACTAAGTCTTCATTTCCTCTATCCACCATCCCCTCTGCATCGATTGTATACTTGGCTGTGGACCCCTTAAGCACTCTGATGCTCACCTCAACCCCACAGTATTTATGTACATTTTTTATGGTGTTTGTTAAGTGCTTACTATGTGCCAGCCACTGTACTAAGCTCTGGGCTAGAGAAAAGCTAACCAGTCTGGACACAGTCCATGTTCTGCATTGATCTCACAGGCTTAATCCCCATTTCACAGATGAGGGAACTGAGGCACAGAGAAGTGTAGTGATTGTTCTCTGCACACAGTAAGTGCTCAAAAAATATCTTTGCTTGATTGAATTAGACATGGTCCCTATTCACTGAGGGGGCTCACAGTCTATAAATAAAAAGGGGGAGAGGGGCCTAGCGACAGACACATAAGGAGAGATGAAACAAAACTCTAAGGCAACATAAAGATCAAAATGAAGCTCAGCAGGGTGCTGAGGCTAGAGGAGCAGAATTTCCAGCTCCTTGTGGCTCAGAGTCCACGACCGTGGCCACAGTGACTACTACAGCAGCAGCCACTTGGTTTTCCTGAAGCTACAAAAAAACATTGTATGTTCAAGCCCAGAGATGGGATAATAATGATAATTATCGCATTTCTTAAACACTCTGTGCCAGGCACTGCCCTAAATGCTGGGTCATTTTTTATGTATTTATCGTATTTGTTAAGCACTTACTATGTGCCAGTCACTGTTCTAAGTGCTGTGGTAGATGTAAGGTAATCAGGTTGGACACAGTCCATGTCCCCCATGGGGCTCACAGTCTTAATCCCCATTTTACAGATGAGGTAACTGAGGCCCAGAGAAGTGAAGTGACTTGCCCAAGGTCACCCAGCAGACAAATGGCAGACTCCCAAGCCCTTATCCATTAGAACATGGTGCTTCTCACAATCAACCCTGTCCATCGGCTCCTCAGTAGGTACAAGACAATCAGGTTGGACACAGCCCCTGGCCTTTAGGGGGGCTCACGGCCTAATCCCCATTTTACAGGTGAGGTAACTGAGGCTTAGTTACAGCTTAGTAACCCAGTGCATAATTCAGTACTAAGTACCAAGCTCTTAGTACAGTGCTCTGCACACAATGAACTCTCAATAAATACCACTGATTGATCGAGGCACGGAGAAATGAAGTGACATGCCCAAGGTCACCCAGCAGACAAGTGGCGAAGCCAGGATTAGAACGTAGGTCCTGTGACTCCCAGGCCTGGGCTCTTTCCATGCTGCTTCCCTTGAGAATCTAGTCCATCCACTCTACAGAAACAAATGTAAGATCGAGACTCCTACCTGAAAGGGAATGAACAGTGTAAAATCCATGAAGTACCACCAAGAGGTTATTCTTCTTCATGTCCATGTCGGGAATGAACGGGGCGATATCCCCAAACCGGAGCTGGCGATGGGGCATGTCCGCGACGAATTTAATTGACTCGATAAAATTTGTCGGGAAATTGGTGGCGGCAAAGTAGAGCAAACTGATAAGGTAGTCCCGGTCCAACTGACGCTCAATGATGTTGTAATTCTTTAGTCTAGAAAATGAGGAAAAAAAAAGAATATTCTTCAGTTCTTTGAGTGGAATGGGGCTGGCTGCTCACGTGATGATCAATCAATCAAGCAATCCATCAGTATTTATTGAGCACTTACTGCGTGCAGAGCATTATACGAGGCTCTTGGGAGAGTACAATACAACAGAGTCGGTAGACACATTCCCTGCCCACAAGGAGCTGACAGTCTAAAGGGGGAGACAGACGTTAGTCTTATACTCCCCCAAGTGCTTAGCACAGTGCTCTACACCTAGTGAGATAATCGGGTTGGACACAGTTCTTATTTCACATAGAGCTCTCAGTCCTAATTCCCATTTTTGCAGATGAGGTAACTGGGGCCCAGAGAAGTGAAGTTACTAGCCCAAGGTCACACAGCAGACAAGCGGCAGAGCTGGGATCAGAACTCGGATCCTCTGGCTCCCAGTCCTGGGATCTCTCCTCAAGGCCAGGCTGCTAATCCAGGGTTACCTTGGTTTGCAGACTGCAATTGAGTTCTCCATGCTGGTTACGTGGGCTTTCCATAGCAGCTGCTGGGCTTTGTCCATGTCTATCGACTCACCGGTCTTCTCGAGGGACATTAAATACTAACGGAGAAAAAGAAGGTTTTTAAACACCGGCGCCCAGGCCAGGATGAAAGTAATAATAATAGTAATAATGATGATGATAACAATGATAACTGTGATTTATGCCACGCGCTTACTTTGTGCCAGGAACTGTACTAAGCTCTGGGGGGATACACAAGCTAATCAGGTTAGGCCCAGTCCTTGTCCTAAGTGGGGCTCACCGTCTTTAATCCCCATTTTACAGATGAGAAAACTGAGGCACAGATAAGTGAAGTGATTTGCCCAAGGTCACACAGCAGACAAGCGGCTCTGTTAGAAAGCTATGAAGGTTCCCTTCCCATCTCAGAGGATCAGGGGAGCTCTGAAGCCTGGTGGGGGTTCCAGGTTGGGTCCTCTTTCACCCTGCTTGATGGTGGGGATGGCGACACTGGCCGGTCTGAGAGTTCCCAGAATCCTCTGGGCTCATTGTCGGATGGCCAGACTGGGGTGTGATAGGTCCACAGAGCTTACAGTCTAGTCCACATCAGAGTCTAGTTCGTTTCAGAAGCCCATAACCCCAACATTTCCAAATGCCTCTTTCCAAGGCCAGAAGCGATCTTCCTCGTAATGTTCGAGGGCCACGAGTAAACCGTGGGCCGAGTCAGCGGTTTTGAGGGACCGAATCAAGTGGTCCGAGAGGCTGCCGCCCGGGCTCGGTTCCTGCCGGTCCCTCCCCGGATGCCACCGGGGCTTCTCAGGAGCTGGAATCGGGAAGAGCTGGATGTGAAATGCATTGTTCCCAAAGGGCTATACTTGGGATTCTGGAAGACGGAGGAGATTAGATTACTACCCACATCTGATCAGCCGGGGCCTTTGCATCGCTCTTCTAGTTTGAATAAAAGGAGGGGAATTTTTGCCAAGACAGGCTCCAGGCTGAAAGCTCATTATGGACAGGGAACATTTTTGATAATTCCTTTGGAGTGTACTCTCCCAAGTGCTTAGAACAGTGCTCTGCACACAGTAAGCACTCAATAAATACCATTGATGGATCGACCGATCGGCTCCATCAGCACAGGACAGGACTATCGATCGAAAGGCTTTTTCCATTAGAAAAATTCATATTTTACCCAAATCCTCACAGGACAATTCCATCTTAGGGTGGAACTACTGTCAGCAGGGACCGCCTTGGGTAAAAACAAGTCACCAACTCTGTGCTCAGGGCCACCCCACACACCCACCTGACTGACAGTCTGCCTTCCTGGTTTTACATGCCCACCCACAGCCCTGTCTCCTCCCATCCCTTCCCCTGCATGGACTCCGACCAACACCCCGGGGAGCAAGAGGCTGGAGGCAAGAGAAGCAGCTGTAGCCTAGTGGATAGAGCACAAACTGGGTTTCAGAAGGACCTGGGTTCTAATCCCAGATCTGCCGTTTGCCTGCTGTGTGACCTTGGACAAGTCACTTAACTTCTCTGTGCCTCAGTTACCCCCTCTGTAAAATGGGGATTAAGGCTGTGAGCCCTATGTCCAACCTGATTAACTTGTATTTACCCCGGCTGTTAGTACAGTGCCTGGCACATAGTAAGCGCTTAACAAATTACCATAAAATGAACAAACAAAAAACCCAAACAAAAACTTAAAAAAAAGTTAAGTGACTTGTTCTAGGTCACACAGCAGGGCAGTTAGGGGGGAACTTGAAATAGGGTCTCCTGACTCCCAGGTTCATGTTCTTTTTACTGGTAGTGGGATTATCCCCAGAAATCAATCTGATTTGGGGCATAAAGCCCAGCTGACCTATATCCACTGAAGTGGGCGTTTTCTCCGGGAGAATGGATCCCAGAATTGCTCCAAGAAGTTCTGGATTGCTATATTCAGCTGTAACAGGTCACAGCTACGAACTCACCAGTACCCCCTCTCCAGCTTAGCTTCCCCTACCGGTCGCCTGCTGAAATATCGCTTATTTCCCCCCCACAATGGTCTTCGTTAAGGGCTTACTACGCGACAGGAGCTATTCTAAGCGTTGGAGTAGATACAAAGCAATTAGGTCGGACCCAATCCATGTTCCACAGGGCTCACAGTCTTAATCCCCGTTTTACAGATGAGGTAATGGACTCGCAGAGAAGTGAAGTGACTTGCTCAAGGTCACAGAGCAGATGAGTGGCGGAGCAGGGATTAAAATCGAGGTTCTTCTGACTACCAGGCCTGGGTTCTATCCACTAGGCCATGCTGCTTCTCGCTTTGCAGGGAGCAGGCACATTGAGCGTTTAGATGGCATGCGCGTTTCCCAAACGCACTTGACTCACTGATGCTGAATCCCTCCTTTCCCCCTCCCCACAAAACTCCTTCAGGCTTACTTCGAAATAGTCCAAGTACGTAGCCATCACGTCGGGGTAGGCAGCTTGGCACTCTTCTTCACTACTGCAGTAAGGTGAGTTTGCTTCTTTGGGCTTCGCCAATACGATGGTCTTGGTCACATCACCAAATATGCCGGCTTTCTTTGCCGCGAAGAAGGCAATAGCAGCTGGGTTGTATTTGATGCCTGAAATGTAACGCAACGGAGTCACAATCCCAGTGTCAGGCCTGGCCCCTCTGGGGACCTTTGGCGACAACAGACTCTATCCTATCTTGCCTGGGGTTTGTATCTTTTCCTGACAGCCTCCTCCTCTCTTGGGGGTAGGCGTTGGGAGGGGTCGGAGGGAAGAAGGTATGGCTCCAGTGGGGCCAATCTGATCCGTTACTCAGTCTCGCAGATGCAAACATTTTTGCCAGCCTAAGGACTTCTTACATCTCAGTCACACTGACCCAAACTTCCCCTTTCCCCCTTTTGAAAGGTCACATGTTGCACCCCGGCAGAAAGCAGATGAGCTCGAGGGGATGGAGAGGAGAGATTCCAGGAGGAGGAAGTTCAGGGAGGCTGGAATTTTTTCTATTCGGACGTTGGGGGTACGTGAGCATCTCTGAGCCCCAGAGGTTCATGATAATGCTCTTCTCATCTCTTGTCCTTTTCTCTGCCTTCCTGGCCTCCAGGTTGAATGGGTTTGGAGGGAGGAGGAAGGAAAGGAGGGAATTGGGGTCTTTGAGTAGAGTGTGGGGATAGGCCTGAAGCCAGGGCAGGGACTAAATGTTTGGTGGTCCAGAAGAGCCATTACAAGGGATGTGGGCTGGTGGGATGGGACCCACTATTTTGCGTAAGAATAATAATAATAACAACAATAATATTTATCAGGTGCTTAGGGAAGTAACTTGGCCTAGTGGAAAGAACACGGGCCTGGTAGTCAGAGGACCTGGGGTCTAATCCCGGCTCTGCACCTTGTCTTGCTTGTTGTGTCACCTTAGGCAAGTCATTTCACTTCTCTGGGCCTCAGTTTCTTCATCTGCAAAATGGGGATTCAATCCTACTTCCTCCTACTTAGACTGTAAGCCCCATGTGGACAGGGACTGTGTCCAACCTAATTATCTTGTATCTCCCCTGAGGCTTAGTATAGTGCTTGACACATAGTAAGCGCTTAATGAATACCATTATTATTATTATTACTACCTACTTACTAAGTACCAAAACATTGTGCTAAGCACTGGGGTAGGAACTGGATATTCAGATAAGACCTGTTCTTATGATATGGTCTCTATATCATACTAGTTATCTGACAGATGGTTACACTCCCCACCTTCAAAGCCTTATTGAAGGCACATCTACTCTGAGAGGCCTTCCCTGACTAAGCCCCCCTTTCCATTTCTTCCACTCCCTTCTGCATCACCCTTGCAACTTTGATTTGCTCCCTTTTTTCACCCCTCCCTCAGCCCCACAGCACTTACACGTATACATCCATAATTTCTTTATTTATATGAATGTCTGTCTTCCCCTCTAGACTGCGAGCTCGTTGTGGGCAGGGAACTTACCTATCAACTCTTTTGTACTGTACTCTCCCATGTAATAATAATGTTGGTATTTGTTAAGTGCTTACTATGTGCCAAGCACTGTTCTAAGTGCTGGGGTAGATACAAGGTAATCAGGTTGTGCCATTTAGGGCTCACAGTCTTCATCCCCATTTTACAGATGATGGAACTGAGGCACAGAGAAGTTAAGTGACTTGACCAAGGTCACACAGCTGACAAGCGGCGGAGCCGGGATTAGAACCCATGACCTCTGACTCCCAAGCCTGTGTTCTTTCCACTAAGCTATGCTGCCAAGTGTTCAGTACAGTGCTCTGCACCCAATAAGCGCTCAATAAATATGGTTGATTGATTGATCCACACCCACTAACCCCCCACCCCCCAAAAAAACCCAAAACAAAACACCTGGAGCCATTGTTCTGAGCAGGGCAGGAAGCCCAGGCTCCCATCCTAAAGGGGAGGCTGAGCTGGGCTGGCCACAGCTAGAAATGTGGGAATCCCCCCTGCCCAGCCCCCCACCGCCCCCCAATTCCACTCCTCCAGTTATGGCATTGCCATGTAGAGATTTACAGGCTGGGCGCCATGGTTTCTAAATTTCTACCCTTGCCCTACAAGACGTCAGACCGGCTCCCCCGCCCCTTCCCCGTGCTGAGACAACACCTTGTTGCATAGGAAGGAAAGAAACTCTCGCTACTCACAGTTCCACCAGGACTCTTCAGCGAGGCACATGGGGTCTCCATGGGCAAGGCCACAGGTTGTGTGACCAGTGGGGTCCGCTGATCTCCCTGAAAAAGGAACCCGAAACCATCACTTTTCCCATTGGCGTTTCCCGGCGCAATTACAACCGAATCCACCCACCAAGTTGCCCAAGGAGGGTCAGGCTAGACGAAGGCCAAGTCAGTTTCATTCATTCATTCATTCATTCATTCATTCATTCATATTTATTGAGCGCTTACTGTGTGCAGAGCACTGTACTAAGTGCTTGGAAAGTATACTTCGGCAACAAATAGAGAAAATCCCTACCCAACAACAGATTCACAGTCTAGAAGGGAGGAGACAGACAACAAAACAAAACAAAACAAGTAGGCAGGCATCAATAGCATCAATAGGTTAGAGTCTGGAGATCATAATGTGGAGAAGTCACGGCCTATAAGCCCACTGGCTGAGTCAGCAGTGTGGCCAGATCATACCCTGTGAGATATGTTTGCCCATGCCACCCCCCTGCAGAGGGAGAGACTGATTAGACTTTCCTCTGGTTGAGTTCTTTTGTTGAGAATCAGCTGGGAGGGGAGTTTGTGTGATGCAGACATCAGAAATGAGCTCGGGGGAACAAAATCAATAATAATAATAATAATGTTGGTATTTGTTAAGTGCTTACTATGTGCAGAGCACTGTTGTAAGCGCTGGGGTAGATACAGGGTAATGAGGTTGTCCCTCGTGAAGCTCACAGTCTTAAACCCCATTTTACAGATGAGGTAACTGAGGCACAGAGAAATGAAGTGACTTGCCCACAGTCACCCAGCTGACAAGTGGCAGAGCCGGGATTCGAACCCATGACCGCTGACTCCCAAGCCCGTGCTCTTCGTGGCCTCAGCTGCAAGCCAATCCATCGTCGGGGAAGCGATGAAGAATTTATGGAGTTTCATTGGGTGAATGAAAAAAACAGTAACCGGAAGCCACTACTAGGCTTAATGCCTACGTTCCCAATTCCCTCGACTTCTGCTTTAGCCTGTCAGTAATCTTCCCGAAACTCCTTTTTGTCCCACTAGGCGGCTCCCCCTCCCCGGAAAGGCAGTATTCATTCAATCGTAATTATCGAGAGCTTACTGTGTGCAAAGCACTGTACTAAGCGCTTGGGAGAGTACACTATAATAACAAAGGAAGGAATGGATCCACTGGGGAATGATGTGACCATAGGCATCCATTTGCTCCTTTCCTTCCTTTCAGCAAAGAACGTATTTCCAGGTGGGGAATCGTCCTTTCTTTGATGGCGTCAGCCACGGAGAGAAATCTTAGAGAAAGCTCATGGGAGCAGAAAGAATTTTCATCCAAGATTTCAAAGGGAAGAAATGGAGTGGATACCTATTGGCGAAGAAGAGGAAATATTTTCCAGGCAAGGAGACAGGACTAAGATCCAATCAATCAATGGTACGTATTGAGAGCTTACTGTGTGCAGAGCACTATCCTAAGCGCTTTGGAGAGTACGATACGATAGAGTTGGTAGACATATTTGCTGCCCACAAGGAGTTTACGGACTAGAGGAATCAATCCATCCATCAGTCGATCAATCAATGGTATTTATTGAGTGCGTACTGTGTTCAGGGCACAGTACTAAGCGACCCGGAGAGCCAGAGAGGAGAGTGAAAGAACCCAAGGTGAAGGTTGGTCAGAGAGAGAGACGAGATGGAGAATTAGATGGACCCGAGCAGAGAACTGGGTGGTGGGGTGCAGTGGGCTATGGGACGTGGAGAGGACGAGGAAGGCCAGTCCACTTTGATGAGGATCTATTTGGGAAGTGATGTGTCCAGAGGTGGAAATGCATTCATCAACCCATCAATCAGTAGCATTTATTGAGTGCTTACTCTGCAGAGATCACTGTACTAAGCGCTTGGAAGAGTACAGTAGAGGGAGAAGACATGATCCTTGCCCTCAAGGACCCCACAATCTAGCGGGGGAGACTGACACTAGAAGACATTAGAGGTCGGGGGAAGCAATACGAATGAATCAGTGGTATTCATTGAGCATTTACTGTGTGCAGAGCACTGTACTGAGTGCTTGGGAAACAATAATAATAATAATAATGGCATTTATTAAGTGCTTACAGTGTGTCAAGCACTGTTCTAAGTGCTGGGGTAGATACAAGTTAATCAGGTTGGACACAGTCCCTGTCTCACCCGGGGCTCACAGTCTGCAGAAGATTCAATCCCTGGCCACAAGAAGCTTACAGTCTATATGAGGAGGCATAACAGATTAGGGATAGGGGGAAATAGTAGAGTATAGAGAATAAAGATATATAGAATGTAAGATCTGTAGACTCTTGACTATAAGCTTGTTCGTGGGCAGGGAATGCGTCTACTAACTGTGTTTTATTATATTCATTCATTCATTCAATCATATTGATTGAGCGCTTACTGTGTGCAGAGCACTGTACTAAGCACTTGGACAGTACAATTCAGTCATAGGTTCTAATCCCGGCTTCACCACTTATCAGCTGTGTGACCTTGGGCAAGTCACGTAACTTCTCTGTGCCTCAGTTCCCTCATCTGGAAAATGGGGATGAAGACTGTGCGCCCCATGTGGGACAACCTGATAACCTTATATCTAACCCAGCGATTACAACAGTGCTTGGCACATAGTAAGCGCTTAACAAATACCATCATCATCATCATCAACAAAATCATACTCTCCCAAATGCTTTGTACAGTGTTCTGCACCCAGTAAGCGCTCAATAAATACCATCGATTGATATGCCCCCAAAACGCATTCTAAGTCTTCATCCACATTTCCCACCCGCTCTCCCTCCACAATAAGTTTTGCTACTGATGTCCTCCGTACCTGTGGCGAGTATCCAATTCAAGTATATGGTAAATCCCCAGTAGATGTTGGCAGTATTGTTGGGGGCAAAGCTGTCAAAATATTTTCTGGTTCCTTCTAACACCGTCTTGAACATGGACAGCCTGTCGAGATAGTTGAACCCGTTCAGGATGATCGTGGTGTCTGTGCCATTGAGTTGGTCCAGGGTGGAGGCCGCGTTGTCCCACAGGAAGGGAAAACCATCGCCCCGGCCCAGGGACGGGTGGGCCACGTGACCTGAAACGACAGAAGCGAGAGTGAACAGCACACAGAGGGAGAGCGCCATGGTGAAGAGCAAGTCTGGCTGGCCCCGGGGGCTTGAGCTGGGGGGTGAGCGGAGGAGGACGGACGTATTTATAGGGCCCGGGGTGGGGGTGGCTCCCTGCCAGCAAGTGAAAGACGCTCCTTCCTCAGCAGGACACCCCGAGGTTGACGTGGCACTTCCCTGAGGCGGGCAGTGCGTTGGCACCTGTCACAGCGGTGCCCTCATTCTGGGTTGGTCATGCTGAGTTCCTCTCCCTAGGGGTTGGCACCCCCTGCCCTCCAGAGGGTAGGGGATGTTGAGTACCTGGAGTGTGGG
Organism: Ornithorhynchus anatinus; assembly: GCF_004115215.2. Classification (NCBI taxonomy): domain Eukaryota; kingdom Metazoa; phylum Chordata; class Mammalia; order Monotremata; family Ornithorhynchidae; genus Ornithorhynchus; species Ornithorhynchus anatinus. Next base: position 22,981,207 of record NC_041753.1, on the reverse strand, counting down.
CACGTCGTCTTTCTCCCAACCATCTATGCCGGGGGCGGAGGGGGAACAAAATCAATCAATCAATCAACCCATCAATGGCATTTATTGTAAGCTCACGGTGGGCAGGGAATATGCCTGTTTATTGTTGTTTTGTACTCTCCCAAGCATTTAGTACAGTGCTCTGCACACAGTAAGCGCTCAATAAATATGATTGAATGAATTTACTGAACATTTATTGTGTGGAGAGCAATGTCCTAAGGGCTTGGGAGAGTCCACTGTAACAGAGTTGGCAAACACAATCCCTGACCTCAAGGAGCTTACAATCTAGAGGAGGAGACAAACATTAAAGCAAATAACCGATAAGCGACGACATAAGACAAGAAGGGATGCAGCAGAATATAAGGATGTGGATATAAGTGTTGTGGGGCTGGGGTGAGAGCCAAGTGCTTAAAGGGTACACAGACAATCAATCAATCAATCGTACCTATTGAAGGCTTACTGCGTGCAGAGCACTGTACTAAGCGCTTGGGAGAGTACAAGACAATATAACGGACACAGTCCCTGCCCACAAGGAGCTTACAGTCTAGAGACAAGCACCTAGTCATTCATTCATTCATTCATTCAGTCGTATTTATTGAGAAAATGGCTCTGGGAGTCAGAGGACCTAGGTTCTAATCCCAGTTGCAGCACAGGCCTGCTGTGTGTACTTACCTTCTATGTGCCTCAGTTTTCTCATCTATAAAATGGAGATTCAATTCTTCCTCCCCCTTCAACTGTGAGTCCCTGGAGGGGCAGGGACTGTGTCCAACCTATCTTGTATCGACCCCAGACCTTAGCGAAGGGCTCGGCACATAGTAAGTGCGTAACTAATATCACGGTTATCATCTTCATCAGCATCATCATCACGGGAACCTCGTTAGGTGATGGAGGCTCAGTGGGAAGACTGAATAGGTGAGAGGGGGCATCTGATCTAACCTATCCATGAATCTAATAATTATAATAATTTATAATTGTGGTATTTGTTAAACGCTTACTATGTGCCAAGCACCTTTAAACCATAAGCTTGTAATGGGCAGGGAACGTCCCTGCTAATTCTGTTCTCCCAAGCACTCAGGTCGGTGTTCTGCACATAGTACAGTGCTTTCAACGAATTAATCAATCAATATTGAATACTTACTAAGCGCTAGGGTAGATACAAGATCATGGGTCCCACAGAGAGCTCACAGTCTAAGAGGGGGGACAGGTATTGAAACCCTATATTGCAGATGAAGGAACTGAGGCACAGAGATGTGAAGTGACTTGCCCAAGGTCACACAGCAGACAAGTAATAGAGACAGGATTAGAACCCAGATCCTCTGACTCCCAGGTCTGGACTCCTTCCACTAGACCATGTGGCTTCCAGGTCTAGAAGTGTCTAGAAAGGCAGAAAACGGATTCAAGGGTCTGTGAATCGAAACCCTGCCAAGCCAATTAACTGTGGGGTTTCCTGGTTCAGTAAGACTTTTGCCAACCGATTTAGTAAATGTGATTCAAAATAGAATCAGAACAGAGAGCAAAACAAAGCTCCAGTTAAGTTCTTGGAAAAACAAAAAAAAGAAACCCTGGAGGAACAGAGAGGAGCAAATGTCCCTAGGAGCACTTCCTGGAGAGTAAACAATAGAAAATGGGTCTAAATTCATTCATTCATTCATTCAATCATATTTATTGAGCGCTTACTGTGTGCAGAGCACTGTACTAAGTACTTGGAAAGTACAATTCAGCAATAGAGACAATCCCTGCCCACAGTGGGCTCACAGTCTAGAAGGAAGGAGACAGGCATCAAAACAAGTAAACAGGCATTAATAGCATCAATATAAATAAATAGAATTATAGATACATACACATCATTAATTCAAATGAATAGAATTCTAAATGTGTACATATATACAGACATATATACACAAGTGCTGTGTGGAGGGGAGTGGGGGTAGAGCAAAGGGAATGAGTCGGGGGGGTGGGGAGGAGAGAGGGAGCAGAGGAAAAGGTGGGCTTAGTCTGGGAAGGCCTCCTGGAGGAGGTGAGCCTTCAGTAGAGCTTTGAAGGGGGGGAGGGTGATTGGCGGATTTGAGGAGGGAGGGCATTCCAGGCTAGGGGTAGGATGTTGGCCAGGGGTCGACGCCGGGACAGGTGAGAATGAGGCACAGTGAGAAGGCAGTGAGAAGGCAGCCCCTCTCTCTGGTTTAGGTACTAAAGCCCACCCACTCTGTGGGGAGAAGCCCTCATTATTCTACAACCGGTCAGGACTTTTTTTTTTTTTAATGGTATTTGTTAAGCACTTACTATGTACCAAGCACCGTACTAAGCCCTGAAGCAGATATAGCAAAGTCAGGTTGGACACAGTCCCTGTCCCCCATGGGGCTCACAATCTTAACCCCCATTTTACAGATGGAGTAACTGGGGCACAGAGAAGTTAAGTGACTGGCCCAAGGTCACACAGCAGACAAGTGGTGGAGCCAGGATCAGATCCCAGGTCCTCTGACTTCCGCGCTGCCTCTCAAGAGCTCCAGCCCTGGCTCCTGTGGCTTCTGTCCGCTTACTTGGCCCCGGACAATTCTCAGGAATGACAATCATGGTGTGTTCAGAGAAAAGGGGGTGTCTTCAACGGAAGCATGAAACCACCCTGAACAGGGGAGGGAGAGATTGGTGGCCCCAGGCATTGCCCTCGGTTGCTCCACCCTGCTTCCTGGTTCAGATGGGGAGGGAGAGGTGACTATTGAGCCGAACGACTTGTAAGTGTGGAGAGAGCACCGGAGCCAGGAGGCCCAGGTTCTAGTTCCAGCTCTGCCACCGGTCTGTGGTGTGACCTTGGGCAAGTCATTCAACCTCTCTGTGCCCCAAGTTCTTCCTCTGTATAATGGGGATCAGTCACCTGCCTTTCCCATCTCTTAGGCTACAAGCTCCTCGTGGAATAGAGATTGGGTCTGATGTGCTTACCTTGTGTCTACCTCAGGTCTTAGCATGATGCTTATCATCTTGTAGAGCTGACCTTCAGTGTGAAGTGACCACTGTCCACGATGAGACCGCATCGATGGGTGTGAGTGCCTTGGAGAGAGAATCTGTCATAAATTTGCACAGTAGCATAACTAGCCAATGTTATTTATTGAGTACTTATTGTGGGCAGAGCACTGAACTGAGCGCTTGAACAAAAGAGAAGGTAGACATGATCCCTGCTCACAAAGGGCTCTCATCTTCTCTTACTTGATCTTATCTCCTCTCCAAATCCAACGGCCTCTACTCCACTCTAATCCTCCTCCACCTTTCAGCTGTCTTCGACACTGCGGACCACCCCCTTCTCCTGGAAACAATACCCAACCTTGGCTTCGCTGATACTGTCCTCTCCTGGTTCTTCTCCAGTCTCTCCGGCCACTCATTCATTCTCAGTCTCTTTCACGGGCTCCTCCTCTGCTTCCCACCCTCTAATTGTGGAAGTCCTTTCAAGGTTCAGTTCTTGGTCCCCTCCTATTCTCCATCTAAACCCACTCCTTTGGAGAACTCATTCTCTCCCATGGCTTCAACTACCACCTCTATACGGGTGATTCCCAAATCTACATCTTCAGCCCTGATCTCTCTCCATCTCTGTGGTCTCGCATTTCCTCCTGCTTTCTAGACATCTCTGCTTGGGTGTCCCGCTGACACCTCAAACTTAGCATGTCCCAAACAGAAAGCCTTATCTTTCCACCCAAACCCTGTCCTCCCCTGATTGATTGATTAATTGATTGGAGGCAAAAGGGCAACCGGATAGGAAGATGAAGGGGAGGCAGAGTGTCAGCCCCCACCCCAGGAAGACATTAGTTAACCCCATATCTTTTTAAACCCCTTCACCCATCAGGTGAAGGAGTGATACCAAAGGGGAGAAAACCGTCAACTAATCAGGGTGATGGAGTACATGGGCCTCAGCAGGATTTGGACCTCAGAGTTCATGGGAGCCAATTCCAACAAAACCGAGTTTCTCCCCCAAACCACTGAGATGTCTCTGTTCTTACATAAGCCCGATGCTGAACAGCGCTCCGCCAATTTCACAGACTTTGCAGCCAAAAATTCGACATTTCACAGATGTTTGCACTCCAAAGCCCTTCTCAGTCTAGCCTGGAGCAATAACAGATCCTTCTTCCATACTATGCCAAAATTAAATTGACCTCTAGCTCCCCAGCCCCTCCTTAAACTACTAATGCACCCTGCTATTCAGTATGTCCGCAATCCCTGCGATTAGGGCTGTTTGGTAACAGCTGGGGGAATGCCCCAGGAGGCTTAGTGTAACGAAAGTTTCAGGTTTCGTGCTTGGAGGAATGGTGTTTTCTGGGGGGATTTTTATGGTATTTGTTTAAGCGCTTACTATGTGCCAGGCACCGTACTAAGCGCTGGGATCGATACAACCTCATCAGGTTGGATCCAGGCAATGTCCCACACGAAGTTCACAGTCTTAATTCCCATTTTACAGACGAGGTTCCTGAGGTCCAGAGAGGTGAAGTGGCTTGCCCCAGGTCACACAGCAGGCAAGTGGTGGAGCCAGGATTAGAACCCAGGTCCTTTGACTCCCAGGCCTATACTCTTTCCTTTAGGCCACACTGCTTCTCCTCAAGCCTGCCATGTCAGTCCCTCTATTTGCATTTCAATCTTCCCTTCTAGCTGCTTCGCAGGACTCAGCCAGCATCAGCTGAGGGTATCTTCCCCTTACAAAGGGGAGAAGGCTTAGCTCTGCTTCTCCATTAACAATAAGCACTTTCCCTGTGCCAAGCACTGGGGTAGATACAAGATTATTAGATCGAACACAGTCCCCATCCTGTATGAGGCTCATACTCTACAAAGGAACGAAAACAGATATTTCACTCCCCATTTCACAGGTGAGGAAACTAAGGAAACTTTCAGTGACTTGCTCAAGGTCACCTAATAAGCAAGTGGCAGGATCGGGCCTCTTGGCCCTCAGTCTCGTGTGCTCTCCAGGCCACAACTCCACTTGAACCACTCAATCCCCTGAGGAGCCTTTGTTTGACCACAGAGAACTAGATTAGCGATATGCGAGGACACTGGATGTGGTCCCTGGGTAAGAAGACCTGTGTTCTAATCCCAGCTCTGCCATTTGTCTGCTGTTTGACCTCGGGCAAGTCCCTTAGCTTCTTTGTGTCTCAATAGCCTTATCTGTTAAAAAGGATTAAATACCTGTTCAACCTCCTACTTAGACCATGAGCCCCACGTGGGACAGGGACCGTGTCCCATTTGATTAATTTGTTTGTACCCCAATGCTTAGAACAGTCCTTGACACATCGTAAGTGCTTAACAAATACTTTTATTAATATTATTATTGTTATTGATAATAATAAATCTCCGGTGTGTTGCTTTTGCTTTGCTCCAAAAGTTTGCCTTTTACCGCGCTCTACTGGAAATTTTCTAGCATTGCATCGTGCTGTGCTCTGGAAAATGTTGGCTGCTCCTTCGTTCATTCCTTGAAGGATTATCTCCATTTTGAACCGCAAGCCGCTTATCAGGAGAAGTCCTCCAAGATGAGCTGATAAGCAATATCTCACCCCCTTCGTCCACTGTCTCGGTGGATTGAACCACATTTGTCTCCAGAGGAGGAGGAAGCGGGGAAGAGGGAGGTGGGATATTTCGGTGATCCAGGCTGACAACCCTCCCTCAGCCTCTCTGTCCCCCTCAGCGGCTCCACGGCCTGTGGGTTCAGATGGTGACACTTGCGTCTGGGGTCTCCACGCTGGACCGGGAGGAGAGGAGTCCAGTGGGGAAGGGAGGCCAGGGCCAGGGAAGGAGGCTGATTTCGATATTTTAGAAACATTCTCTCTATCTCTCTCTTCTTGCCTGTAAAAGTTTCAGTGCCCCCACTAACTACGCCAAATTGTATCATATGATCGGCAGATGTTCCAAATGAATCAGATCCCATCGGCAGAATCTAATCAGAGGACGCCAGTCATGACCGTGTTGTAAATCAGATCTCTCACCTGGGTGGAGGAAGATCAGATGGGGCGCCCAGGGATGGTGGTAATACAATCAAGCGTAGCTTATGCAACGTCACCCTTGCTCCTCTCTCACTAGGACCCAGCCTTCACACTTCTCTCCGCCAATGTCTATTTCTCTTATTGCTGACCCACTGCTCAGGCCGTCCCTCCTGCCTTGGAGCTCCCTCCCCTCTCGCCTCCCTTCTTCAAAGCCCTGAAATCACATCCCCTCCAGGAAGCCTTCCCTACTTAACCTCTCCTCATCCTATATACCCCCCATTACATCATCAGTGAACTTGGATACTTTCTCACCCCCATCCACCCACACCACTTATGTACATATTTTTAACTTTTATACTTTCCCTCATGTGCAATTTATTTTTACTATGTTTCCTTCACTAGAATGAAGCTCCTTGAAAGCAAAGATCATGTCTACTAACTCTATTGTGTTCTCCCAAATGTTTAGTACATTTTGAGGGTGTTTTCAAGTGGCAGGAATATTGTTCTTTGCAGGAGCTGGTGGGGGTCGACAACACCTCCTAGTCCTTATCCCCTCGATTTTTGGGGAGAGAGTGGAGGCTGAGCTCTGGGGAAATAGATAAAGGAATGGTGGAGGGGCAGGCTCTGGAACTCAGAATGCCTGGGTCCCATGAGAGTGGCTGGAGTCGAGCGATGGGAAGGTAAAGCCGGGGCTGGGAGACGGAATGGCTGGATCATGAGAGTGGGGTGAGGGCTGGAAGGACAGTGGGGAGCTGGGGGAGGCAGCAGCACCTGATTCTGGGAGGGGAAGAGGGCCTGGCTCAATCCATCGATTAATCAATGCTATTCATCGAGCGCTTATTATGTACAGAGCATTGTACTAAGCATTCAGAGGTTGGGATTCTTGCTGGGAAGAGACATTCATTCCAGCCCCTGGGGGCCCAGAGCTCTGCTCTCTCCGGACCCTGTCGCTGCTGACTCTCCTCCTGGCTGATGGCCCATTTTCACTTTTGCTTTTGGAGCAGGAATAGGCCCGTTGTGCCCAGCAACCTATGGTGCCATCAAATCTCTCACTTTCCACTAGACAAAAGGACCTGGTCATGGAATCAATCAATTAATCAAACAGTGGTAATTATTGAGTGCTTGTTATGTGTGGAGCACTGTACTAAACGCTTGGGAAAGTGTAATACAACGTAATTAGCAGACACGCTCCCTGCCCATCACGAGCCACTGGGGTCTCTCTTCTGGGGAGCTTCCCTTAAGGTTTGGTTATTGTTATGGGTGATAATAATGTTGGAGAAGCAGCATGGCTCAGTGGAAAGAGCACGGGCTTGGGAGTCAGAGGTCATGCGTTCTAATCCCGGCTCCGCCGCTTGTCAGCTGTGTGACTGTGGGCAAGTCACTTGACTTCTCTGGGCCTCAGTTCCCTCATCTGTAAAATGGGAATGAAGACTGTGAGCCCCACGTGGGACAACCTGATCACCTTGTATCCCCCCAGCGCTTAGAACAGTGATTTGCACATAGTAAGCACTTAACAAATGCCACCATTATTAATAAAGAGGCTGACTCTGCCCTTGGGGCTGGGGATTGTGTCTAGATAAAGAAGAGGATTTTGAAAAGCAGTGTGGCCTAGCACAAAGAGCCCAGGCCTGGGAGTCAAAAGATCTGGGTTCTAATCCAGTCTCTGCCAAATGCTTGCTGTGTGGTGTTGGGAAAGTCATTTATCTTCTCTGTGCCTCAGTTACTTTCAACTATAAAGTAGAGATTAAATCCTCCTCCCTCCAACTTAGCCTGTGAGCCCCATGTGGGACAGGAACTGTGTCCAACCTGTTAAACTTGTATCTACCCCATTGCTTAGAACAGTGCTTGACACATAATGAGCACTTTCATTCATTCATTCAATAGTATTTATTGAGCACTTATATGTGCAGAGCACTGTACTAAGCACTTGGAATGTACAATTCGGCAACATACCACTTTAAAAAAAGAAAAAAGAGGATAGAGGAGGATGGAAAACCGAGTTACTGTACCCTACCAGCAGGGAAGAGGAAACAGAGGTGAGAATGGACAGACGGAAGTGTACATCACCATTTTCTCTTGAGTTAGGCTGATCTTCTCTCAGCGCTAAGTGTGGTCCTGGCTGTTTCTGTTCCCTGAGTCTCGACCCCTTGCTCACTTCTGCCCATGGTTTGTTCTCCATATTTCAGGTTCTGTAGGCCTGAGGGTGGTTTGAATGAAAGGTGTAAATCCACATGTAAGGGAGGTGCAAAAGGGAGAGAGAGTAGAGGAAATGAGGGCTTAGTCGGGGAAGGCCTCTTGGCGGAGATGTGCTTTTTAATAAGGCTTTGAAGGTGGGAAGAGTGGAGATCTGTCAGATTTGAAGAGGGAGGGCGTTCCAGGCCAGAGGCAGAGTGGGTGAGGAAGTCGTGGCGAGATAGATGAGATTGAGGTACAGTGAGTAGGTTGGTGTTAGAGGAGTGAAGTGAGCATGCTGGGTTGTAATAGGAAATGCGTGATTACAGAATAAGAAAGTGATACATTCCCAATACCAGGGCAAAGTACCTGGAATTGGACTGGGGTTGGTTATTGTTTTGGTGGAGCCAGGTTTAGAAGAGTCTGATGACCTGTCCCTCAGGGGACCCCACAGTAACGGAGCACGCCGGAGTCTGTCAGAATAGCTGACCAATTGGAACTGCTGACCAGTGAGTGGCTGGGGAAGCCAGGAGATGGGCAAGGAGTGTGCCTACCAACTCTGTTGCATTTCACTCTCCCAAGAGCTTAGTGCAGTGCTCTGCACAGAGTAGACACTCAATAAATACCATCGAATGATTGATAACAATGTGCGATATTGTCCCAGACCTGTCTGTCTTCTTGGTGCACACTGCTATTGATGTGGCCCATGTTTGGAAGACACATTACACTGCTAACTCCTAAACGGGGTAGATACAAGATTATTAAGTTGGACACAGACCTTGTCCCACACGGGGCTCATAATATTAATCCCCATTTTACAGATGAAGTAACTGAGGCCCAGAGAAGCTAAGTGATTTGCTCAAGGTCACACAGTAGGCAAATGACAGAGCAGGGATTAGAATCCAGGTCCTTCCGATTCCCAGGCCCGTACTCTATCCAATAGGCCACACCGCTTCTCATGGTTAAATGCTTACTCTGTGTCAAGCACTGCTCTAAGAGCTGGGGTAGATACAAATTAATCAGGTCGGACACAGTGTGATATAATACTCTCTCCCATCTCCCGGGATCGGTCAGGGGAGAAACTTTAAATTTCTTCCCATGGTTATTGTGGCAGTAAACAGAGATTCCCACTCTTTTGTTGGATCATGAAGCGAGTAAAGTCTTTATTTGAGCAGTTGCAAGTGGGGGAGAAGGAACAGAGTGCTCCCTTTTTGGTATGCTCTCCCCAAAAGAAGCAAGCAGGGAGCTTTTGTACATGTCAACAAACAAATCTTCAGGCACTCGATACTTTTTCCCTTTCCTTATCTCACCCGATAGCCAAGGACGGCAGCTGCTGCTGGGAGGATCCCAAAGGTATTTGCCTGCCTTGAGCGGCTCTCTGCTGGCTAAGGAGTTTGAACTGATCTGGCTCATTTACAGAGTCAATGGATCTAAGATGGAATTCAGCCGCATGATGGTGGATCTTATACTTCCACGTCGTCTATTCCTGTTGTTTCAGTAGTTTTCTGAAGTACTACTTCCCTGTCTCCTGTCTCTCTCCACTCCAGCCCATACTTCGCTCTGCTGCCCAGATCATTTTTCTACAAAAGCATTCAGGCTACGTTTCCCCACTCCTCAGGAACCTCCAGTGGTTGCTCACCCACCTCCGCATCAAACAGAAACGCCTTACCATCGGCTTACTCTTCTACTACAACCCAGCCCGCACGCTTCGCTCCTCTAATGCCAACCTACTCAATGTGTCGCGATCATGTCTATCTCGCCGCCTTCCCCTCGCCCACCTCCTGCCTCTGGCCTGGAATGCCCTCCCTCCTTATATCAGACAGACAGTTATTGTCCCCCCTCTTCAGAGCCTTACTGAAAGCACATCTCCTCCAAGAGGCCTTCCTTGATGAAGCTCTCCTTTCCTCTTTCCCCACTCCCTTCTGTGTCACCCAGACTCGCTGCCTTTATTCACCACTCTCGCTCCCAGCCCCACAACCCTTATGTACATATCTGTAATTTATTTATTCATCTATATTAATGTCTGTCTCCCCTTCTAGACTGTAAGCTCATTGTTTGTACTCTACCACGTGCTTAGTACGGTGCCCTGTACACAGTAAGCACTCAATAAATATGACTGTTTGTTGTACTCTTCCAAGTGCTTAGTACAGTGCCCTGCACACAGTAAGTACTCAATAAATACAATTAATTGATTGATTGATTAGCACTTCAGCACTTTTGAATATTCTGCTCCCCTTGAAATGCTGCCTTCACACCCCATAAAATTATTATGGCTTTATTGTTTTTTCCGAGCTTCCCAGGAAGTCAGGAGGAAAAGGAGAGGGCGGGAGTGGGCTGTGGAGAGGGAAGGAGGGCTGGTTCATCTATTATTGTAGGGTTCTTGGGGGCTGGTCTGAGGTGGCACTAGAGGTGCTTGGCTTCATTTTCTGGCCTCTCCTTTTTTGGACATTTATGTCAGCTGATACCTCTCTGCGCCAATCACCTTTGGCGGAAGGAGCCTGAGACAACCTTCTGAGACAACCTGCTCAGAACAGACTCTCCGGAATTCGGCCGTTGGTGGTCAGTTTGTGAAGGACCCAGTCGCAGACGGTTGGCCCCTGAGATTCTCCAGCTCATCTGGGCTTCTCCTCCCGTCCTGGTGGAGCCATCCACGCCTGGCACTCGGCCCAAGACATTCATCTTCGTCGACCAGTTGGTGAGTGAGATAAAGTCCAGCAGGGTGCTGGCCCTTGGTGTCCAAATGGCCATTAGAGATGCTTGGGAGAAGAGTGGGGAAGAATCTCTGAGGGTCAGGTGGGGCCCCGGGAGGGGGACACAGGGTGGATAGAGAGCTGAGAGACTCGGCACCTCTCCTGGTCCCTCATGGAGAACCAGAACAGGCCTTGGGAGGGAGAACGCAGTCGGTAGACGTGAGCAAAGAGGTTTTCTGGGGAAGAGAGACGACAGAGATCCCGTCCTGACCCCTGAACGCGGAAACCTCGGACTGTGCTGGCATCCCACCCCCAGAGGGAGAAAGGGTGCTGAGTGGGGAGGTCGTTCTCGGTTTCCACTGGCCCAGCATGGCTTGGGGGGGTTCTAGGGATCGAGTCACCGAAGCTCTGATCTGAAGCTGCCCTGGGGACCGGAACTGAGCCGTCCCCCCACCCCTCGGAGGAACGGAGGCCCAGGGAAGCAGGACAGCAGGTGACCTCACCCAGCCTCCCAGCCTCCCTCTGTCAACCTTTTCCTGGATCCCATGGTCAGCATCTGGGCCATTGACCTGGACCGGGGGGTAGCTTGATCGGGGGTCCCGGAGCTGTGATGGGTCGAGCCCTTTGTGTTTCGAGGGTGGCTTGATTCGGGGGGAGGGGCAGATGGAGCTGGGGAAAGCTAGAGAGAGGCAGACAAACAGACCCGAAGCAACCATGTCTCGTGCTGATTAGGTGATGCCCAGCTCCCACCCAGGCATCTGTCCCCGACTTGCTTGTCTTGCTCAGACTTTGCCTCCTGAGGCCAGAATAGGATGAACATAACGTGTCTACCAACTCTGTTGTATTGTCCTCTCCCAAGCACTCAGTAGAGTGCTCTGCACAAGTTAAGTGCTCAATAAATGTCACTGATTGATTGATTGATTGATAAATAGACTCAGTCTGAATGGGTTTAATCACCTTCGCTGCCGTGTTAAAGCTCTGAGGGTCAGGAAAGCGCCTGAGAGCCGCCATGATGGACTGTGGTGAGAGGAGAGGGGAGGTGGAGATCGGAACCCGGCTATTGCGTCTGCATCTCATCTCGTTTAGTGATATGATGATGCTCTCTACCTCATCTTCCGGGAAAGAATGGGGAGAAACTTTTAATTTTTTCCCACAGTCGTTCATTCGGCCCCCTCCCTCTTGCTGTTTAAAAAAACTGGTCCAAAGTCAATGTGAAATACTCCATTCCCCTTGGAATCCGGTCTGTTATTCTCCTCTGAGTTCTGATTGGATAACGTTAACCGTTCAGTCCAACTGTTTATAGCTTTATTATCTCAGAGCTTCCCAGGAAGTCAGCTGGAAAAGGAGAGGGTGGGAGGGGGCCTTGGTGAGGGAGAGGGGAGGGCTGGTCTGTGTATTCTTCTGGGCAGGGTGTAGCTTGCCTGTCCCATCCCTGGAAAGGGGCAAAGGGGAAGTCAAGATGGCAGTAGCAGGCATTGGCCTCATTTATCCACCCAAACCCTGTCCTTCCTTTGACTTTTCCATCACTGGAGACAACATCACCATCATCCCTGTTTTACAGGCCTATGACCTTGAGATTATCGACTCATCTCTCTCATTCAATCCACCAATTCAATCTGTCACCAAATCCTGTTAGTTCAACTTTCAAAACATTGCTAAAATCCGCTCTCTCCTTTCCATCCAAACTACTGCCGAGCTGATCCAAGCATTTTTCCTATCCTGCTTCGATCCATACATCACTCTGTTTCCCCGATCATTTTTCTAAAAATAATTGAATCCATAACTTCCCACTCCTCAAGAATTTCCAGTGGTTGCCCATCCACCTCTGCATCAAACAGAAACTCCTATCATTGGCTTTAAAGCACTCAATCAGCTCACCCTCTCCCTTTTGACCTCCCTGATTTCCAAGTACAACCTAACCCGCACACTTTGCTCCTCTAATACCAATTTACTCAATCTCGTTCTCATCTATCCTGCCACCAGCCTCTGGCCCACGTCCTCCCTTGGGCCTGAAACTCTTTCCCCCTTTCAAATCCGACAGTCCACCACTCTACCTACCTTCAAAACCCTCCTAAAATCCCATCTCCTCCAAGAGGCCTTCCCCGACTAAGCCCTCATTTCCCCTACTCCCTCTGCCTTCTGCATTGTCAACGCACTTGGATCTGCACTGCTCAAGCCCTTGATATTCACCCCACCCTCTGCTCCACAGCATATCTGTAATTTATTTTAAATTCCATCTCCCCATCTAGACTGTTAACTCCTTACAGGCAGGGACAGCGTCTACCAAACTCTATCGTATTTTCTAGAGCGCTTAGTACAGTGCTCTGCACACAATAAATGGTCAACAAATACCATTGGCTGATGTATTTCTGCCATGGTCCCGGTGCCCATGTAAGCTGCCCCATTGCTCCATGGACCGCGACTCCCTCGTAGTTGGGAATTTCATTAACCCCTGGCTTTCTGACTCCAGGATTTCGACAGACCATCACTCTCCCCACCTTCAGAACCTCACTTAAATCACATTTCCTCCTAGAGGCCTTCCCCGACTAAGCCCTCATTTCCTCTTCTCCCTTTTCCTTCTATGCTGTCTTTACACTTGGATCCGTACCTGATATTCACCTCACCTTCGGCTCCACGGCACTTATGAGCATATCCATTGTGTATTTTGTCTGTCTCTCCTAGACTGAAAATTCCCTTTGGGTAGGGAATGTGTCTAATACCTCTGTTGTATTGCACTCTCCCGAGGGCTTAGCAAGTGCTCAATAAATATCTTTAATTGATTAACTGATTGACTGCCACTGCTGCTGCTAATCAATCAGTGGCATTTACCGAGTGCTTACTATGTGCAGAGCACTGTACTAAGCACTTGGAAGAGTAGCAGCCACGTTCCCTGCCCAATATTCATTCATTCATTCAATAGTATTTATTGAGTGCTTACTATGTGCAGAGCACTGTACTAAGCGCTTGTACTAAGTACAAATCGGTAACAGATAGTCCCTGCCCTTTGACAGGCTTACAGTCTAATCGGGGGAGACGGACAGACAAGAACGATAGCAATAAATAGAATCAAGGGGATGAACATCTCCTTAAAACAATAGCAAATAAATAGAATCAAGGCGATGTACATCTCATTAACCAAATGAATAGAGTAATGAAAATATATACAGTTGAGCGGATGAGTACAGTGCTGAGGGGATGGGAAGGGAGGGGGGAGGAGCAGAGGGAAAGGGGGGAAAGGAGGGTTTAGCTGCGGAGAGGTGAAGGGGAGGTAGAGGGAGCAGAGGAAAAAGGGGAGCTCAGTCTGGGAAGGCCTCTTGGAGGAGGTGAGCTTTAAGTAGGGTTTTAAAGAGGGGAAGAGAATTAGTTTGCAGTCTAATTCTTCCAACGGTGCTACAAGGCTGGGGTTCCGGGCTCTGCCTGGCATCCGGGCTCTAAGTGGGGTTAGCATGGCCGGCTCGGGTCCAGGTGAGAGGTCACGGTTGCCGCTGCACTTGGCCAAACCACTGAATGTTATCAGACGGGCATGATCTGCCCGGCAGAAGGTGGCGCCCTCGGGGGGCGGGGAGGTTCCATCAGTGCCAGAAGTCCCCCAAACTCCTCTTTGATTTCTCCCAAACACTCCCATCAACCCGTTCTCTCTGTCTGTGCTCTGATCTCTCCTCAGATCTCTGCCAGAGCCATGGCTCACTCAAGCTCTTCTCCGATGGCAACATTCAGCGACATTTCACAGTTCGTCCAGAACTCGCTCCACAGATTTGTTCCCTACTACGAGGAGATGTTGAAGAACAATCAGGGGATCCTGACCCAGAAAGATGTCACCGATATCCAGAAGGCACTGGAAAAGTGGAAACTGGGGGAGGCAGCTTCCAAGATCGAAGAGAAACTGGAGGCCGCTGAGAAGGCTTCTTTGAACATCGCCGTGATGGGAGAGGCCGGGTCAGGGAAATTCACGTTCATCAATGCCGTGAGGGGGCTGGGGGATGACGAGGAGGGCTCAGCTCCCACTGGAGTGGTGGAGACCACCATGGTGCCGACCCCCTACCAGCACCCCAAGTTTCCTAACGTGACGCTGTGGGACCTGCCGGGCACCGAGACCCCCAACTTCCAGCCGGAAGAATATCTGAAAAAGGTGGCATTCGAACGCTACGACTTTTTGATCATCATCGCCTCCGAGCCGTTCAAATCCAGCTCCGTGGACCTGGCCAGAGAAATCCAGCGGATGGAAAAGAAGTTCTACTTTGTCCGAACCATGACCGTCGAAGACCCGGCTAGCGCCAAGGAGGGAAAACCCGGTTCCTCCAATGAAGAGTCACTGCCGCAGCTAATCCGGGATGACTGCCTGGAGAGCTTGAAGAAAGGGAGCGTGAGTCACCCTCGGGTCTTCCTGATCTCCAGCTTTGATATGGGTCTGTACGACTTCGGGGACCTGGAGGACACGCTGGTGAGGGAGCTTCCGGCTCACCAGCGTCACACCCTCAGACTGGCCCTGCCCAGTGTCACTGAAGAAGCCATTGAGAAGAAGAAGCTCACCCTACAGGAGAAGATTGGGCTGGAGGCCACAAAGGAATGTCTTCGGGCTCCTTTCTCAGGTATCTTTTCCCCTAATAACCGGGAAGAGCTGGAGAAATGTCTGCCCCATTACCGCAGCCTCCTCGGGGTGGATGACGCGTCCCTCGCCAAGTTGGCCGAGAGAGAAGGCAGGGAGGTGCGGGACCTCAAGGCCGCTCTCAAGTCCTACGATATGGAGACGGTTCTGAAGAATAGCGATGCCTTGCCCAGCCTGGTGAATAGCGTGAAGGAGAAGATCAAAACCTCCCTCAGCTGCGTCTCTTTCTTTGGCAATCTCCTGAGTACCATTGCCATCTCTAGAACCCAGATCTATACTCTGCAGTGGCATGCCCTAGACACGGTGGCTGAAGATGCCAAACTTCTCCTTAAGAAAACACAGAGCACAGGCTGAGCCAGCTAAGAAGCGGGAGTCTCACGGGAGAGGCAGGCGTTCATTCTCAGGCCTGGAACTCCCTCGCACTTCATATCTGACGGTCCACCACCCTCCCCACCTTGGAAACCTTCCGGAAATCACATCTCCTTCAAGAGCCCTTCCCTGACTAAGCCCTCATTTCCCCTCTCCGGGCTCCCCTCTGCAACAACTACACACTTGACTGTGTACCCCTTAAGCACTTTGAACTCACCGCCACCCCAGAACGCTCATGTCCATTCCCTCATACTCTGCTAGTTCCCCTCTCTGTAATCAATTTGAATGTCTGTCTCCCACCGTGGTCTGCGAGCTCCTCATGGGCAGGGATCGTGTCTATGGGGATCGTGTCTACCTATTCTCTTGGATTGTAGTTTCCCAAGCGCTTGAAGTGAGCACTCAATAAACACCAGTGATTGATTGATTGATTGATTGGTAAGGTCAAGGAGACTCTGCATGCAACACACACTGGATATGGTTCATGGGCTCCTAAAGGGAGGTGAAAATTTCAGAATCTCTTCCTTGCTCCATCTCTGATGATCTGTGTGACCTTGAGCAGGCGACTTAGAGTTTCCTAAGTCTCCTCCAAGAGACCTTCCCCAACTAAACCCTCATTTCCTCTTCTCCCACTCCCCTCCTCCTCACCCTTGCACTTGGATTTGCACCCTTTATTCACCTCTCCCTCAGTCCCACAGTACTTATGTAGATATCCTTAATGGATTTCTTTACATTAATGTCCGTCTCCCCCTCTACCCCGTAAGCTCACTGTGGGCAGGGAACGTCTACCAACTCTGTGGTACCCTCCCAAGCGCTCAGTATAGTGTTCTGCCCACAGTCAAAACTCATAAAAAGACACATACCAGAATGACAGGAGATGGGATGTTCTGAAGAGGGGGTGTGTCTGTGGAGTCGCTATGGGTCGGAACCGACTCGGCATTTGAAGAAGAGATCCCATACCTGACCAGTAAGAGGACTCCCTGGATAAGAGGGGAGATGAATGTTCCACATGAAGATTCCTTTTTTTCTGTCGGTGCCAATCTCTCTTTCCCCTCTCCCTACTCCTGTGCCCTCTGCCAGTCTCATTCCTCCCCTCCCTTTCTCTTTTGGGGAAGCACCCCCAGAAAAGGCCCCAACTCTGTTCCCTGGTGGTTCAGCCCCCTCACCAAACCAGGGAGGGCAGAAGGAATGGTGGAGAGACCTGCCTAGGACTAGTTTTTAATTCCCTGGGGATCCCGGGGGCCCGGGACCTGGGTAGGAAGCTGCAGGCGGGAGACTGAGGGTTTAGAGGTGGTGGTGCGGAAGGGATTATCCGGATCTTTAATTTTCCAGGTTGGGGTGTGTGCGCGTGCGCGTGGGTGTATGTGTGTTGGGACCCCAGAGACCTCCACACTGGTAGAGAGAACCGGATTCAAGCCCTCTAGAGAAGCGGCGTGGCCTAGTGGAAAGAGCACGGGCATGGCAGTCAGAGGAACTGAGTTCTAATCCCAGCTCTGCCATTTTCTGCTGTGACACCTTGGGCAAGTTGCTTAACCTCTCTGTGCCTCAGGTTCCTCACCTGTAAAATGGGGATTAAATCCTACCCCCTCCTACTTCGACTGTGAGCCTCATGTGGGACAGGTGTCCAACCCGACTGTCTTGTTTCCACCCCAGTGCTTAGAACAGCGCTTGACACATAGCCAGCCCTTAACAAGTATCATAATTAATTCATTAATTTTCTCGGATTCCCACCTTCCTCTTCTGCCTCAGGGAAAAAGAAAGGGAGATAGGGAAAGAATCAAGGTGAAATAAAGCTTCACACCAAATGTACAGAGACTCTCGTTATTTAATCGTTTATCTACGTGGTCCGATTACATTGGATGAAGGGATCAGAAGAGTATGCATCAGTACAGAGCTTTGCATGGGATATCATCGTGTTTCCTGTTCCGATTCTGGTGACTGTCCCTGGGTCGGGGCTGGTGGTGTGGACCACCTCATTCTTTGGGGTTCTCAGAGAGAGCTGGGGCTGGAGGGGAAAGGGAGGAGGCACGGTCGCCCAACCAGGTTGAGCCAGGCCAACGTGTGAAGGCGGGGGGGGGGTAGGGGGCCCGGCTTCCAGTCGGTCCCTTCCTCGAACCAGCAGGGGGCCCCTCAGCTCCTCCACGTTTTCCTCAGGATGTCGGTGGTGTCTTGGGCCACCGCGTCCAGGAAGGGCCACTGCATGTAGTAGCCCTGCACGTAGGAGATGGCGTCGGCCCCGTAGCCCCCGACGAACGGGATGGAGCCGACCACCACTTTCACGCTGTCCAGCATGTCGCCGACGAGACTGGCGTTCTTCAGCTCGTCTTCGGCCAAGTCCGGCAAGTCTTCCTCCAGGGACGGGCCCCTCGGTTTTTCCGTGGACCGGCCGGCCAGGCGGGCGAGAGGGAGGGTGGCCCAGGCGGCCGCCTTCAGGGCCCTCAGCCCCATCTTCTCCTGCAACGTGGGCCGGCTGGTCTCCCCCGCCTCTTCGGCCACGTTGGGCAGGGCCAGCACCAGGGCGTGGCACTTGTGAGCGGGCAGCTCCGACACTAGGGTGTCCTCCAGCTTGGGGAAGTCGTAGAGGGACACGTCCAGACTGGACACCAGAAAGACCCAGGGGTCGCTGACCCCTCCCTTCTGGAGACCGCTCAGGCAGTCCTCTCGGATCCTCTGCAGGACCAGCTCCTCGCTGAAGTTCTTGGGCTTGCTCCGCCGTGAGTTGTACAGGTCATTGTCCACCTTGGCCCGGACGAAATAGAACTTCTTCCCCACCCTCCTGATCTCCTGGGCCAGGCTCAAGTGGCTGGACTTGAATCTCTCCGAGGCGACGATGACGAAGAAGTCGTAGTGGTTGACCTTCACCTTCTTCAGGTAGGCCTCCGGGCGGAAGTCGGGGGCCCCGATGCCCGGCAGGTCCCACAGGGTGACATTGGGAAATTTGGGGTACCGGTAGGGGATGGGCTCCAGGGTGGTGACCACCACGTCGGTGGGGGCGGAGTCCTCGTCCTCGTGCCCTAGCCCGCGCAGGGTGTTGATGAAGGTGGACTTCCCGGAGCCGGTCTCCCCGACGACGGCGATGTTCAGGGGGGCCCTCTCGGCCGCCTCCATCTTCTCCTTGATCTTGGAAGCCGCCTCCTCCAGCTTCCCCTTCTTGAGGGCCCCTTGGATGTCGGTGACGTCATCCTCCGAGAGGTTGCCCCACCTCTTCTTCCCCAGCCTCTTATAGAATGGGATGAGTCTGATGGCGACCGGGTGCGCCATGGCTGAGCCTGGGCTGTGGCTGGTCAAGGTTCTGGCCCGGAGCAGGGGAGGATTCTGGGAGAGCAGAGAGAACAGGAAAGGTGAGGGGGACGGGGGAGGGGGAGGGAAAAGAGGAGGAGAGGCGTGGCCTGGCGGAAAGAGTCGGGGAACCTGGGTTCTCATCCCGGCTCCGCAACTCGGCCGCTGTGGGACCTTGGGCAAGTCACCTTTCCTTCTCTGTGCCTCAGTCTCCTCACCTGTAAAATGGACATTCAGTACCTATTTTCCCTCCTGCTTAGACTGTGACCCCCATGTGGGACAAGGACTGTGTCCCACCTAATTATTTTGAATCTACCCCGGCACTTAGGATAGTGCTTGGCGCAGAGTGAGCATTTAACAAATCCCACAATTATTTTTAGGAGCTCCCGGAGGATGACTGGGTCAGACAGGCTGAACTCCTCTGAGGACGGGGTGGTCATTGGCATCTCTCAGGAATACCGGCCTCCCCTCTGCTGACCCAGAAACGCAAATGTCCATTATGGTATATCTATTATGTAGGCAACGAAACATATCTAGCCACATCAATCGATGGTATTTTTTGAGTGCTTTCTGCGTGCAGAGCACTGTACTAAGTGGTTGGGAGGGTACAATACAACAGAGTTGGTAGCTACGTTCCCTGCCCCGATCTCTCACACATATTCCTTCTTATGACAGTCAGCTTTGGGATGCCAAGTCTGCCCTCTGGAGAAGGTGTGCTATGGTCTACCTCAAGTGTGACATGGTTGTGCCATCCATCCATCCATCCATCCATCCATACATCCATCCATCCATCCATCCATCCATCCATCCATCCATCCATCCATCCATCCATCCATCCATTCATTCATTCATTCATTATTCCATCTGTATCCATTCACCCCACTAGACTATATAAATTCATTCACTCATTCAGTCAGTCATTCACTCATTCATTCCTTCACTCATTCATCCCTTCATTCATTCACAAATTCAACCCTTATTTCATTTTTTCATTCATTCATTCACCCATCCATTCATCCCTTACTTCATCCATTCAGCCATCCCTTACTTCATTCGTTCACTCAGCCATTCATCCCTTACTTCATTCATTCATCAATTCACCCCTTACTTCATTCACTCACTCAGTCATTCCTCCAACAGTGTTTATCGAGTTTGGAGTTATTCAAAGAACAGAAGCAGCCAGACACTGTAACAATTCTGGGCACAGTTGCCTGTTGATCTCTGCCTCAGTTCTTAGGACTTTCTATCTCAGATTCTGCTCTCTCTCCTTCTCCTTTCTTGTACCTCTGTATTGTTTTCCTTGAAGTCTCATTTCTTTCTTTCTCTTCTAGTGCCCGGTTTGATTTCTGCCTTGTTCTCTCCCTCTTCCTCCCTGCTGGCTAATTTCAGTCACATTTTCAGAACACCAAGGGATTGTGACAAGATATTGTATCCTTTCCAATGTCGGCTTCTTCTATTCTCTCCCTCTCGCTCCCCCTGCTTTTCTCTTGTCCTTCCCTCCGCTATCTCTCCTCTTTCCCTCTACTCTCCCTGTCTCCTCTCTCCCTCCTGTTTCCTTTTTCCCTCTGCTCTCTCTGTCACCTTTTCCCCTCTGCTCTTTCTCTATCTCCTATTTTTCTCTGCTCTCTATCTCCTCTTTCCCTCTGCTCTGTGTCTCTTTTTCTTCTCTGCTCTCTCCATCTTTTCCCCTCGGTTCTCTGTCTCTTTTTTCCCTCTGCTCTGTCTCCACTTTCTCTCTGTTCTCTCTCTCTCTCTCTTTTTCTCCCTCTCTCCCTCCAGTCCTCATTTCATCCCAGGCCTTCTCCTTTCTCCCGATCTCACCTTCTCCCCTCCAGCTTGCTCTTCAGGATCCTCCCGTCCCTGACAGCCAGCACGGGCCCCTTCGTCTTCCTCTCCTGAGCAGTCCTGCCCCCGGCCCCCGGCTCTAACTTATAAAGGGTGGCCTGTGGGCCAGGGGCCGAAGCAGTTCCGCTGAAAGAACAGGTCGAGGACCCCCAGGGGGAGGAGGTTGGATGCCACACAGCCAGGTATCTCAGCCCTTCTGAGAATCCACGGCTTTTCCAGGATGGTCCGCCCCTTCCCCTGGAACACTAGCTTCTTCTTCGTCCAGGTCGGCTTCCTGGTCACCCCCCAGGCAGCGGCTGAACTTCCTGCCCCCCTTCTCCTCCCTCTCCATTTCTACTGTGTATTGAATGATTCCCTCCCTCCCTCTTTTCCCCCTCCTTTCTTCTCTTTCTCCCTCCATCTTCCCCTTCTACTTTCCATTTCTCCCTCCCTCCCTCCCTGTCTCTTGGCCTCTTGGGGTGGCAGGGAGGGCCCGGGGTTGGCTGATGATGTGGAGACCCCTTCAATTCCCCCCACCAAGTAGCTCTGGTGTATTCCTCCCTGCTCCTCCCCCCGCCTGGCCTTGAACAGGCTTCATTCTGTGGATCCCCCATTTCAGGATGTGCCCCGAGCACCTGCCCTGCTCACCTGTTCTAATGACGCCACAGCCCCGGAGCGTTCATTCATTCAGTCATATTTATTGAGTGCTTACTGCGTACAGTTCTAGCGGGTCGCCCTGGGACGGGAGATTCGATAACGAAGAAAACCCCCCAGTAATGGGACATTATATAAGTTGTATTGATTGATTCATTCCAGCAGTCGTATTTATTGAGTGCTTACCGTGTGCAGAGCACTGTACCAGGCGGTTGGGAGAGTACAATACAACAATAAGCAGACACATTCCCTGCCCACAATGAGGTTACAGTCTAGAGGGGGAGGCATTTATTGAGCGCTTACTGTGTGAAGCAGCACGGCCTAGTGGAAAGAGCCCGGGCCTGGAAGTCAGAGGACCTGGGTTCTAATCCTGACTCTGTCACTTACCTGCCATGTGACCTTGGACAAGTCACTTCACTTCTCTGTGCCTTGGTTATCGCATCTGTAAAATGGGGATTAAGACTGTGACCCCCAAGAGAAACAGGGACTGTGGTCCAACCTGATTAGCTTGTATCTACCCCAGCGCTTAGTACAGTGGTTGGCACATAGTAAGTGCCTAACGAATGTTATAAAAAACTACTGCAATCGTTAATATCATTGATCATCTTTCTAGCAAAACCGTGATCCCGATGTGGGACAGGGACTGGGTCTGGCATGATTGTCTTGTACCATCCCAGAGCAGAGTATAGCGCTTGGCACATAGTGAGTGCTTAATAAATGCTTCGTTGTCCGTGAGTCTCTAGACTGCAGCTGTTGAGGGGCTGAGATGCAGGCAAGAGCTCTTGAGGGGTTCCGTGGTTGTGGATAGGGCCACTAGCACTGTCCTTTTTGGTGTAGCTCTCTTCCTTGGGCTGCCCACTGGGCACATCCATTATGGGAGGAGCATTCAGATTCCTGGCTGGTGTCCGCATCCCGACCGGTCCGTCCTGATCCGGGCTCTGACAGGCGCTGGCTCATTCCTCCCCTCCCCGCGGGGCCTGCTGGGGGAGAGAGGGGGGCACAAAGCCAGAGGGTCCTGTGGGGTTCAGGAGGAAATGGAGAATGAACAACCCTATTCTCTGTCAACCCAGAGGATAGATAGCATCAACTTGAACTTCCTGACTCCTTCCCCGCTGCCCTGCTTGCCTGGCACGGGGCCAGACTCACTCTCTTCCCTTGACAGACTTGACTTGGAGGGCAGAAAGGGACCCTCCTTGGGTCACTCAGCCTGGGCTCAATCTGAAAAAGCTACCATTCCCTGTCTCGCCTTTCATCTTCTGGAGGTAAAACCCAGAAACTGAAAGATATAGGGCCTCATTATTAAGTCTGGTGTCATGGGTTGGTTGATGGGGTGAGGGGACAGGGGTCCTGTAGGGTCTTCTAACCTTGTCCATTCCAGCATCCTTCCTTATTCCCTCCCTTCTAAGCAGATTGACTCAGAATCTTGGGGCGGGGGGCAGGGGGGGAGAGAGTAAGCACCATAATCAGTCAACCAATGATACTTATTGAGCGCTTACTGTGTGCTGAGCGCTTACTGTGTGCAGAGCACTGTACTAAGCACTCAGAAGAGTACATTCCAACTCAGTCGGTAGACAAGTCCCCTGCCCACAACAGTCTAGGTACCTTAAATAATTAAGGTATTTATTAAACACCTACTCTGTGCCAAACACTGGGGTAAATAAAAGATCGTTAGATTGGGCACAGCCCCTGTCCCAAATGAGACTCACAGTTTTAGGAGGAGGTATTTTATCCCTGTTTTAGATGAGGAAACTGAGTTCTAGAGAGGGCAAACCACTTGCCTAAGGTTGCCCAGCAAGCCAACCACATCTCCTCCAGGAAGCCTTCCTTTATTAATCTTTCATCTTCCCAACCTATTTCCACCACAAACACAAACACGTCCGTGTCACCTAAATACTTGTGCTTCCCTGTTGATCTTATGTCCATAGGCTGCTGGCTGGGGTAGATAGAAGCTAATCAGGTTGGACACAGTCCTTGTCCCACAAAGTGCTCACAGTCTGAATCCCCATTTTACAGATGAGGAAATTGAGGTATGGAGAAGTTATTTGACTTGCCCAAGGTCACCCAGCAGACAAATGGTGGGGCCCGAATGAGAACCCAGGTCCTGTGACTCCCAGGCCTGTGCTCTTTCCACTGGGCTACACTGCTTCTCCGCTTGGGATGAGGGATGTATTTTGGGGGGAATCTCAGTCTCTGTCTGTAGGGAGAGAGAAAAGTGTTTCCAAAGCTGGCCTGTTGTTCTGCATTTCTAACCATGCAGAAATTCACGTACTGGAGCCATCAGTGGCATTTATTGAGCTCTTACTTTATGCAGAACACTGTACTAAACGCTTGGGTTTGTACAATGCAATAGAGTTAGTAGTCACATTCCCTGCCCACAAGGACCTCACAGTCCAGAGGGAGTCATACTAACGTGTCCACCTCTTTTCCCTACCTGTGCAAATTTTTAAAGTTAGGAACATTTAACCAAGGGAACACTTAATTAATGGTTTTTCTTGAGTGCTTACTATGTGCAGAGCACTGAACCAAGCACTTGGCAATTTTTATTGCCGTTATTGTGAAAAATATATTTTGGGTATTTTGGCTAGGATAAGGGCTGAGATGACTCCCTCTCCAAGACTGCCACATCCTGCCATTTCAAGTCCCACCCTCTGGAACTCTAACCAGCGAAAGATTTGTCCACATTATATTGGGGAAAGTATGTTTTCTTCAATCATTTTCTTGCCAGACAACCTCACACCTTGGCAACAGACTATACAGGAACTGTCTGAATCTCCCAGGAGAATCTCCCTGAACACCACACACTTAGTACAGCTCATTCATTCAATCATTCATTCGTAATTATTGGGCGCTTATTGTGTGCAGAGCACTGTACTGTGCACTTGGGAAAGTACAATGCAACAATAAACAGTGACATTCCCAGCCCACAGTGAGTTTACAATCTGGGGGGGTTGGGGGGAAGACAGACATCAGTATAAATAAATAAAATTTCAGATATGTACCTAAGTGCTGTGGGGCTGTGAGGGGGGAAGAGCCAAGGGAGCAAGTCAGGGTGATGCAGAAGGGAGTGGGAGATGAGGAAAAGTGGGGCTTAATCTGGGAAGGCCTCTTGGAGGAGATGTGCTTTTAATGAGGCTTTGAAGGTGGGGAGAGTGGTCGTCTGTAGGATATGAAAGGGGAGGGCACTCCAGGCCAGAGGGAGGATGGAGGTGATAGGTCAGCAGCGAGATAGATGAGATTGAGGTACAGTGAGTATGTTGGCATTAGAGGAGTGAACTGAGCATCTTCTGGGCTGGGTTGGGTTGTAGTAGGAAATCTAGGAAATCAGCACTTATGTACATGTCTGTAATTTATTGATTTATATTCACATCCGTCTCTCCCTCTAGACTGGGTTGGGCTGGATTGTAGTAGGAAATCAGCACTTACGTACATGTCTGTAATTTACTGATTTATATTCACGTCCGTCTCCCCCTCTAGACTGCAAGCTCATTGTGGGAAAGGAATGTGTCTGTTTACTGTTATATTGTACTCTCCCAAGCGCTTAGAACAGTGCTCTGCACACAGTAAGCGCTCGATAAATACGATTAACTGACTGACTGAGAATTCTGTAGCAGCATGCAGCCCTGCATCACCAATATATATATAGATCTTATATAGAGATCTTGGGCTGTGCATATGGCTTCCAAGCAACAGGCTGATAAATGACCTCCACTTTCTTTAGACTTATCTTCTGTTGGCTGTTCTGATAAAGGCATTTGCATGTCTTTTTGGGTGTGGGCCTCTAAGGTTCAGTCATTTATAGACAGCAATTCCTTTTTTTTCTCTTTTTTTAGTTGTATTTATTAAGTGCTTGCTATGCCCCTAAGCGCTGGGGAAGATACAAGAGAGTAAGGCTGGCCACAGTCCACATCCCACATGGGGCTCATAGTCTTAATCCCCAATTTACTGATGAGGTAACTGAGGAGCAGAAAAGTTAAGTGACTTGCCCAAGGTCACACAGCAGACAGGTGGCAGAGTGGGAATTAGAACCCAGATCTTCTGACTCCCAAGCCTGTGCTCTTTCCACTAGGCCACCCTGCTCAATTCTTGAATGACCAGGAAGAATTGGAAGAGTTTTCCAGAGGAGCAGAAGTGTATCCTCTACCTGGTGTTCTCTAGCTTTGCCACACAGAATGAATTTTAAAAGATTAGACCCACTAATGCTTTCCTGCAGTCAGTATATACTGATGGCATTTACTGGGCACTTACTTTTTACAGAGCACTGTACTGAGCGCTTGGGAGCGTACAATACAACAGAATTGGTAGACACATTCCCTGCCCACAAGGAGTTTACAGTCTAGAGGAAAGGCTGTGAACAGGAGTAGTTGTCTCCAAGGTCATACCATTACGTGATATTTATGCTGATTCCAGAACACCTGGGCATCAGAGGACCTGGGTTCTATTTCCTACTCTGACTTCTATTTCCTACTCTGACTCTCGTCTGCTGAGGGACCTCGGGCAAGCCGCTTACCTTGTCTGTGCCCAAGTTTCCTCATCTGTAAAATAAGGATTTCGATACCTTTTCTCCCTGGCTCTGACCTGATTATTTTGCATCTTCCTCCTGCATTTAGTACAGTGCTCGGCGCTAAGTGCTTAACAAATGTAATACTAATAGTAAGAATAAAAATGATTATTCCACTGCCTGGGAATATCTCTGTCTGTTTCCCCCAGTAGAGTGCAATGTCCTCGTGGGGAGGGAAGTATGTCTTGGGCTTCTGTTGCATCTCCCAAGGACTTAATACAGTCTATTTTTACTCAGTAGGCGCTCAATAAACACCGTCACTATTACTTCTACTGCTCTGACTGCTGCTCCTACAACCTACTAACGCTATGATCATTGTGGCTTCTCCACTATGACTCCCGTGGATCTGGAGAACTTTTGTGGTGGGACCCCTTGCCCTGCTCATCCCTAAGGGCTTCTGAACAGGATCCGATCAATCCAAAGTGGAATTCTTCAACCTGTGCATGACATTTCCAAGCCCCATGAGGGTTGTTGTTGTTGCTATCTTATGCTGTCGCGTCGCGTCTGACCCATAGCGATGCCGTGGACGCATCTCTCCCAGAGCGCCCCACCTCCGTCTGCCATCGTTCCAGTAGTGGATGCAGAGAGTTTTCTTGATAAAGATACGGAAACGGTTTACCACTGCCTCCTTCCATGCAGTAAACCTGAGTCTCTGCCCTCGACTCTCTCCCGTGCCGCTGCTGCCCAGCACAGGTGAGTTTTGACTTGTAGCAGAGTGCCTTCCACTCGCTAGTTACTGGCCAAGCTAGGAATGGAATGGATAGGCCTCTGCTTGACTCTCCCTCCCGTAGTTGAGACTGCTAGAGTACTGGAAACTCTCCAGGTGCGACCCTGAGAGGTACCATGAGGATTGCTTCCCCCTAAATATCTCCTTTTCACCACCCGTACTCTCAATACAAAAAAAAACCACAACTGACTCCAGTTGTAATGATAATAATAATTCGAATTTGCACAGCTCTTGAAATTTTCCAGAGAACTTTCCCGTGGATCATCTCACTTTATCTTCACAACCCCCCGTGAGGGGTACATCACTTTCCCCCAACTACCCACTCGGAAGAGCTCAAACTTGTCTGTGTCTTACCCAGGAAGGAGAGAGGGGGCCTCAAAGAAAGGCTGAGCCATTCTTAATCACCATGGCGCTGGCTCAATATTTTATCTCCCAGGAGCAGAGAGGGAAATGGCTCCTGGCCCAAGAAGCGCCTTGAAACGAGGCTGGCGTTAGCGATGAGAAGGATCTGTCCCTTCCCTCGATATCTCCACAACCTGTACATCCTGTCCCCTCCCCTCCTCGCAGGATTCACGGGGAATCGTCCCCAGCGATGGCGGTCGTGGGCTCTGGGAAGCGTGTCCCCCTGCCTTGGGATGTCCTCCTTCAGCTGCTTCTGGTCCCGTGTTTGGCGACGGGCTCAGGTGGGTTTCCAGCTTCTTCCTTGCCCCCTCGGTTCCCTTCCGGTGGGTTCGTGGCGCTGTTTCCAACTAAGAGAGGCTTGTAGGTGCTCGGGAGACCTAGGGACAGTCTCCATTTTGGTCCAGAGTTTAAGGCTCAGGAAAG
The DNA here is from genome assembly GCF_004115215.2 of Ornithorhynchus anatinus. Classification (NCBI taxonomy): domain Eukaryota; kingdom Metazoa; phylum Chordata; class Mammalia; order Monotremata; family Ornithorhynchidae; genus Ornithorhynchus; species Ornithorhynchus anatinus. The sequence goes on along the minus strand of NC_041753.1, from coordinate 22,953,540 downwards.
TAGAGACTCCCTCTCAGAGCTGAGTGGGATTGCCCCAGAGGGGTTGTTTTCCGTGGGGGAGGGGATTGGGCCAGACCTGTTTTGGGGAAAGGTGGTGGCAGTATCTGTTTTGTAAAGCCATCCATTTTAGGGAGATAAGGTTTGGCATCGGGGATTTATTGACAGCTGGGGCCAACACCCACTCAACATCGCTCTTCCCCTCCATCCCTGTTCTTGACTCGATGGACCTCCTGTCCCTCCTGAGGTGGCCCGGGTTAGGCCCGGGTGGAGGGGTGTGCGTGAAGCTAAGGGAACAGGGAGAAATGGGGTGCAGACCAGGAGGAAAAAAAAAGAACTTTTGCCCGGAGGTCCCCTGGCTTCCACATCCCTGGGCCCTGAAGAAATCGAACCTTGCCGTGGCCCTTTCCCTACAAGGGGGGAATCCCAAACCTGACTCGTCTTTCCTCTCCGTCTCTCCTAGAGTTACACTCACTGAAATTTTTCAGTTTTGCTGTCTCCGAGCCCAGTCCGGGGGTCCCTGAGTTTGGTTTGCATGTCTATCTGGATGACCACTTCTTAGCACAGTATGACAGTGAAAAACAGAAATTAAAATTCCAGAATAAGAGGATAGAGAATCGAGTTGGACATGGGTATATTGAAAAGCAGATCTTGCAGATTAGCCTCTGGCAGGATTGGTTCCAAAGCCAAATGCAAGACATCATGAGCCACTACCATCACAGTGGAGGTAAGTTGTTGTTACTGTTGTATGTGCTAAGCACTTAGCACGTGTCAAGCACTGTTCTAAGTGGTGGGGTAGATAGAAGTTAATCAGGTCCCTCTCCCACGTGGGGCTCACAGTCTGAGCAGGAGGAAGAACGGGCACTGAAGCTCCATTTTACAGATGAGGAAACTGAGGCATAGGGAAGCAAAGTGCGTTGCCCAAAGTCCCACAGCAGACAAGAGGTGGGGCCGAGATTAGAACCCAGGTCCTCTGACTTCCAGACCCTCTCCACTAGGCCACGCTGCTCCAGACTCCTGACTCCTGACTCCTGCTCTTCCTTTCCTCCCTTCCCCCTTCTCCTGCCCCTACAAACAAAAGGCCGCCAGAGCCCAGGGCACGCTGTAGTGACATCATCAAGAGTCACCTGACAGGGAGGGCCTCACCAGGCAGACCAGTTCGAGCCCCCAACTTGTCTCAGTGGGGCCCTGGCGAAGGTCACAAGGTCAGACTTTCAAGGACCTGGGTTCTAAACCCAGCTCTGCAACTTGTCTGCTGTGGGAACTTGGGAGAATCGCTTAATGTCTCCAGGCCTCTGCCTCCAGTCTGTGTCTCTTCTGATTAGAATAGACAAATTAAAGACAAATTAATAATAATGTTGGTATTTGTTAAGCACTTACTATGTGCAGAGCACTGTTCTAAGCGCTGGGGTAGACATAGGGGAATCAGGTTGTCCCACATGGGGCTCACAGTCTTAATCCCCATTTTACAGATGAGGTAACTGAGGCCCAGAGAAGTTAAGTGACTTGCCCACAGTCACCCAGCTGACAAGTGGCAGAGCTAGGATTCGAACTCATGACCTCTGACTCCAAAGCCCCTGCTCTTTCCACTGAGCCACGCTGCTTCTCTATCTGGGCCATTTGTTATTCTAATGCCTTGTTTTGTAGGAAAGGGACATGGCTTTGGTTTTTGTAGTAGAAATGGATGATACTGTGTCCCGCTCATCTGAAGAGCAAGTAGGTTGGCCAATAGTCTATGAGTAATATTATCATAATAATAATGGTATTTGTTAAGCACTTACTATGTGCCAAGTACTGTTCTAAGCACTGGGGTAGATAAAAGATAATCAGGTCCCACATGGGGCTCACAGTCTATGTGTGAGAAGAGGTTTCAATCCCAATTTTGCAGATGAGGAAGCTGAGGCAAAGAGAAGTTAAGGGACTTGTCCAGAGTCACACAGCAGGAATGTGACAGAGTTGAGATTAGCACCCAGGTCTTCTGACTTCCAGGCCCTTGCTCTATTCACTAGACCACTCTGCTTCTCTAAGTAGCGGGTAGAAGGGTGTTTAAAGGAGCTGCTCTGGTACTTTGTATTCTGGGGTCTAGTTGTCTGCGAGGTGCACTAATTCAGTGTGTGGGGGCGGGGCGGGGCGGGGGGGGTGGATACCAGGGTCTCACACTTTCCAGAATGTGATTGGCTGTGAGATCCAGAAAGACAACAGCTCCAAGGGAATTTTCTTCTTTGGATATGATGGCGAGGACTACATTTCCTACGACCTGGACAAAGAAACCTGGACTACGAAAGATTCTGTGGCCAAAATCACCGAGCAAAAATGGAATGCCACAGAGGCACACAGGAAATCTGAACTGCTTGATAAATGTGTCCAGACCTTCCAGGACTTGGTGAAGTACAAGAAATACATCCTGGACCTGAAAGGTATAAACTCTGTTAATCAATCAATCGAGGACATTTACTGAGCGCTTTCTGTGTGCAGAGCACTTTGCTAAGCGCCTGGGAGAGTACAATAGAGTTAACAGACGCAGTGAGCCCTGCCCACAGCGAATTTACAGTCTAGAGATGAGTTTAACTCACCCAGTATGGGCTGCCCCTGCCTCTGACACCAGTCTGTTTCTATTATTATTATGACGATGATTATTAGTGCTATTATTATAATTACTATCATTATTACGTTTCAAGCACTGTTCTAAGTGCTGGGGGTAGATACAAATGAATCTGGTTGGGCACAGCAGAAGCGTGGTGGAGCTGGGATTAGAAGCCAGGTCTGGGAGGCCGTGCTCTTTCCGCTAGGCCAGGCCGCTCCTGTGATTTCATTGGCCACCCTAAGGTGATTGTTTTCACCCATTAGACTGAGCTGCCTACCCTTGGGGGGCAGGGCCTCCTTTAGACCCTGTGGTACTGCTGTCCCGTGAAGAGCCTGGTTCTCCGTGGGTGAAGGTGGTGACTGAGGGAGCAGGGTGGCCCGTGGGACACCATCTTGGATTCTGTGGGGATTCCCCTCCCCTCCCCATAGGTGGATGTACACGCCCTTAAGGGTCCCCAGGAGACCCTCTGGCCCTGGCAGTCAAATCCGATGATGAATCTGACCCTCCCTGACCAGGCCCTCATTTCCTCTTATCCTGCTCAGTCAGTCAGGCAGCTTATTGTGTGCAGAGCACTGTACTAAGCTCTTTGGAGAGTACAGTATAATGATAAACAGACACACTGCCTGCCCACAGTGAGCTTGCCCTTGATCTTGGGTTTGCACCTTTTATTCACCCCTCCCTCAGTCCCACAGTTCTTATGTACATATCTATATTTATTGATTCTTATTACTGTCTGTCTCCCCCTCTAGACTATAAACTCCTTGTGGGCAGGGAACATGTCTACCCCTCCCTTCTCATATCAGACAGGTAATTGGGTCTCTCCCACTTGAAAGCCTTATTGGAGGCCCATCTCCTCCAAGAAGCCTCACCTGACTAAACCCTCTTCTCCTCTTCTCCCGCTCCCTTCTGCGTCGCCCTGACTTGCTCCCTTCATTCGTTCTCCCTCCCATCCCCATAGCGCATATGTATATATATGTAATTTATGTATTTATTATTTATTCATTTATTTATGTATATTAATATCTGTCTTCCCCTGTAGACTGAGCTCATTGTGAGCAGAGAATGTGTCTGTTTGTTGTTACGTTGCACTCTCCCAAGCAATTAGTACAGTCCTTTGCCCACAGTAAGCGCTCAATAAATATCATTGATTGGTTGTTTAATGTTAAGATACAAGAAAGGGTTGGGTACATCTAAATTCTGTTAGAAGGGCTGGCTATAGTGGACAGTATAGGGGCTAGGTGTGAATATTTAGAGTAACTCTGTAGAAGTTCCATTTTCTGGGCTCCGGGCTCATGAGGGGCGGGGAGGTGGGAAGCCCCTCACCATCCCTGATCTACAATCTTTTTTCTCTTTCAGAACGACCGTCAGGGCTAGTGACCCAACACACAGGCCCCAACAGAGAGATGATCCTGAAGTGCTGGGTCTTCAGCTTCTCGTCCCCAAATATCGTGCTGAGTTGGTTGAAGGATGGGGAAGAGATGGAGCAGGACACCAAGCACTCGAAAGCACGGCCCAGTGGGGACGGCACCTACCAGAAGTGGGCATCCGTGGAGATTCCCCCCGGGGAAAAGGAGAAATATATCTGCCGGGTGAAGCATGGGGAGCTGAGCGCCCAGTTCAACCAGGCCTGGGGTGAGTACCGGGCTGTTGGGTGGTGAGCAGGTTCAGGGTGAGTGGGGGGAAGCAGAATCATGGGTAGCACAGTGGGGCTTATGGAAGAGGAGCAGCGTGGCCTAGGGGGTAGAGCGTGGGCCTGGGAGTTGGAAGGACCTGGGTTCTCGTGCCTTCTCCTCCACTTGTCCGCTGGGTGACCTTGGGCAAGTCACTTAACTTCTCTGAGCCTATGGGGTTAATACCGTGAGCCCCATGTGGTTCATGGACTGTGTCCAACCTGGTTAACTCGTATCTACCCCAGCGCTTAAGACAGTACCTGGCACATAGTAAGCGCTTAATAAATACCATAAATAGGGGGGTTATGAGAAGCAGCATGTCCTAGTGGAAAGAGCTCGGGCTTGGGAGTCAGAGGACCTGGGTTCTAAACCGGCCCTGTCACTCGCCTGCTGTCTGACCTTGGGCAAGTTACTTAACTTCTCTATGCCTCTGTTTCCTCAACTGTAAAATGGGGATTCAATACCTGCTCTCCCTCCAACTGAGACTGTGAGCGCCATGTGGGACGGGGGACTGTGTCCAACCTGATTACCGTGTATCTTCCCCAAAGCTTAGAACAGCGCTTGACACATAATAAGCACTTAATAATACCATAATAATATTAACACATTTAATAACAATAATAATAATAATAATAATAATAACGTGGCTAGGGGCAGACACCTCATTCCCCCCTATTTTGTTTCAGAGCTGGAACCTGATTCCTTGACCATCTGGGTCATTGCTTTTTGTCTCGTCGCTGTCCTGTTCTTCACCTTGGTTTGGATTTGGAACTGTGTCCTGTAGAAGAAAAACGTGCCACTAACAAGTAAGGAGGCAAGACTAATTTCTCTACTTCCTTTGGAGTTTCCAGTCCCCAGTCAGTCGATGGTATTTATTGAGCGCTTACTGTGTGCACTGTATTAAGCACTTGTTAAAATACGATACCCTGGTGAATCGCAGTGGATTTTGGGACAACAACCCCATACCTACCAAGGAAGCCACCCAAGGGTATGCATTGTCTTTTTAAGATTATTATTCCTCCTCACTCCCTATAGTCCGTGACCCTTCTAGTTCCTGGGGTTGTCCTTGGGCATATGAATCAGGTAGCACCCAGATAGTGCTTCCTGCTAACATTCCAGGGAGCAGTCAAGGACGCCAACGTGGCTTAATTCACATTGAGTTGGACAAGCAGCATGACCTAGTGGAAAGAGCCCGGGCCTGGTGGGGGACGTCAGAGGACCTGGATCCTAATTCGCCATGTACCTGCTGTGTGACCTTGGGCAAGTCACTTCACTTCTCCATGCCTCAGTTCCCTCATCTGTAAAATGGGGACTGTGAGCCCCATGTGGGACAGGGGCTGTGTCCTACCGCAGTGCTTAGAACAGTGCTTGGCGCATTGCAAGTGCCTGAGAAATACCATTAAAAAACCCCAACTCACCGAACAGCAAAAATCCAGTTACCTAGAAGCGAATTTTTTTTTCTCTGCTTTGGCTTCCTTTAAATCCCAGGAGTTCACCTCACCTTGAGCTCCTCAGGTGAGCCTGAGGGGAGCCCTGGGGAAGCAGGGTTACTCCAGGGATCCCCATTATGTCTAAGAAGGACATTCACCCCAGCTAGCATCCTAAGGAGGTGGTGGGCCCTGTGGGGTTAATGAGCAGTGTATTAGAAACACTGAAGGTCCAAATCTCAGATTTTAACCCACTTTGTCACTCTTCACTGGGTCTTTTCTCTCTATGAACTAGACATGTTGACTCCACTTGATTAGGGGCTACATATGGGACAAGGCCTCCCATTGAGCCTAGTAACCGGCTGCCTCTAGAAGAGAAAGGGCATAGCAACTGAGAGGAGGGAACCCCAAACTATCTCCTCTTCACTCCCCTGATTTTGGCCAGTCTTTCTTTCCCCTACCTTTCCATCCCATCACCCCGGATAAATAAGAATCAGTGTAGCCTAGGGGATGGTCACAGAGCCTGGACCTGGGAGCCAGAGGACCTAGATCTGAATCCTGTTTCCACCACTTGCCTTTGAATGACTTTAGACAAGTCACTTAACTTCTCAGTGCCTCAGTTTCCTCATCTGTAAAATGGGGAATCAATACCTGTTCGCCTATTAACTTAGAATGTGGGACAAGGACTGTGTCTGACCCGATTAACTTAATTTTAAGCACTTAACAAACACCACAATTATTATTATTTTTATGAGCACTGGGGATGATTTGGTAATGAGGGTTTTTTTCTTTTACGGTATTTGTTAAGCACTTACCAAGTGCCAGGCACTGTACTAAGCACGGGGGTAGATACAAGCTGATCACGTTGGACACAGTCCATGTCCCACATGGGATCACAGTCTTATTCTTCATTTTACAGGTGAGGTAACTGAGGCATAGAAATATTAAGTAACTAGCCCAAAGTCACAGAGCAGATAAGTAGCAGGGTCTGGATTAGAACCCAGATCCTTCTGACTCACAGGCTGAGTGCTCCTTTCACTGGACCACACTGCTTCTCAGCAATTAGAAGGAATCCATTGGATTGGGTTGTGGGAACTGTACTAATAGCATTTATTGAGTGGCCACCGTACTGGACGCTTGAGAAGTACAGAATAAAAAAGTGTGATACGTTCCTTGCCCACAAGGAGCTTCCATTCTATAAGGGGGAGTGAGAAGACAGTGAGATTCCTTGGCAGGTGTTTGGGTTGGGTGCTTTCCCGGGCTTGGGAGTCAGAGGTCATGGGTTCGAATCCCAGCTCTGCCACTTGTCAGCTGTGTGACTGTGGGCAAGTCACTTAACTTCTCTGTGCCTCAGTTACCTCATCTGTAAAAAGGGGATGAAGACTCTGAGCCTCCTGAGGGACAACCTCATTACCCTGTATCTACCCCCGCACTTAGAACAGTGCTCTGCACATAATAAGCGCTTAACAAATACCAAAATTATTATTATTATTTCTGTCCTGAAAAATAACTCACACCTCTATCGTCCCTCACTCTGTGCTTCTTCTCAGCAGACCACTAATGATTCCTCGAGAGGGTGAACCGAAATACTGAACTGCCTCTACTCCCTTCCACCGAGAAGCCATCTGATGCCGTATATGACCCCATTTCAAGTCCAAAAATTTGAATCCAGAGGTTCAGAATGGGGCAGAGCCCCATCTGGTTCCAGAGAAAGAGGCCAAACTTTGCCTCTTCCCAGTGACCAACCTTTGCCAGCGCCCTCAAACGATTGTTGGAGCGATCGGTCACAGTGGAGATGAGAGCCATCGGCGAAACACGCTCTGATCACAGCCGAACGATAGCAGTGAATAAACGCAAAATAGGACCCAGTGAAATGCTTTTCATCATCCTTTCTCCTCCACTAGATCGTAAGCCCCTTGAAGTCAGGGAATTGTCATCTGGATTTCCTTAGCATCTCTCATCTCAGTCCCCAGGAACAAAACCAAAAGATTTATTTTAGTGTCTGACCTCCCCATTACACTGTAAGCTCTTTGCGGGTAGGGAACTCTGTTGTATTACATGCTCTCACAAACACTTAGTACAGTGCTCTCCAAAAGTAAGCACTCAGTAAATATCATTGATTGACTAATTCCTCTAGGCCGTAATCTCCTTGTGGGCAGGGAATGTGTCTACCAACTCTGTTGAACTGTACTCTCTCAAATGCTTAGTACAAGGTCCTGCATATGGGAAGCATTGAATAAATACCCTTGATTGTTTGGCCTCGGGTATCTGCTTCACTCTTTCTTCAGGCTCAACCACTCCGCTGCAAAGTTAAGAAGCTGGGCAGACATTTTCAGGGGGGACAAAATGTGTTAAAATGTGATCGAGAACTTGACATGGTTTTTTTCCAGTGGTACTTATTAAGCACTTATTATGTGCCCGAGCACTGTACTAAGTGCTGGGGTACATACCAGATATCAGGTTGGACAAAGTACCTGTCCCACAAGGGGCTCACAGTCTAAGTATGCTTTAGGTGACATTGAAAATGTGGTGGAAATCTACCATCTAAACTAGTTTTGACTTTCTTTAAATGAGCTCACTAACTGTGTGTGTGGCAGGGGTGGGACGGGACGGAACACCTCGGACTGGGACCTGTGATTTACTTACAACTGAGGTGAAAAGAAAGCCTTCTCAAAAAGGGACAATTCACTCTGATGCAAAAAATATTTTGAATTTTGATAGCAATCCTTTCATCGGAACGGGAGACTTTTCATCTGAAATGCAAGTAGCCATTTTTTAATGGTATTTTAAGCACTTAGGTTGTTCTAAGTGCTGGGGTAATACAAATTAATTAGGTTGGACACAGCCCCTGTCCCTTACGGGGCTCACAATCTAAGTAGGAGGGAGAACAGGTATTGAATCCCCACCCAGTGCTTAGAACAGTGCTCGGCACATCGTAAGCACTTAACAGATACCATAATTATTATTATTTTACAGTTGACACTGAAACACAGAGAAGTTAAGTGACTAGCCCAAGCTCATACAGCAAGCATTGTCAGAACAGGAATTAGAACACAGGTCCTCCGACTCGCAGGCCCAGGCTCTTTCCACTAGGCCACACTGCTTAAATTACCATTCCCGCCCCTCCCCAAGCCATCTTATCGCTTCCTCAGCCCCGTGGCCGTATCGGACTCCACACATCTTGGCTCCCTACTTGACTGTGAGCCTGTTCCAGCGGCTGCTAGATTATCAGAAGGGCCCAGACTCTGCAGCCTGGAACGAGTCTCCTGGATCCCTTTTTTTTTTCATGGTATTTGTTGAGTGTTTACTATGCCCCAAGCACTGTACTCGGTGCTGGGGTAGATACAAGCTAATCGGGTTGGATACAGTCCATATCTCACATGGGGCTCACGGTCTTAATCCTCATTTTACAAATGAGGTAAATAAGGCACAGAAACACTGTGACTTGGCCGAGGTCGCAGAGCGGACAAGCGGCGGAGTCGGGATTAGAACCTAGGTCCTCTGACTCCCAAGCCCGAGCTCTTTCAACTAGGTCATGCTGCTCCTTCTAAGTCAAGAGAGAATGCCCCAAATGGGACAGATGCTTTTAAAGGAAGGGGCGTAGGAGAGATTGGCATAACCGATGACAGTTCATTTCAAATTCATCCTTTCCTCTGCCCTCTCCTCCGCTTGGCAACGGTACTTCTCCATCCTTACTGACTCCTATACCAATTGCTTTCTTCTTTTCTTCCATTCATCCATTCAGTCAGTGGTATTTATTGAGCGCTTCCTGTGGGCAGGGAGCACGTCTACCAACTAGGCATCGTACTTTCGCAAGCCCTCGGTACAGTTCTCCGCACACAGTAAGTGCTCATTAAATAACATTGATTAAATGCTATCGACTGTTCCACCGAGTCCCCCGGTTGGCCAGGTAAGGCTGGCACCTCTTGGCATTTTGGGGGATGTTTGTGATTTAAGGTTTGGGGTGTTTTGGGGTACTCAGGGACCCGCCAGGTGAGGTGATAGGTCGAGAGCCCAAGGGAACTGTCGGAGGAATAGTCTGAAATAAATAGCAGATGGAAGGAGATTAGACTGGAAGCTCTTACTGCTGTGTGACCTTGGGCAAGTCACATAATTTCTCCGAGCCTCAGTTCCCTCATCTGCAAAATGGGAATTCAATACGTCCTACATAGACTGTCAGCCCCATGTGGATCTATCTTGTATCTACCCCTATGTTAAGTACAGTGCTCTGCCCATTCTAAGTGCTTAGTTAATAGTATTAATTAATAAATATTACTGACGTGCAGAAGCAGCATGGCCTACTGGGAAGAGCATGAGCCTAGAAGTCAACTAGAAGTCCCCTCAACTTTCCCATCACTGTAGCCAACACCACCATCTTCACTGTCTCACAAACCCATATCCTTGGGATGATCCTTTACTCATCTCTCTCATTCAACCCACATATTCAGTCTATCGCCAATTCCTGTCAGTTTTACCTTCACGACATCTCTAGAATCTGCCCCGAACTCTCCAGCCAAACAGCTACCGCATTGGTTCGAACACTTGTCATACACCGTCTCGACTACTGCATCGGCCTCTTTGCTGACCTGCCTCCACCCTCTCCCCGCTCCTGTTCAAACCGTACTCTGATGCCAAGATCATTTTTCAAAGGCATCCTTCTGCAAACGTCTCTCCACTCCTCAAGAACCTCCAGTGGTTGCCCATCCATCTTTGCATCAAACAGAAACTCCTTAGCCCCACAGAACCTGTGTTCACATCCTTATAATCTTGCTGCTTCCCCTATCTAGAATGTAATAATAACAATAATAATAATAATAATAATGGTATTTGTTAAGGCTGGGAGTCAGAGGACCTGAGTTCTAATTCCACTCTGCTGCTTGTCCGCTGGGTGACCTGGGGCAAGTCACTTAACTTCTCTGTGCCTCAATTACCTCAGCTGAAAAATGGGGATTAAGACTGGGTGGGACATGGACTGTATCCAGCCTGATTAGCTAGTATCTATCCCACAGCTTAGTACAGTCCCTGGCACATAGTAAACACTTAACTACCATTTTAAAAAATCTGTCAATTAATCAATGATATTTGAGTGTCTACTATGTGTACTAAAGGTTCAGTGTCTCCCCCATTCATTCAGTCGTATTTATTGAGTGCTTACTGTATGCAGAGCTCTGTACTGAGCATTTGGGAGAGTACAATACAACGATAAACAGACATTACATTGAAAGCTCCTTGAGGGCGGGGATCATATCTACCAACTCTATTATACTGTACTCTCCCAAGCGCTTAGTACTGTGCTCTGTACACAGTGTGCGCTTAATAAATACCAGTCATTCGGTCAGTCGATTGTATTTATTGAGTGCTTCCTGTGTAAAGAGCACTGTACTAAGCACTTGGGAGAGTACAGTATAACAGGCACATTCCCTGCCCACAACAAGTTTGACTGATCTACCAACTCTCTTGTATTATACTCTCTCAAGTGCTTAGTACAGTGTTCTGCACACGGTAGGTGCTCAATACATACCATTGGCTGATGGATTGATTATTTCTGGGCGTGGAAGAGAACTGAGGATTGGAGGGAAAAAAAGGTTGACAACAGTGCTCTAGAGGGGTGACTTTGCCAGGGCTAAACTATGGACAATTAATGTGCTAGAAGTCCAAGTCAACCTTCTCCCCGATAGTCTAATCTTCCCATCTTCGCTGATCATCATCAATCATCATCAATGGTATTTATTGAGCACCTGCTGTGTGCAGAGCACTGTACTAAGCGATTGGGAGAGTACAATCCAACAGATTTGGTAGACATGCTCTCTGCCATATGAATGGTTCCAATCCTAACTCCTGACCAAAAAGAGAATCTCAGGAACCTGAAAGTGACTAATTAAGTGACAATTAACTGATCTGTGATATAATCTAACCTCAATAGGCCCTTTCTTTCCCTATCGTAACACAAACAGCAGATTTCAGGGTACAGTGGGATGTCAGGGGATTTATCTCTTCCTGCCGCTCAGATCATCTTCCTGAAATGTCACTCAGCACACCCACCCCTGTCTCTTCCAAACCATTCCTCTGGTTGCCCATCTTCATCTATATGAAGTAAAGATGCTTTGACATTGGCTTCAAGGTTCAAGGTTCTTATCAGTGACATTTATTAAGCACTTACTTTGCGTAGAGTGCTGTAGAGGATGTGGGTTCTAATCCCGGCTCCTCCACTTGTCAGCTGTGTGACTGTGGGCAAGTCACTTAACTTCTCTGTCCCTCAGTTACCTCATCTGTAAAATGGGGATTGAGACTGTGAGCCTCACGTGGGACAACCTGATTACCCTGTATCAACCCCAGCGCTTAGAACAATGCTCTGCACATAGTAAGCACTTAAATACCAACATTATTATTATTATTAGTCTACACAGTTAATTAACTTACATCTTCAAACTTCTTTTTACACTGCTCATCTCCTTCCATTTTTATCACAGTATCTATTAAGCGCTTGCTGTGTGCAGCCTCTGTTTTAATGGAATTTATTAAGCCAAGCTCTGTGCTCAGCATTGGGGTGGACACAAGATAACAGGTCAGACACAGTTCCTGTCCCACATGGGGCTCGCAGTCAGAAACGAAGGGAGAATTGGTATTTTATTCCCATTTTGTAGGTGAGGGAACTGAGGCACAGAGAAGTTAAGTGACTTGCCCAAGGTCACACAGCAAGAGGTGGATCCGGGATTAGAGTCCAAGTCCTCCTGATTTCAGTCTTGTACTCATTCCACTGTGCTACTCTGCCTTGACAGATTTCATTCTTATTTCATTCCCCAGACTGTGAGCCTCATGTGGGACAAGGACTACATCTGGTCTAAAAAGAAAAAAAAAAACCCTCCCTTGACCCCACCCTCGAGGAGCTGAAAGTGTGGGCTCTCTAGTTCCCTATAGACTCCTTCCTTCCTACCTCCATCTCTTCAGGAGAGAGGAAATGCGGACATCGGGGAAACGCCAGTGTGATCCAAGGCTCCGGAGGTCATGATGTGAAGTGGCGTGGCTCAGTGGAAAGAGCCCAGGCTGGGGAGTCAGAGGACATGGGTTCAAATCCCGGCTCTGCCGCTTGTCAGCTGTGTGACTTTGGGCAAGTCGCTTCACTTCTCTGTGCCTCAGTTGGGTTCTAATCCTGGCTCCACTACTTGCCTGCCGGGCGACCATGGGCAAGTCACTTCACTTCTCTGCGCCTCAGTTTCCTCATCTATAAAATGAGGGATTCAAAATCTGTTCTCCTCCCTCCTTAAACTGTGAGCCCCATTCATTCATTCATTCAATTGTATTTATTGAGCACTTACTGTGTGCAGAGCACTATAATAAGCTGTTGGGAGAGTACACTATAACACGTGGGAGAGGGACAGTCCCATCTGATTGCATTACGTCGACCCCCAATACTTACTCAGTACAGTGCCTGGCACATAGTAAGCACCTAAAATTTACCATTATCATTGACAAGGAAGATGTCCTATGGATGGGAGTACTCACCAGCTGTCCATCACATAGCCGCAAAGGGGATCAGGTTCCCAGAGGCTCTGGCTTCCTCTCTTCTTGAAGGAAATTCTCCACTTGCCAGGACTGGGACCAGGTCTTGCCAAGCCAATCAGAAATTGTGACTTATTAAGTACACGAGAAGTGCTTAATAAGCACCATTATTTGACTGATATCAGATTGCCTTCTCCCAAGCACTCGGCATAGTGCTCTGCACACAGTAAGGATTCAATAAATACCACTGACCGATCCTCATTCTATTGTATTCTCCCAAGGGTTCTGCACACAAGAAGTGCTTAATAAATACCATCCATCGATTGATTATCCAAGGCCTTTTTTGATTTCATCTGGAGGTGGGTTTCTTTGTGTCCAGCCAACACCACCTTTCCTCTTTTAAGGCTCACTCTTCTCACACTCCTTTTTTTTTATGGTATTTGTTAAGCACTCACTATGTGTCAAACACTGTTCTAAGCATTGGGGTAGATGCACGTGAATTAGGTTGGACAGAGTTCCCGTCCCACATGTGGGTCACAGTCTAAGTAGGAGGGAGAACAGGAGAACTGAGGCATAGAGAAGTTAAGCGACTCATCCAGGGTCACGGATCAAGCGGTTGGCAGAACCGGAACTAGAACCCAGGTCCTCCGACTCCCAGGCCCGGGAGCTTTCCGCTAGGCCATGCTGCTTCTCTTGTTCTTTTTATCCAGATCGTCACACTTGTCCTCGAGATCCGGGGGCAATAGAGAGAAATAAAGGAAACGTTTCTGGGATCACTTCGGCGCTGAAAGAAGCCAAGAGCACCTGAACATCACCGTCATGGGGGAGTCAGGCGCCGGAAAATCCACAATCATCAATGCTCTTTGGGGGGTGGGCCACGAAGAAGAGGGTTCGGCTCTCACCGGTGTGGTGACCACCAAGGAACCCACATGCTATCAACACCCCAATTTAGACATGAACTACTGGGATCCCCCCGGCATCGGGACCCCCAACTTCCAACCCGGCTCATATCTGGAGAAAGTAGCATTCCACCGCTACGACTTCTTCATCCTGGTGGCTTCCGAGCGGTTCACATCCAACCACGCTCTCTTGGCTCGCGAGATAGGGAAGATGGGGAAGAGATTCTACTTTGTCCGGGCCAAGGTGGACATGGACCTGGAGAACTGCAGGATCAGAAAACCCAGATCCCACAACGAGGACCGGATCCTGTGGGAAATTTGAGAGGGCTGTGTAAAGAAACTCCAGGATCAGGGGGTGAGAGGGGTCCAGGTCTTTCTGATCTCCGGCTTTGACCCCCCCACTCTACGACTTCCCCAAACTGGAGGAGACGCTGAAGAAAGAGCTCCCAGCTCGCAGGATTCATGCCCTCAAACTGGCCATTTGCAAACTCAATCCAGGGAAGATGTCAGGGGTTTACACTTACCTGTGATGAGAACGATGCTTATCATCTAGGTGCATACAGTCAGCGCTGAATAAATAGCCCTGATTGACCGATTGATGGAAGTGCCGTGGGGCGCGTAGGGTGGTGAATATAAATACCACTGATTGATTGATATCGTATTGTACTCTCCCAAGTGCTTTGTAGAATGCCCCGCACATGGTAAAAAACAATCAATTCCAGTGATTGATTGGTATTGTATTGTTTTCCTCCAATTGCTCAGTTCAATACTCTGTACAGAGTAGGCATCCATTAAATACCATTGATTGATTGATATTGTATCATGCTCTCTCAAGCATTTAGGACAGTGCTCTGCACACAGTATGAGCTCTATAAACGCCATCGATTTGTTGATGGATTGATATTGTAGTGTTTTCCCCCATGTGCTTAGTATAGTGCTCTGCACAGCGTAAGCACCCATTAGATATGACTGATGGATTGATTGTAGATCTCACTGACGGTGAAGTTCACCTACTGGGTATGTACGTGTGACTGAAAAGTTCTGTGACCACACAAAGATTTTCCCTTTCTTGCAGCAGCGCAAAAGCGTTGTTTCTGCTGTTGCTTCCCTGTCTCACGATCTCATTCCACCCATTCTGCTGGACCATCAGGAGCCCCTCCCTCATCCGAGCAGCAGTAAAGCAGCAAGAAAACAGATCAAAGTGGCAGGAGAAGGCAAAGACAGGTACCCACACTGGAGAGGAAATGCAAAGGGGCTTTTGAACCAATACCTTTTCCTCCCGGCATTCACTGGGGTGCCGCTCCAGTGAACGGAAAAGGGCCTCATATTTCTTCCTCGTATTGGAGCCTCACAATACGCACCCTGAAGTTAGTAAAGAACTGACTGGTGGACTAAAAAGTGGTAGACCTGCCCAGATTTATTGCCAATTCAACGAGAACTCAGAGTTCCTCACGGCATTAGTTCTCCAAGTCCCAGGGGGCTCCATCAAGGCATAGGAACTCTGGTTGAGAACATGCTTCTTTTAAAAAACATGATGATCAGAATGAAGTTCCAAAGCAGCATGATCACCCCTAGGGCATAGACCAGGATTTCTGTGGCTTCCAATATTTGGATAAGTGCACTGGACTCTAGGAGAAAGAAGAGCCCAGGGTTAGAGGTGGGGAGTAACCAGATCGGCACCAAGTTTTGGGAAGTTATCAGCGATGAGCACGGCATCGACCCAGCCGGAGGCTATGTGGGTGACTCCCCGCGGCAGCTGGAGAGGATCAATGTCTACTACAATGAGTCATCCTGTGAGTGGCCCCCAGAGAGTCCCGGCCCCTGCCCAGGGGGACTCAGGCCACCCAGAGAGCCCCAGCCCCAGCCCAAGCCCCGAAGAGATCCAGACCCCAAAGTCCTTGTCCCATCTGGGGCACATGGTCCAAGTGCGAGGGAGATTTGTCATAGCATTGAATTTCTACAGTGAATTTGATTCAGATCCCTCACTTTGCCCTGACATTTTCTGTTCTTCTTCTTTTCAGCTAAATCACTCATAAGGTGACTCTGTTTTGGGGTATTACCCTATTTATTTTGTTAATGAAGTGTACATCCCCCTGATTCTATTTATTGCTATTAAGTTGTCTTGTTTTTGTCCGTCTGTCTCCCCCGACTAGACTGTGAGCCCGGCAATGGGCAGGGACGGTCTCTATCTGTTGCCGAATTGTCCATTCCAAGCGCTTAGTACAGTGCTCTGCACATAGTAAGCGCTCAATAAATACTATTGAATGAATGAATGAATATTGGGTTCTGAGAGGGGAGCTGAGGGCTTGGGCCAATGTCTTGGTTGCCGCAGGGTGGGTCGGACTGAGGCTAGGACGTGACGTTTGGAGCCAGGGAGCAGGGGTGAGGGTGTGTGTGACCCCGGCAATCTCCATGGGCTGGCAAAACTAGAGTTAGCTAGGTTGCCCCTAGCTCAGCCCAGAAAGATATTCGGGAGAGGGGCCGGAAAGTGACTTTGTCTCCGGTTCGATGCTTTGTCTCTAGAGGATCGGGCGAGGGGGAAGCCGAGGTCTGGAGTCCTGCTTCCTAGTTCAGTGGGATAGCAGCATGGCTTAGCGGAGAGAGCACAGGCCTGGAAGAGCGAAGGACCTGGGTTCTAATCCCGGCTCCGCCACATGTCCTCTGTGTGACCTAGGGCAAGTCACTTCACTTCTCTGGGCCTCAGTTACCTCATCTGTAAAATGGGGATTAAGAGTGTGAGGCCCACGTCGGACAGGGCCTGGGTCCAACTCCAGCGCTTGAAACAGTCCTTGGCACACTGTAAGCGCCGAAGTGTCATAATTCTTATTATTAGAAGCAAAGTGAGAGCTGGAGGAGAGGTCAAACGTACCCCAGTGCACGAGGAGAGTCTTCTTCAGCCCCAAGTGGTCCACTTTACTGTTGAAAGAGTCATTGATGGAGGAGCCGATGACGAGTTCATAAAACTTGCAGAAAGGATGGTGAAACCAAGGCAGGAGGTTGGACTCCAACACACCTTCGACCACTGGCTCCCTCTCGCGCGGCCATGTGATGTTGAGAATCGGGGAATAGTTGGCAGTAGAATAGATCTGGTTGTCAGATTGGTCCAGCTCCTTGGATTTGTCAGAGAACACAATCATCTGGAGATTATCTAGGGCAGAGATAAGAGGATAAGAAATGTGTCTATTACCTCGTTGTTTGGTACTCTCCCAAGCGCTTAGTACTGTGCTTTACACACAGTGAGCGCTCAACGAATGCCATTGATTGATTGATAGTGAGGCTCTGACTCAGGCCCAACCTCCTGGCCCCTGCAGTTTCCTTAGAGCAAAGCCCAAGACTTGCATTCTTCTGGGCCCCTGTACGTCTTGGGGCTCTTTCACGCTGAGAGGCTCCTCCAAGTTAGGCTTGAATCTGGTAGGCATAAATTTGGCCTGTCCCACAAACCCAGAACTTGGAGCTTCGGGGTCCCCCTGATAGAGTTGGAGGGGTGCGTGTATGTTGGGAGGGGGAGTTTCCAAGAGAAATAGAAGGGCGGGAGGAGGTCGGGGCGAGAGGGTGATTGGGAGAAGAGTAGAGTAGGGAGAAGCAAGGGCAGAGATGCGGATGTGGATGGGGGGGAAAGGAGAGAAGTGGGATAGAAAGCTTCCTCGCTTCACTAATCTTTCCCTGTCTCTGTGGACTCATTTCCTGTGAGAAGAGGCAGGTCCCTCCCCAGCCCGTAGAGCTCTACCCTACCTTGGGGAAGCGGGCACCCCATGGCAGTCCGGAGCCGAGTTCTCCTATACGGGGGAACGTTTACTGAACCGGCTGAGGGACGAAGCAGAGACCGGTCTGGGTTCTCTCAGCCTCCAGGTGTCACCCCTCAACCTGGTCCTCCGACTCCCAAGCTCCCTCAGTACTTGCCTCTGGGAGTCCCACCTTTCTCAGGGAGCAGAAGAATCACGAAGAAGAGAGTACCCAGCATCAGAGGTATTTTCAGATGCATCTTCCTCTTGAAGGTATCTGTTCGGGACAAAGAGAAGACAAGGATTAGAGAGCTAGATTAGAGAACTCTGGCCATGCTCAATTCAGCAAATTTGCCTTCACATGGTCTTTGCTGGTGAGAAGTTGAACTGCTCTGGGAGATGTCGCCACACAATGCTTCTGCCCTCCTCTCCCTCAACTCCTAACGGCCACTTGTCCGAGACAACGGCGACCTCGGAGATGACATCACAGATAAGAGTCTCTGTCACCCAATAATCAACTTGGAACCCTCACGTCACCTTCTCTCCCGTTAACTGGTGACGTACTGAAATGTCAGGGCGGGGACGCCTTTAGTTCTGAGGAACCCCTCTTAATAGCACTTGTGATATTTGTTAAGCATTCACCATTAGGGAGATGAGCCATTGAGGTTTTGGGTGGTCATGTGACTGATATTTGGGGTACTCAAACTCTATGTATGAGGAATACTGGAAGAAGCGGTAGCCATCCTGATAATGTCACTTCTTGGACTACTACTATAAAAACAAATGTTTTTCCAGTTTCACCTGCTCTTCTTTATTCTCTCAAGTGAGACAGAAAAAGCAAATATGGCAAGACGATATGAAATAACCAGGTAGATTTTCAAGTATTTGCTTCACTGTGGCTCTGGGGAAATAAGATATATTTTAAGTAATAATGATAATAATAACAATTTTTAAAAATCATAATTTGATTTTATTCTAATTGCCCTTCTCTCATCAGTTATCTTTTCTGCCTCACAACATCCCTGTGAGGTAAGGAGAGGCAGGTGTTTTCTCTCTAATTCTGTTAGTTAAGCAAACTGAGGCACAGAGAGGTTGCCCAAGGTCACACAGCAATCCTGTAGCAGAGTTGCAATTAAAATCGAAGCTTCCAGACTCTCAGACCCACTCTCCACTAGATCTTGTTGCCATCACAGGCAAGGTATAATGAAGAGATTCAGCGATTACCCAGGAAATCGTTGCAAACGAACAAGACAGAAAAAAGCACTGGTTTTGACTGCAACTATCCACTCTGTCTGCCTGACTTGATCAAATCCACCAGATCTCCCTTTCATTTTGCTTCTGTGGGCGCAGCCTACGGGATCAGTGCCATAAATAGACTTCTTTTGACGGTCTAAAAGGAGCCCCTCTCTGTCCCTCCCAGAGAATGGCAGCCTGGGCTATATCCAGCCATTCATGGGGTGATCTGAACAAGGGATATGTTGGAGCAAGTTTTTATAGTGGAAGTGGTAAAAAAATGCTGTTAGTATAGGAGTCACAAGTAAAAGGGCTTTTGATTTCAGAAACTCAAGATGGGTTTCAGTTGAACAAGGCTACATGAAAGTGTAGATGGCAAAGTAAATAATGCAATAGCAGTGACGCGCAGGTCAGCCTGGGGCTTATTGAGGCCGTGAGTGTCAGCAAGCACAGACCAAGGCACCGTCCATGAGACGCACATTGAATCCTTGAGGAAAAATCCAGTTTTGTGTGTTAACTAAATCCACACCCTGGTAGAGAAGCAGCGTGGCTCAGTGGAAAGAGCACGGGCTTTGGAGTCAGAGGTCATGGGTTCGAATCCCGGCTCGACCACTTGTCAGCTGTGTGACTTTGGGCAAGTCACTTAACTTCTCGGTGCCTCAGTTACTTCATCCGTAAAATGGGGATTAAGACTGTGAGCCCCTCGTGGGACAACCTGATTCCCCTGTGTCTACCCTAGCGCTTAGAACAGTGCTCGGCACATAGTAAGCGCTTAACAAATACCAACATTATTATTAAGACAGTACTAGATCCCACTGAGGAAAGCAATAATATGTATGTGAATCCTGATAGCACCTAAAGCTAAGAGGTAAAACTACACTCAATAAATGCTATTTAATGAATGAATGAATGAATAGCAAGGTGGAACTCGGAAACGAGGGCAGGGCGGCTCCCCCGTGACCAAAGCCGCTAGACTTCCCGGGCCAGGAATGCCGAAGAAGGTGTCCCTCACCCCCCACATGAAGGAGAGGGGCGAGGCGGTGATTGGGCAAGTGGAATCCGGAATCCCCAACAGCCCGGAAGAGCAGCGGATCCAGACTTGAGGCAGCCGGCTGGGTGCCGTTCCTGCCCAGAGCAGAGTGTCTCTGGAACCAATTCACTAAGTGAGGGACCCCAGGACAGTTGATCATCCCACTGCACTCCCTTGGGGCTGGGAGCTAAGAGCTTCGCCATATGTGAATAACCAAATACATGCAAGGCATACAAGCTTTCAGTTTGAGTGGAAGCAAGCTGCACTAGTGGGAAGCTCAATTTGCTGTGTGAGAATAACTAAATAAGTGTATTCCTTCCAAGAGAGCTCAATTAGAGTGTGAATATCTAAATAAGTGTATTCCACTCAAGAGAGTTGGATTCTCCACTTGCCAATAACTAAATAAATGTATTCCTCCCAACAGGGGAAGCTCAATTGGCCACGTGTGAATAACTAAATAAGTGTATTCCTCCCAAGCAGGAAACTCAATTTGCCATGTGTAAATAACTAAGTGTATTCCTCCCGAGAGAGAAGTTCAATTCTCCACATGCCTAAACAAGTGTATTCCTCCCAAGAGGGAAGCTCAATTCTCCGCATGCAACTAACTAAACAAGTGTATTCCTTCCAAGAGGGAACCTCAGTTCATTGTGTGAGAATAACTAAATAAGTGTATTTCTCCCGAGAGTGATGTTCAACTCGCCACATACGTATAATTATATAAGTATATTCCTCCCGAGATGGAAGCTCAATCTACCACAAGTGAATAACTAAACAAGTGTATTCCTCCTTAGAGGGAAGCTCGATTCGTCACGTGTTAATAACTAAATAAACGCATTCCTCCTGAGAGAAAAGTTCAATTCGCCAAGTGCAAATGACTAAATAAGTGTATTCCTGCCGAGAGGGAAGTTCAATTTGCCATGTGGAATAAATTGTGCGTGGTTCAACCTTTTTGACTCCGGTCTCTGTCACTCTCACCGTGCCGAATCTCCAAACTGTCCCCGCGGAATGGGTGACACCAACTCAATTGTATTCTCCCATTTCCATACCCTGCATCAAATAGGTGCTCAAGAAATACTATCGATCAGTTGATGACTACGTTTAACTACGTTTTACTTTTAACTCGTTTGATGAATTACTTTTTATTTTTAGTTCCCGGCTCCCAAAACAGTCACGTTTTTCAAAAACACTCCTTGCACCAAGCAGCCAGGTGGAGCTGAGCTCGGATATTTATCGTTAAATGATCATCTGTTGGCAGTATACTATATCTGGGTAATAACTGGAATCAAGCACTGTCTTCTCCTCTTGTTTTAGAGGAATGACTCACTTGCTACCAACAATTTATCGATGGAAATCCTGCATAGATGCCTTAGCTATTTTTTTAATTAATTGGAATGTTTTGATATATAAAAGGAAGCAAAATCTATTAAACAATTAGAAGGTTAAAAGAAACTAAGAGTATGAAAGAGAAAAATCCCACCTTTTTCCTAGTGAAATCTTGGAATTGGGTGGGGGTCTAATAGAAAGGATAATAGAAAAAGACAAAAAAAAACCAAAAACCAGCACATGGATTAGAAATTCTTCTGACTTGGTCCGTTTCAGCTGGAGACTGACCTCTCTGTGGACAGGGAACATGTCTACCAACTCTGTTATATTTTACTTTGCCAAGGGCTTAGTTCAGTGCTCTGCGCACAGTAAATGGTCAATAAATACGATTGAATAACAAGAATCTCTCTCTGCCTCCCTCTTTCTTCCCTCCCACATGGAAGCAACATGGTGTAGAGGATGAAGCATGGATCTGGGAGTCTGAAGGTCAAGGGTTCTAAAACCAGCTCCACCACTTGTCTTCTGTGTGACCCTGAGCAAGTCACTTCACTTCTCTGTGCCTCAATTACCGCATCTGTAAAATGGGGACTGAGACCATGAGCTCCACCTGGGACAGGGGCTGTGTGCAACCCGATTTGCTTGTATCCATCCCAGCACTTAGTAGAGTGCCTGGCACGTAGTAATCGCTTAACAAATGCCACAGTTAGTATTACACCACCAACTGAATCACTCCGAACATGCTAACTGGATTTTCTACAATGCCTTAGTGCCATCTACTGACCAATATACTCTTTTAGCCCTAGCATCATAAGCTGGTTTTCTGTCTAGTTCATTTTGACAGCAGTTTTGTGTTTTTCCTAGCAATTCCCTAAAAATAAACCTAGATAACCTCAACAATCAGAGCTGATTGTTCATTAGAATACAATGGGCTTCCATTTTCTCCAGGAGGCTCAATGTTTAATAAGGGATAAAATCATGACTCCTCTATGGTCCCTATCTCGCCAGACTGTAATCTTGGTACTGTCCTCTTTTTTTTCTTTTTTAATGGTCATCGTTAAGCTCTTACTATGTGCCAGCCACTGTGCTAAGCGCTGGGGTAGATACAAGCTAATCAGGTTGGATTAAGTCCATGTCCCTCGTGGGGCTCACGGACTCAATTCCCATTTTACAGATGAGGTAACTGAGGCACAGGAAAGTAAAGTGACTTGTCCAAGGTCATACAACAGACATATGGCAGAGCTGGGAATACAAGTCAGGTCCCCTGACTCTCAAGCCCCTGCTCTTTCTACTAGGCCACGTTGCTTCTCAACCCCTTGACTCATCTGTCTCATTCATCCCACATATTCAATCTGTCACCAAATCCTGTCGGTTCTACCTTCATGGCATTGCTAAAATCTGCCCTTGCCTCTCCATCCAAACTGCTACCCTATTGATCCAAGCACTTATCCTATCCCACCTTGATTACCGCATCAGTCTCCTTGCTGACCTCCCTTCCTCTCCTCACTCCAATTCATACTTCACTCCGCTGCACAGGTCATTTTTTTCTAAAAAAAAATGCTTCCCCACTCCTCAAGAAGCTCCAGTGATTGCCCATCCATCTCTGCATCACACAGAAATTCCCTAAAACGGGCTGTTGAGCACTCAATCAGCTCACCCCCTCTTATTTTACCTCACTGATCTACCACAGCCTCTCTCGCACACTTCCCTTCTCCAATGCTAGCTTACTCACTGTGGCCCGATCTTGTCTAACTCACTGCCGACCCCTTTTCCATGCCCTCCCCCTAGCCTGGAACTCCCTCCCCCTCTATATAATAATAACGATAATGATGGTATTTGTTAAGTGCTTGCTATGTGCCGAGCACTGTTCTAAGTGCTGGGGTAGATACAAGGTCATCAGGTTGTCCCACATGAGGGTCAGTCTTAATCCTCACTTTACAGGTAAGGTAAGTGAGGCACAGAGAAGTGAAGTGACTAGCCTAAGCTGATGAGGCAGAGCTAGGATTAGAATCCACAACCTCTGACTCCCAAGCCCGTGCTGTTTCCAGTAAGCCACGTCGCTTCTCCATATACACTACACCACCACTCTCCCCACCTTCAAAGCTTTATGAAGGTCACATCTCCTCCAAGAGGTCTTCCCCGATTAAACTCCCTTTTCTCTGGCTCCCTCTCCCTTATGTGTCATCTGTGCACTTGGACCAGTGAAATTTGGGCAACTGATATTTGCCCCACCCTCAACCCCACAGCACAGAGACAGAGGAGGTATTAGAACCAGGTCCGCTGACTCCCAAGTCTAAGGTTCTTGCTGCCAAGCTCAAAGTTGCAAAAACGTATATGAAAGGTCAGGCCCGAATATGATTATTAATCCTCAGGGAAAATTTTTCAGTAGAACAGGTTTACATCTTCACTGAAAGTCTGAGAATCACCCGCATGAACCCATGAACACTGATCAAGCATCTCTGGCAGCACATGGAAAAAAGGTTGTCATCTGCATCTGTCAAGAAAGAACGTTTTATGGACTAGATGGTATTCATTCATTCATTCAATCATTTATTAAGCGCTTATTGTGTGCAGAGCACTGTAGTAAGCACTTGGGAAAGGACAACTCAGATTAGTATTGGTATAGTAAATTGGTAATTAATTAATTGGTAATTAAATTATTTGGTAGATTTAAAAATCACCTGAGGCGATCTACTTGCCCACACCAGGCACTTTTATTTTTAAATGGTATTTAGAGTTTACTGTATAGCAGGAGTGGTTCTCAGCACTGAGGTAGATACAACATTATAAAGTCGGACATGGTCCATTCCCACATGGAGCTCACTGCCTTAATCACCATTTAAAAGAGGACGTAACTGAGGTGCAGAGAAGTTAAGTAACTGGCCAAAGGTCACACAGCCAACAAGTAGCGGAGCCGGGTTTAGAATCCATGTCCTCAGACTCCGAGTACCCGACTCTATCCACTAGACGGTGCTGCTTCTTGGCAAATGGTACACGCTCTCAATTAGTGATTTAGAGGCAGGGGAGAGAATGATGTTCAATCCACGTGGAAAGAGAAACAGAAAGCTGAATCGAGAGAGCTCGGGCATCTTCTGGGAAGGATGGACCACGGCGTCAACATGATATCAAGATTCTGACCAAACACATGGCTGATCGAAGAAGTGCAAGCGCCGTCTTTCAGTGGCATATCTGGAGAGGGGAATGTAATACCACAGGAAAAGCAAACAGCTGCTCTCCGGTGAGCTGAAATGAGATAACGGTAAATGGGGTGGATGGAAGAAACCGGCGTAAAGACATAAAGAAGCAAAAACTCCCAGGTTGTGGCAG
This sequence comes from Ornithorhynchus anatinus, assembly GCF_004115215.2. NCBI lineage: Eukaryota > Metazoa > Chordata > Mammalia > Monotremata > Ornithorhynchidae > Ornithorhynchus > Ornithorhynchus anatinus. Next base: position 22,928,831 of record NC_041753.1, on the reverse strand, counting down.
AGCTGGCCACCGTTGAGGTGCAGCATCCAAAGTCAGATCACCCTGGCCCCGAGACGGTCATGAAACCGAGGCTGTGGACATTTTGGAACATAAAGAGGGAGACATGAAAAAAGTGACAGACGCTACAGCTCGAGAAAGATGATTCGTTCTGACGTCTGGATTTCCACCAGCGGCGCGCTGCAGAATGAGCACGGGAGCCGAGGAAGCGGACTGTGGAGGTGATCCAGGGTCGTGGGCTGGTGGAACGAGGTCGACGGAGGGACAGGGGAGGAAGACAGTTGAGTGCAGTGGGGAAGGCGTAGTTTAGAGCACAGGTTTGTGCATCAAGAGAAGGTAGGTTGGCTTTGGAAACCAAATGGGCCAAATGGGTAATTTTTGAAGATTGGAGGAGGGCTAGAAATCAGAGATCTCTCAGTGAGCGGGGTTGGTGGGGGGGCGGGGCAGTTGTAGGGCAGAGAAGGCAAGTGAAGAGGCTGCGGTCGCGGAGTGCGATTTCCGAGTTGGTGAGAATAGAGATCGTACAGTGACAAGAGATGATGAGATTGAGTGTGTGTCCAAGTAGGTGAGGGGGCGAGGTGGGGTGGAGAGGGAGGTTGTGGAGGTTATGAAGTGAGAGGACGAGGTCGGCGGGAACATCCACGTGGACGTTGAAGTCCCCGAGGATCGGAGATGAGACGGAGACAGAGAAGGAACATCAGAAAAGGATACAAGTCATTTAGAAAATGGAGCCAGATGGAAACGAAATATTTACCAGGACCGCGTTAAATTGTAAAAATATACCATTTATTTTGAAGAAATATATAAATATTATGAAGCAAAAAATTTGACACAGTTATAGAAATAAATAGTGCCTAAAAATAAAAGAATAATGCTACAATAAATAATGGTATAAATAGTCTACATTGAGGACTGCCTGAGACAAATTGCACGCATATCCTTCAAGGCCAGCTTTGGAATCCCTCTGTCAGAATCATATTCTCTCTGAAGGTTGGGCAGAATCGGGTTGGTCAATGGCATTTTGTTTTCAAGAAAAATTGACTGCCCAAATGGTGAATTTCCCCATTTTTTCTCCCGGTCCCTGGGAAGGATTTCCAACTGTCCACCCGATGGAAAATGGTGCCCGGACATCCTATCCGGCAAGGAATCCAGGGTCCTCCGAGTTAATTTATCCATCCTTAGTTCCGGAGCCTTCTCATGAACTGGAAGATGCACCTCCGGATTTGCGCTCGGACGATCTCCCAGGCGCAGCTGCTGTAGTCTTTGTCCCTCAGGTAGAGACTTATGCTTCTGAAGTAAGACTTCAGGCGCAGTCGGAGAATGTCGCTCCCCACAGAGGCCCATCTCGTATCCGTACCCTGCTCCGCGCACACCTCGAGCTCTTCTAGCTGCCGATGGAGTCCGTGGAGGAAATTCTCCACTTCGCTCTGGTCCCAACCAGTTTGGGAAAGATTTTGGCTGAAGATGGTGAAGATCTGCTGGAGCAGCTCATGGACGGCCACCGCCCGATTCCCCTCCTTGAACGGTCCGGCTTCCACCAATTCCTGGGGGAGTTGGAAGTCCTTCCTGTCCTTCAGACAAGACAGAAGAGATTTTCCCTGCATTCTGTCCAGCCGCTTTAAGCTCTGCTCCATACACACTGTGTGAAGCAGGCTACAGCTCAGAGAGACAGTGGAGGTGGAGACGAGCAGCACAAGGACAATTTGTATCAAACCGGCGTTGGTCATGATGAAGCGTCCTGCTGCTGCCTGCCCAGGTGCGATGCTGGATGTTGTGAACCCCTTGTTTCTCTGAGTATCTGTCTTCTCTGGGTCTCTATTAAATGCTGGGGAGATGAGCTGGGAATTTCACAGTTTTCTCTACCCAATGTATGCTCCATTTTTTTCTGTTTCCACTTTGGACTTTCCCTCTCTTTGGGGGTTACTTTCTGGTCTGCTAAAACCGAGGAAAGAAGAAATTAAAAAGGAAAAGTGCCTAATGGCAGAGGATTTCAGGAATCCAGGACTCATCTTCTCAGGTGCCTGGTTTTCCTTGATAAAACTGACCCTGATTTCCGCAACGTAGCCTCCGATTCCCACAGAGTGCCTTCAATTCAAGAAAAATATTAGGATAATTTTCAGCAATGCCATCCAGTCAGTCAGGCAATCATATTTATTGAGCACTTACTGTGTGCAGAGCACTCTACGAAGCTCTTGGGAGAGTACGATATCACAATATAACAGACACATTCCCCGCCCACAACAAGCTTACAGTCTAGAGGAAAGACAAGCTCGATGGATGTTTAAAATTGAAAAGGGCTCTTAAATGCAACTCTTCCAGAGAATTGCAAACAGATCGGGATCAATCTCCAGCTGGGACTTGTGGGAGTTACCCCAAGCGTTCAACACATAATGGAACACCTAGAGTTTAAGATGAGATGTGGGATACATGCACTTTCTGTTTAAAAAAAAAAAATGAAAAAGATCTGGGCAAACAAGGGTTGTTAATTCATTTCTCTAACATGGTTGTGAATATTGGAATTTTCTTCAGAATATAATGATCTACATAATGTAGATCATGGTATGAAATGTACTTTATTCAGGTCTGATTATGAAGAAAACACCTGTCTTATCTTGTGACACTAAACTATTACAAGCCTGGCCAGGAAGCATCTCTTAGGGAATTTTCTTTATTCTTTGGGAGCAACATTAAGAAATATTAATTACATTATTGCTGACAAAGTAGAAAATAACTCAAAAAGTGGAAATCAAAAAGTGTAAAAGAAAACGGATAGTAAAGAAAAGAGGGAAATGCCCAGTTCCTCTCCCACAGTATTTAACAGGGACCCAGGGAAGAAAGATACTCAGAGAACCGACTGGTTCGCAACATCCAGCATCGCACTTGGGCGGACAGCAGCAGAACGCTTCATCATGGCCAACACGGGTTTGGTACAAATTGCCCTCGTGCTGCTCTTCTCCACCTCCACCGTCTCTCTCGCCTGTCGACCGCTTCAGACGGCCGACGTGGAGCAGAGCCTGAATCGGCTGGACAGGATGGAGGGAAAATCTCTTCTGTCCTGTCTGGAGCACAGGAAGGACTTCCAATTCCCACGAGCGGTAGTCGAAGCCGGACTGCTCCAGAAGGGGAATCGGGCGGTGGTCGTCCATGAGCTGCTCCAGCAGATCTTCACCGTCTTCAGCCAAACTCTTTCCCAAACCGGTTGGGATCAGGCCGAGGTCGAGAATTTCCTCCACGGACTTCATCGGCAGCTGGAAGAGCTGGAGGTGTGCTTGGAGGAAGACACGGATCCGAGCCAGGCCTCCGTGGGGAGCGGCATTCTCCGACTGCGCCTGAAGAGTTACTTCAGAGGCATAAGTCTCTACCTGAGGGACAAAGAATACAGCAGCTGCGCCTGGGAGATCGTGCGGGTGGAAATCCGGAGGTGCATCATCCAGCTCGTGCAAACTCTCAGGAACTAGGGATGGATAAATTTGTTTGGAGGAATCTGGATTTGTTGCTGGTCAGGAATGTCTACTACCTCTGGACTACTTCTACCTCCAGGTGGAAAGATAGCGAAGACTTTCAAATGAGCGGAAATAAGTAGTGGGGGGATCCACCATTCAGGCAGGCTATATTTATTTAAAAAAAAAAGTGCCATAAGCTAATCAGAATCTGTCTAACCTTCAGGGCAAACTAGATGCTAACACGGGGACTAAGAAACTTCCTTGAAGGAATAGATCTACCTTTGGTATCATGGACTTTTCTATTTTGACTATTTAACCCATTATTTATTACGTATTTATTTTTATTTTTATATACTTTCAAATTTTAGGAATGTCTTTTTATATTTGATAATATTTATATTTTACTTAAAATAAATAAGTAAATCTTTTGAATATTCTGTGGTCTTGGTAAAAATTCCATTTCATTCTGGCTTCGTTTCATATTTATTCCAAATGCCTGTTCACCTGTACAGTCCTAAACTGTAGGTTTCAGAATGTCACTGGGAAGGTCACAGTTCTTTTGGACTGCGTTTATGAATGTGACCGATAAATCCAGTCCACCCCTCTGACAAATGGCCATGCGAATGGTCGAATTTGCAGGGAGGTGGAGAAGCTGTTGCCGAGGGAGAGGGGCTAAAGGACTCTCCCAGCCCAGGAGTGACAGCAGCAAAGAAAGAGGAATTTGACAGAAGGAATCTGTTAAGTGTGACTGTCTGGTGAAACTCTGGGCTAGCCTTTCTCAGGCTGCAGAGTTATGCCAAGATGGTTCCACGATGGCTTGGTAGACTTTGCCTCTCCCGAGGTAGTGCCTGATTTCTATATTCCCCAAATTCCATAATAAACCCCAAATGAGTGAGATTTTCCTCTGGGACCTCAGGCATCTCTACTCGGTATTTTTTTCCTTCCAAAACATCTTCTGGGGTTGGGGTGTCACAGGGAGCTGCAGTTACACTGAAATGACAGAAGAAATTGTGTTGAACTGAAAAGTGCATTGGGGAGGCGGATGGACATGGTGTTTGGGAAGGGCAGATGCAGGGACACAAGGATTGGGCAAGGCAGATTCGGCCTCAAGGATATAAAGGAAAATGTTCCTTCATAGAACAGAGAGAATGAGAGGCCAATGCATAGCTGGGTGATAGTGGCAAGAAAAATGTTGTAGCACCTCACACTGGTATCCCATGTGATGACCAGGCAAACCCACTCTCACCCTGCTTTGTGCCAGCCCCTCATCCTCTGTAGCCCAACCTGGCCCCTCTTCTCTCTACTCTTGAAAACCTCCCTATCCCTTCTCCCACTGTGGCTTTTGGAACACTCCCCACCCCACCATTTCCTTGAAGGTGAAGCTGCCTTGTCAATCCTTTTGTCCCTGCATCTGCCCTCCCCAACTGCCAGGTCCATCTGCCCTCCACTCCTCTTCCCCTCCCGCCACCCCAGTGTCATACTCCAATCTCGTCTATCTCGCCCCCACCCCCTCGCCCATGTCCTCCGTCTAGCCCTCCCTTCTCAAATTTGACAATTACTCTCCCCTCTGCCCCTTCAAAGCTTTATTGATGGCCCATCTCTTCCAGAAGGGAGGCCTTCCCTGACTAAGCCCCACTTTTTTCTTCTCCCACTCTCTTCTGCATCACCCAGACCTTCTCCCTTTATTCATCCCCCCTCCCAGCCGCACAGCACTTTTGTACATATCTGTCATTTATTTATTTACGTTAATGTCTGTCTCCCCTTCTAGACTGTAAACTCCTTGTAGGTAACGAATGTGTCTCTTTCTTGTTATATTACTTTACTTACCCAAGCGCTAAGTACAGTGCTCTGCACACAGTAAGCATTCAATGAATGAAACTGAATGAATGAACTTTTGATTCAATCCAATTTCTTCTTCCATAACCACAGCTTCCTGGGGCACCCCAACCCCAGAAGATGTTTAGGAAGGAAAAAAATTCCAAGTAGAGATGTTTGAGGTCCTGGAAGAAAATCTCACTCATTTTGGGTTTATTACGGAACTTGGGGAATATAGAAATCAGGCACTACCTCAGAAGAGGAAGGAAATTTGAACTCATCTCCAGTGAAAGAATGGGAAAGGAAACCTAAGAGTGAAACACAGAGAATCACCAAATCTGGGGTGACGTGAGGAAAACAGGTGAAGCGATGTGTTTGTACACCTCTCTGACCAATGGCCTTACAGGTGTCAAAACCTGCAGGGAAGCTGAGCGGCTGTTGCCGATGCCCGGTCCCTGGTCCTGGGAAGACTCGCGGGAGCCTGGAGCTCGATGAGCCAGGTCCCAGGAAGAGGAGGGTGTTTCGACTCTGCCCGATTGAGGGGAGATGGAGGCTGGCTTGTTTGTGAGACAGGCCGGGACTCTGGAGGATCAGTTTCACACCGGAGGCAAGATAGGGGTGGAGAAAGAGGGGGTGGGGGCAAGAGGGCGACCTTGTTATTTAAAGTTAGGAGCGAGCCCGTCGGACGATTCCATAAAGCACCGTCTAATGGGGTCATCCCGAAGGATTATGCTCGTATAGTAACATTTCGTAGAGCAAAGCCTACCAAGCCATCGTGGAACCATCTTGGCATAACTCTGCAGCCTGAGAAAGGCTAGCCCAGAGTGTCACCAGACAGTCACACTTAACAGATTCCTTCTGTCAAATTCCTCTTTCTTTGCTGCTGTCACTCCTGGGCTGGGAGAGTCCTTTAGCCCCTCTCCCTCGGCAACAGCTTCTCCACCTCCCTGCAAATTCGACCATTCGCATGGCCATTTGTCAGAGGGGTGGACTGGATTTATCGGTCACATTCATAAACGCAGTCCAAAAGAACTGTGACCTTCCCAGTGACATTCTGAAACCTACAGTTTAGGACTGTACAGGTGAACAGGCATTTGGAATAAATATGAAACGAAGCCAGAATGAAATGGAATTTTTACCAAGACCACAGAATATTCAAAAGATTTACTTATTTATTTTAAGTAAAATATAAATATTATCAAATATAAAAAGACATTCCTAAAATTTGAAAGTATATAAAAATAAAAATAAATACGTAATAAATAATGGGTTAAATAGTCAAAATAGAAAAGTCCATGATACCAAAGGTAGATCTATTCCTTCAAGGAAGTTTCTTAGTCCCCGTGTTGGCATCTAGTTTGCCCTGAAGGTTAGACAGATTCTGATTAGCTTATGGCACTTTTTTTTTTTAATAAATATAGCCTGCCTGAATGATGGATTCCCCCCCCACTTATTCCCGCTCATTTGAAAGTGTTCGTTATCTTTCCACCTGTAGGAAAAAGTAGTCCAGAGGTAGTAGACATTCCTGTCCAACAACAAATCCAGATTCCTCCAAACAAATTTATCCATCCCTAGTTCCTGAGAGTTTGCAGGAGCCGGAAGATGCACCTCCGGATTTCCGCCCGCACGATCTCCCAGGCGCAGCTGCTGTATTCTTTGTCCCTCAGGTAGAGACTTATGCCTCTGAAGTAACTCTTCAGGCGCAGTCGGAGAATGCCGCTCCCCACGGAGGCCTGGCTCGGATCCGTGTCTTCCTCCAAGCACACCTCCAGCTCTTCCAGCTGCCGATGAAGTCCGTGGAGGAAATTCTCGACCTCGGCCTGATCCCAACCGGTTTGGGAAAGAGTTTGGCTGAAGACGGTGAAGATCTGCTGGAGCAGCTCATGGACGACCACCGCCCGATTCCCCTTCTGGAGCAGTCCGGCTTCGACTACCGCTCGTGGGAATTGGAAGTCCTTCCTGTGCTCCAGACAGGACAGAAGAGATTTTCCCTCCATCCTGTCCAGCCGATTCAGGCTCTGCTCCACGTCGGCCGTCTGAAGCGGTCGACAGGCGAGAGAGACGGTGGAGGTGGAGAAGAGCAGCACGAGGGCAATTTGTACCAAACCCGTGTTGGCCATGATGAAGCGTTCTGCTGCTGTCCGCCCAAGTGCGATGCTGGATGTTGCGAACCAGTCGGTTCTCTGAGTATCTTTCTTCCCTGGGTCCCTGTTAAATACTGTGGGAGAGGAACTGGGCATTTCCCTCTTTTCTTTACTATCCGTTTTCTTTTACACTTTTTGATTTCCACTTTTTGAGTTATTTTCTACTTTGTCAGCAATAATGTAATTAATATTTCTTAATGTTGCTCCCAAAGAATAAAGAAAATTCCCTAAGAGATGCTTCCTGGCCAGGCTTGTAATAGTTTAGTGTCACAAGATAAGACAGGTGTTTTCTTCATAATCAGACCTGAATAAAGTACATTTCATACCATGATCTACATTATGTAGATCATTATATTCTGAAGAAAATTCCAATATTCACAACCATGTTAGAGAAATGAATTAACAACCCTTGTTTGCCCAGATCTTTTTCATTTTTTTTTTTTAAACAGAAAGTGCATGTATCCCACATCTCATCTTAAACTCTAGGTGTTCCATTATGTGTTGAACGCTTGGGGTAACTCCCACAAGTCCCAGCTGGAGATTGATCCCGATCTGTTTGCAATTCTCTGGAAGAGTTGCATTTAAGAGCCCTTTTCAATTTTAAACATCCATCGAGCTTGTCTTTCCTCTAGACTGTAAGCTTGTTGTGGGCGGGGAATGTGTCTGTTATATTGTGATATCGTACTCTCCCAAGAGCTTCGTAGAGTGCTCTGCACACAGTAAGTGCTCAATAAATATGATTGCCTGACTGACTGGATGGCATTGCTGAAAATTATCCTAATATTTTTCTTGAATTGAAGGCACTCTGTGGGAATCGGAGGCTACGTTGCGGAAATCAGGGTCAGTTTTATCAAGGAAAACCAGGCACCTGAGAAGATGAGTCCTGGATTCCTGAAATCCTCTGCCATTAGGCACTTTTCCTTTTTAATTTCTTCTTTCCTCGGTTTTAGCAGACCAGAAAGTAACCCCCAAAGAGAGGGAAAGTCCAAAGTGGAAACAGAAAAAAATGGAGCATACATTGGGTAGAGAAAACTGTGAAATTCCCAGCTCATCTCCCCAGCATTTAATAGAGACCCAGAGAAGACAGATACTCAGAGAAACAAGGGGTTCACAACATCCAGCATCGCACCTGGGCAGGCAGCAGCAGGACGCTTCATCATGACCAACGCCGGTTTGATACAAATTGTCCTTGTGCTGCTCGTCTCCACCTCCACTGTCTCTCTGAGCTGTAGCCTGCTTCACACAGTGTGTATGGAGCAGAGCTTAAAGCGGCTGGACAGAATGCAGGGAAAATCTCTTCTGTCTTGTCTGAAGGACAGGAAGGACTTCCAACTCCCCCAGGAATTGGTGGAAGCCGGACCGTTCAAGGAGGGGAATCGGGCGGTGGCCGTCCATGAGCTGCTCCAGCAGATCTTCACCATCTTCAGCCAAAATCTTTCCCAAACTGGTTGGGACCAGAGCGAAGTGGAGAATTTCCTCCACGGACTCCATCGGCAGCTAGAAGAGCTCGAGGTGTGCGCGGAGCAGGGTACGGATACGAGATGGGCCTCTGTGGGGAGCGACATTCTCCGACTGCGCCTGAAGTCTTACTTCAGAAGCATAAGTCTCTACCTGAGGGACAAAGACTACAGCAGCTGCGCCTGGGAGATCGTCCGAGCGCAAATCCGGAGGTGCATCTTCCAGTTCATGAGAAGGCTCCGGAACTAAGGATGGATAAATTAACTCGGAGGACCCTGGATTCCTTGCCGGATAGGATGTCCGGGCACCATTTTCCATCGGGTGGACAGTTGGAAATCCTTCCCAGGGACCGGGAGAAAAAATGGGGAAATTCACCATTTGGGCAGTCAATTTTTCTTGAAAACAAAATGCCATTGACCAACCCGATTCTGCCCAACCTTCAGAGAGAATATGATTCTGACAGAGGGATTCCAAAGCTGGCCTTGAAGGATATGCGTGCAATTTGTCTCAGGCAGTCCTCAATGTAGACTATTTATACCATTATTTATTGTAGCATTATTCTTTTATTTTTAGGCACTATTTATTTCTATAACTGTGTCAAATTTTTTGCTTCATAATATTTATATATTTCTTCAAAATAAATGGTATATTTTTACAATTTAACGCGGTCCTGGTAAATATTTCGTTTCCATCTGGCTCCATTTTCTAAATGACTTGTATCCTTTTCTGATGTTCCTTCTCTGTCTCCGTCTCATCTCCGATCCTCGGGGACTTCAACGTCCACGTGGATGTTCCCGCCGACCTCGTCCTCTCACTTCATAACCTCCACAACCTCCCTCTCCACCCCACCTCGCCCCCTCACCTACTTGGACACACACTCAATCTCATCATCTCTTGTCACTGTACGATCTCTATTCTCACCAACTCGGAAATCGCACTCCGCGACCGCAGCCTCTTCACTTGCCTTCTCTGCCCTACAACTGCCCCGCCCCCCCACCAACCCCGCTCACTGAGAGATCTCTGATTTCTAGCCCTCCTCCAATCTTCAAAAATTACCCATTTGGCCCATTTGGTTTCCAAAGCCAACCTACCTTCTCTTGATGCACAAACCTGTGCTCTAAACTACGCCTTCCCCACTGCACTCAACTGTCTTCCTCCCCTGTCCCTCCGTCGACCTCGTTCCACCAGCCCACGACCCTGGATCACCTCCACAGTCCGCTTCCTCGGCTCCCGTGCTCATTCTGCAGCGCGCCGCTGGTGGAAATCCAGACGTCAGAACGAATCATCTTTCTCGAGCTGTAGCGTCTGTCACTTTTTTCATGTCTCCCTCTTTATGTTCCAAAATGTCCACAGCCTCGGTTTCATGACCGTCTCGGGGCCAGGGTGATCTGACTTTGGATGCTGCACCTCAACGGTGGCCAGCTCTGCCACAACTTGGGATTTTTTGCTTCTTTATGTCCAAGTAGAATTCCAAGTAAAAAAAATTCCGAGTTGAGATGCCTGAGCTCCGGGAAGAAAATCTCACTCATTTTGGGTTTATTATGGAACGTGAGGAATATAGAAATCAGGCACTACCTCAGAAGAGGAAGGAAGTTTGAACTCATCTTCAGTGAAAGAATGGGAAAGGAAACCTAAGAGTGAAACAAAGAGAATCACCAAATCTGGGGTGACGTGAGGAAAACAGGTGAAGCGATGTGTTTGTACACCTCTCTGACCAATGGCCTTACAGGTGTCAAAACCTGCAGGGAAGCTGAGCGGCTGTTGCCGATGCCCGGTCCCTGGTCCTGGGAAGACTCGCGGGAGCCTGGAGCTCGATGAGCCAGGTCCCAGGAAGAGGAGGGTGTTTCGACTCTGCCCGATTGAGGGGAGATGGAGGCTGGCTTGTTTGTGAGACAGGCCGGGACTCTGGAGGATCAGTTTCACACCGGAGGCAAGATAGGGGTGGAGAAAGAGGGGGTGGGGGCAAGAGGGCGACCTTGTTATTTAAAGTTAGGAGCGAGCCCGTCGGACGATTCCATAAAGCACCGTCTAATGGGGTCATCCCGAAGGATTATGCTCGTATAGTAACATTTCGTAGAGCAAAGCCTACCAAGCCATCGTGGAACCATCTTGGCATAACTCTGCAGCCTGAGAAAGGCTAGCCCAGAGTGTCACCAGACAGTCACACTTAACAGATTCCTTCTGTCAAATTCCTCTTTCTTTGCTGCTGTCACTCCTGGGCTGGGAGAGTCCTTTAGCCCCTCTCCCTCGGCAACAGCTTCTCCACCTCCCTGCAAATTCGACCATTCGCATGGCCATTTGTCAGAGGGGTGGACTGGATTTATCGGTCACATTCATAAACGCAGTCCAAAAGAACTGTGACCTTCCCAGTGACATTCTGAAACCTACAGTTTAGGACTGTACAGATGAACAGGCATTTGGAATAAATATGAAACGAAGCCAGAATGAAATGGAATTTTTACCAAGACCACAGAATATTCAAAAGATTTACTTATTTATTTTAAGTAAAATATAAATATTATCAAATATAAAAAGACATTCCTAAAATTTGAAAGTATATAAAAATAAAAATAAATATGTAATAAATAATGGGTTAAATAGTCAAAATAGAAAAGTCCATGATACCAAAGGTAGATCTATTCCTTCAAGGAAGTTTCTTAGTCCCCGTGTTAGCATCTAGTTTGCCCTGAAGGTTAGACAGATTCTGATTAGCTTATGGCACTTTTTTTTTTTAATAAATATAGCCTGCCTGAATGATGGATTCCCCCCCCCACTTATTCCCGCTCATTTGAAAGTGTTCGTTATCTTTCCACCTGTAGGAAAAAGTAGTCCAGAGGTAGTAGACATTCCTGTCCAACAACAAATCCAGATTCCTCCAAACAAATTTATCCATCCCTAGTTCCTGAGAGTTTGCAGGAGCCGGAAGATGCACCTCCGGATTTCCGCCCGCACGATCTCCCAGGCGCAGCTGCTGTATTCTTTGTCCCTCAGGTAGAGACTTATGCCTCTGAAGTAACTCTTCAGGCGCAGTCGGAGAATGCCGCTCCCCACGGAGGCCTGGCTCGGATCCGTGTCTTCCTCCAAGCACACCTCCAGCTCTTCCAGCTGCCGATGAAGTCCGTGGAGGAAATTCTCGACCTCGGCCTGATCCCAACCGGTTTGGGAAAGAGTTTGGCTGAAGACGGTGAAGATCTGCTGGAGCAGCTCATGGACGACCACCGCCCGATTCCCCTTCTGGAGCAGTCCGGCTTCGACTACCGCTCGTGGGAATTGGAAGTCCTTCCTGTGCTCCAGACAGGACAGAAGAGATTTTCCCTTCATCCTGTCCAGCCGATTCAGGCTCTGCTCCACGTCGGCCGTCTGAAGCGATCGACAGGTGAGAGAGACGGTGGAGGTGGAGAAGAGCAGCACGAGGGCAATTTGTACCAAACCCGTGTTGGCCATGATGAAGCGTTCTGCTGCTGTCCGCCCAAGTGCGATGCTGGATGTTGCGAACCAGTCGGTTCTCTGAGTATCTTTCTTCCCTGGGTCCCTGTTAAATACTGTGGGAGAGGAACTGGGCATTTCCCTCTTTTCTTTACTATCCGTTTTCTTTTACACTTTTTGATTTCCACTTTTTGAGTTATTTCCTACTTTGTCAGCAATACCAAATTAATATTTCTTAATGTTGCTCCCAAAGAATAAAGACAATTTCCTAAGAGATGCTAAAATTTCCTAAGAGATGCTTCCTGGCCAGGCTTGTAATAGTTTAGTGTCACCAGATAAGACAGGTGCTTTCTTCATAATCAGACCTGAGTAAACTACTCTTCATTGTGAGTGTGTAGATTCTTATGTTCTGAAGAACTGAATTCCAATGTTCATCACCACCTTAAAGAAATGAAATATCAATCCTTGCTTGCCTGGATTATTTTTCTTATGGTAAATGTAAGTATCCTATGACTCATCCCCAATGTTGGATGTTCCATTATATATTGAACGCTTGAGGTGAAAGTAACTCTCCTTAGTCCCTGCTAAACCCAGATTTGTTTCCAAAACTCGGTAGAAGTTACAATTGATAGCACTTTTCAATTTTAAACATCCACTGAGCTTGCCTTTCCTCTGGATGGCATTAGTGAAAATTATACGGATTTTTTCTTGAATCGAAGGCATTTTGTGGGAATCGAGAGCTACGTTGTGGTAATTAGGGTCAATTTTATCAAGGAAAACCAGGCACCTGAGAAGATGAGGCCTGGGTTTCTGAAATCTTCTGATATTTGACCCTTTTCCATTTTATTTTCCATTTTCTTTGATTTTAGCAAAGTGGAAAATAACTAAAAAACGAGGACATTACGAAGCGGAAGGAAAACAGGGATAGTGAAAATAGCAAAATTCCCAGTTCATCTCTACAGTATTTAAAAGAGGTGCAAAGAAAGATACTCAGAGAAACAACGGGTTCACAACATCCAACATCGCACTTGGGCGGGCAGCAGCAGAACGCTTCATCATGGCCAACACGGGTTTGGTACAAATTGCCCTCGTGCTGCTCTTCTCCACCTCCACCATCTCTCTCGCCTGTCGACCGCTTCAGACGGCCGATGTGGAGCAGAGCCTGAATCGGCTGGACAGGTTGGAGGGAAAATCTCTTCTGTCCTGTCTGGAGCACAGGAAGGACTTCCAATTCCCACGAGCGGTAGTCGAAGCCGGACTGCTCCAGAAGGGGAATCGGGCGGTGGTCGTCCATGAGCTGCTCCAGCAGATCTTCACCGTCTTCAGCCAAAATCTTTCCCAAACCGGTTGGGATCAGGCCGAGGTCGAGAATTTCCTCCACCGACTCCATCGGCAGTTGCAAGAGCTGGAGGTGTGTGTGGAGAAAGACACGGATCCGAGCCGGGCTTCCGTGGGGAGCGGCATTCTCCGACTGCGCCTGAAGAGTTACTTCAGAGGCATAAGTCTCTACTTGAGGGACAAAGAATACAGCAGCTGCGCCTGGGAGATCGTCCGGGCGGAAATCCGGAGGTGCATCTTCCAGCTCATGAAAACTCTCAGGAACTAAGGATGGATAAATTAGGTCGGAGGAATCTGGATTCCTTGCCGGATAGGTACCTTCTATCTCTATCATCCATTTTCCATTTGGTGGAAGGTTGCAAATACTTCCCAATGAGGCGGAGAAAGAAAAATGGGGAAATTCACCATTCAATCAGTCAATTTTTCTTGAAAACAAAGTGCCATTCACCAACCAGATTCTGTCCAACCTTCAGAGAGAATATGATGCTGATACAGGGGTTCCAAAGTTGGCCTTGAAGGAATCTGAATCTGTCTAATTTGCCTCAGGCAGTCCTCATTGTAGACTATTGGGGACATTATTTATTATAACAGTTTTTATTCTTATACGCTATTTATTTCTATAACTGTGTCGATTTTTGTGTTTGATAACATTTATATATTTCCTCCAAATAAATTGTGTATTTTTACAATTTAACGTCGTCTGGGTAAAAATTTTGTTTCGATCTGGCTACATTTTCTGAACGAACGACTTTTAACCCTCTCTGACATTTCTTCTCCTTCATCCCGTCGCGATCCTCGGGAACTTCTGCGTCCCTTTGGAGGTTCCTGCTGCCCAACCCGCTGACTCCTTCCTCTCACTTCATAACCCCCGCAACTTCCCACCCCGCCCCACCTCACCTGCTCACCTAACAATAATAATAATAATAACGATGGTGTGTGTTAAGTGCTTACTATGTGCCAAGCACTGTTCTAAGCACTGGGGTAGATACAAGGTAATTAGGTTGTCCTAAGTGGGGCTCACAGTCTCAATCCCCATTTTACAGATGAGGTAACTGAGGCACAGAGAAGTGAAGTGATCTGCCCAAAGTCACACAGCTGACAAGTGGCAGAACTGGGATTAGAACCCAGGACCTCTGACTCCCAAGCCCGTGCTCTTTCCACTAAGCCACGCTCCTCCTACTTGGGCACACACTCGATCTCATCATCTCTAGTCACTGGACGATCTCTACCCTCACCAGCTCTGAAACTTCACTCTCCGAACACAACCTCCTCACTTGCCTTCTCTGCCCGGGGAGATCTCTGATTTCTAGACCTCCTCCAATTTTCAAAAGTTTTCATGCCTCACTTGGTCTCCATACAACCTACCTTCTCTTGAAGCACAAACCGTGTTCTGAATTTCGGCTCTCCCCCTGAGCCCTCTTGCTCCCCTGACTCTCCGTCGACCTCTTACCACCAGCCCACAGCCCTGGATCGGCTCCACAGTCCGTTTCCTCGGCTCCCGGGCTTGCCCTTCAGACCGCTGCTGGTGGAAATCCGGATGTCAAGCCGAATCATCCATCTCAAGCTGTGGCGCCTGGTGCTTTCTGCAGTTCTCCCTCTTTTTGCCTCGGAGTGTCCACAGCTTCGGTTTCACGAATGTCTCTGGGGACGGGATGATCTGAATTTGGATCCTGCATCTCAACTGTATCCAGCTCCTGCCGCATCTTAGGGGGCTTGGTTTCTTTGTGTCTTTACAACAATTTATTCCATCCACCCAGTTTACCATCATCTCACTTCAGCTCACCGGAGAGCAGCTATTTGCATTTCCTGCAGTCTCACATTCCCCGTTCCAGATTCGCCACTGAAAGTTGGAGTTTACACTTCTTTGATCAGCCGTCCACTTGGTTAAATTCTTGTTGCCATGTTGACACCACGCTCTGTCCTTCCCAAACGATATCCTAGCTCTCTCGATTCAGCTTTATGTCTCTCTTTCCATCTTGAACATCATTCTCTGGCTCGCCTCTAAGTCACCGATGGAGAGTGCGTAGCGTTTGCCGAGAAGCAGCGTGGCCTAGTGGACAGAGCCCGATATCCAGAGTCAGAGGACCTGGATTCTTAAACCTGGCTCTGCCACCTTGTCAGCTGTGGGACCTTCAGACAGTTACTTAACTTCTCTGTGCCTCAGTTACCTCATCTCTAAAATGGGGATTAAGGCTGTGAGCTCCATGTGGGAAATGGACCGTGTCCAACCTGACAGTCTTCGATTTACCACAACGCTCAGTACCGTGCTTGGTACATAGTACGCTCGTAATACCGTTAAAAAAAAATTAAATGTGTCCGGTATGGACAGGGAGACCGGCTCAGGTGTTTTTAGGCTACCCTCTAGTCCGTAAAGCACTTCTTCATCTGAGACGCAAATCGCAACCTTTTTTCCATGTGTTGCCGGAGATGCTTCATCAGTGTTTATGAACTCCCATGCGGGTGATTCTTGGACTTTCAGTGAAGGTGTGAACTGGTTGCTTTGAAAAAATTTCCCAGAGGCTTAATAACCCTATTCTGACCTGACCTTGGAAATACCTTTTTGCATCTCTGAGCAAAGAGCTTAGACTTGGGAGTCAGAGGACATGAGTTCTAATATCTCCCCCACCCCTGGCCCTACATGACCTTGGACAAGTCACTTAACTTCTCTGTGCCTCAGTTTCCTCATTGTTCAAATGGGCATAACATACATACTCTCCAAGGGCTGGCAACTGCGACCGACCTGACTCCATTTTATGTACCCCGGTGCTTAGTACAGTGCTTGGCACACAGTAAGAACTTAACAAATATGATAGTTATTAATATTAATAATAATAATAATAATGTTGGTATTTGCTAAGCACTCACTATGTAAAGAGCACTGTTCTAAGCACTGGGGTAGACACAGGGGAATCAGGTTGTCCCACGTGGGGCTCACAGTTTTTTAATCCCCATTTTACAGATGAGGTAACTGAGGCACAGAGGAGTTAAGTGACTTGCCCACAGTCACACAGCTGACAAGTGGCAGAGCCGGGATTCGAACCCATGACCTCTGACTCCAAAGCCCGTGCTCTTTCCACTGAGCCAGGCTGCTTCTCTATTATCACGATATATTATTGCTGGCAGCATAAAAGAGGTGGATAAAAGTCGTACCCAAACGGCCAAGGTCTTTACAGAAGACTTGAAGCTGCGTAACCTGGTAGAAAGAGCACAGGCCTGAGAGTCAGAAAGATCTGGGTTCTAATTCCTCCTCTGCCACTTGGCTGCTGTGTGGCCGTGGGCAAGTTACTTCCCTTCTCTGTGCCTCAGTTACCTCAACTGCAAAATGGGACTTAAGACTGTGAGTCCTATGTGGGACAGGGACTGTGTCCAATCTGATCATCTTGGATCCACCCCAGCGCTCAGTACAGTGTCTGGCACATAGTAAGCGCTTAACAAATATCATAATTATTATTATTAGAAGCTCTTTAAATCCTATTTAAGAGCCCGCTCGGATACGTATACCAAAAGTGGAAAGTCATGGTTTTTCCAAGGTCCAAGAAGTCATGAGAGGGAAGAAGTCAAACTTTCAGAGGTGGAAATATTACCTGGAAATTTGAGAAACATATAATATGAAGCCAGAATGAAATGGAATTTTTACCAAGACCATAGAAAATTGTAAAGAAATACCATTTATTTTAAATAGATATAGAAATATCAACTATAAAAATTGACATTCACAAAATTTGCGATATAAAAATAAACAGCATAATAAATAATGGCATAAAAGGTCAAAACAGAAAAGTACGCGATACCAATTGGAGAGACGATCCTTCAAGCAAGCTTTGAAGCCTCAGTGTTAGCATCGTGTCTGCTCTGAAGGTTGGCTAGAACCTGATTAGCTTATGACACAATTTTTTCAATAAAAATAGCCTGCCCGAATGGTGGATTTTTACCCCCTTCTTATTCCCGCTCATTTGGCAGTATCACTAATTTTCCATTTTTAGGAAAAAGCGGTGCAGAGAGACAAGAAATCAGAGAGGCCCAAGGCGCTAAAAGGATTTGGCACACCTCTGCAGCCTGGGAAAAAACAGATTCGCTACGTCAGATTCCTCTTTCTTTGCTTCTGTCACTCTTGGGCTGAATGGTCCCTTTAGCTTCTTCCCATCGGCAACAGCTTCTCAGCCACGCTGCAAACTCCGACACTTGTGTGGCTATTCGTCAGAGAACACGTCACTTGCCTTTATTTCCTTCACTTCAACCTATTTTCTTCACTTTACTCCCTACTCCAGGGTTTTATGCTTTTCATTTTTTAGGTGTTAGTTCCACTTTTTGTTTTCAGTCTGAAACTTAAACCTGCTTCCCATCTTACAGAGGTGTCGGATTACTGCATTGTCCAAGTACCGTGTCCAATCTGCTTATATTTTAGCTCTCACATAATACGCCCTTAAGAAATCCCACAGTTATTATTAAATGCAAAGTACACGAGTGAGATTTTCTTTCCGGCCCTTTGTAGGAGTCTTATAAGAAGTTTTTCACCTCCAAAAGTCTTTCCAGGGAAACACTAGAATCTGACGATCGAAATGAGACACTGTAAAGTGAAAGTGAAAAGAAAATATGAAAGGAATGATGCCTTCAAGTGAAGTTTGAAACTTCAGAGGAGATGTTTGTGCCCAGCTGGCAGAAAGGGAAATGCCACTCTCTGGAAACGTTCTGGTTTCCTTCCTTCATAGATTTTTGACTGAGGTCATGTAGAGCATCATACGCAATAACGGATTAAGAAATAGGTGGGGAGAAAGCAATCTCTACAATTAAGCAGGTCTTTTGGAACTTTTCGTGACCATAATCGCAGACTGCATCCACTATCCCCTGCCGGCTATCTTACGGTATATGCCTCCGAGCCCGGGAGCCCTGGCTGAAAGGAGTGTGGAGGCCGCTGTGAAATCTACCAGCAGCGTAGCTTAGTGGATAGAGTGTGGGCCTGGGAGTCAGAAGGACCCGGGTTCTAATCCTGGCTCTGTCCCATGTCTGCTGTGCGATCTTGGGCCAATCACGTCACTGGGCCTCAGTTACCTCATCTGTAAAATGGGGATAAGAGTGTGAGCCCCCACGTGGGACAGGGTCTGTGTCCAACCTGATTAACTTGTATCTACCCCAGCGCTTAGAACGGTGCTTGGCACATAGTAAGCGCTTAACAAGTACCATAATCATTCTTATTACCACCATTATGGCAAAAACAATTCAACTACAAATCCTACTGGGAATCCATCCATCAATAGTGTTTATTGAGCGCTTACTACGTGCAGGGCACCGTGCTAAGCGCTGGCGAGAGTACAATACGACGGAATTAGCGGACAGGTTCCCTGCCCACAACGAGCTCATGGTCCAGAGGAAGTAAGGTATCTTTCCCCTCTCCAACCTGTTCTGGTCTCCTGCTGAGAAAGGAACAGCCGTGCAATCTGCAGCACTCTTCATGCCCAAGTAGCTTTCAATCAAAGGTATTTATTGAGCGCTTACTGTGTGTAGAGCACTGTACTGAGCACCTGGGAGATTACAGTATAACAGAGTTGGAACGCACGTTCCCTGCCCGCAACGAGTTTACGTTGCTTTTTCATGGCTACGGGAAGCGAGGGATGGTTGCTCAACCGCATTCACAGAGACGTGGATCAATCTACCCCTCGGCAGAGACATCTTTGATCTCTAAAGTAAGCAGTGTGGCCTATTGGTTAAGAGCACAGGTCTGGGGGTCGGAAGGACCCGGGTACTAATCGCGGCTCCTCCGCTTGTCCACTGGGTGACCTTGGGCAAATCACTTCGCTTCTCTGGGCTCAGTTACCTCATCTGTAAAATGGGGATTAAGACGGCGAGCCCCGATTACCTTGGACCTACCCCAGCATTTAGTTCAGTGTCTGGCACATAGTTAGCGCTTAACAAATGCCACTTATAAGGTCAGCTGGGTGTCTACGTACGAGGAGGCCTCCAAAACAATTCGACGAAGGAAGAATCCAGACGTCAAAATCCTATCGACCCCAGGGCTCGGTACAGTGCCTAGCATATAGTAAGCGCTTAACAAAAATCATTAAAAATTATTGGGCCAATGGGTGCTCAATAAATAGTAATTGATGGTGAAGCATAAGCCATATTACTGTATCCACGGTGGTAGAAATGGGCCAGGGATTGGTGGGGCGGGGGAGAAACACACTGGAACAGGGTGAAAAATCATTCCTAACAGTTTGCAAATGAGTCAGCAGAGTTTCCCCAAGGAAATTATTTCCAGTTCTGCCAGCAGCTATATGCAGGGAGGGGAGTGCAAAGCTGATTCGATCCTCCGGTTTTTAGGCACGCATCCACTTTTACATCAAGAGGTCTAATCACGTGAGCCAGGACAGTTGAGAGATGACTCAGGGTCTTAGGCTACTGCGGCATTGTTGAATTTTTTTTTTTATGGTATTTGTTAAGCGCTTACTATGTGTCAAGCACGGTTTTAAGTGCTGAGGTAGATACAAGGCTCTGAAGTTGACAGTCCCTGCCCCATATGGGGCTCACAGTTAGAGAATTGAATCCTCACTTTACAGATGAGGAAACTAAGGCACAGAGAAGCTAAGTGACTTGCCCAAGGTCACACAGCAAGCAATTCGTACAGCTTGGATACATCTCGTGTTCCCAACGAGTAAGGGACGGAGCCAGTAATCTTCCTGAGGGGGTGAAAAAAAGCTTCTAGGATGCATCTGGTTTCTTCATCTTGGTATCCCTTCATGTGAGGGTAGGGGTGGGTGGGACAGGTGGGATGCCTTGACCTTTCCCTTCTCTTCCACCTCTTCCCCCGCTACACACACACATACACACACACACGGAAGGGGTAACAAGATGAAAATCTGAAGAACTGTGAGCTAACCCAGAGCTTCCAGTGCCAGGAACGTACCAGCGAATGCTCACAGAATAATAAGAATAGCAGTATTTGTTAAGCGCTTACTATGTGCCAGGCGCTATACGCAGCACTGGGGTGGATGCCAGCAAATCGGGTTGGACACAGTCCCTGTCCCGCGTAGGGGTCCCGGTCTCAATCCCCATTTTACAGGTGAGGTAACCGAGGCCCGGGGAGGTGACGCAGCCCAAGTGGCGGAGCCCGAATTAGAACCCGTGACCTTCTGGCTCCCAGGCCTGCGGTCTATCCACTACACCGCGCTGCTTCTCCCTGGGTAGGGGAATACGTGCGGTGCTCGCATGGTACCGAGAAGCAGTGTGGCTCAGTGGAAAGAGCCCGGGCTTGGGAGCCCGAGATCATGGGTTCGAATCCCGGCTCTGCCACTTGTCAGCTGTGTGACCGTGGGCAAGTCACTTAACCTCTCTGTGCCTCAGTGACCTCATCTGGAAAATGGGGATGAAGACTGTGAGCCTCACGTGGGACAACCTGATTACCCTGTGTCTACCCCGGCACTGAGAACAGTGCTCTGCACATAGTAAGCGCTTAACAAATACCAACATTATTATTATTACTTGTAAGGGGGTTTGAGAACTTTCCAAAGAAAGCACCTTGAACGGCAAACAGCACCATGGCTAAGCAATAAGGAGAGAAAGCAACACCAGGAAGTCTGACTCGGGTGTCAAAGGAGATGCTGCCATCTCCTGGCACTTGCTACTTTACAAATTTTTTTTTTAAAAAAACCTGCATTTACTCCAATACTGAAGAGTAATTTCGTATTCTCGTCCGGTCTTATGCCGTCGAGCAATGTATAGAATAATAATATTCATTCGTCCTTCCGATCGTATTGACTGAGCACTTACTGTGTGCAGAGCACTGTCCTAAACGCTTGGGAGAGCACAACAGAACAATAAAACAGACACGTTCCCGGCAATAATACTTCTTAATGGTGTTTGTTAAGCATTAATAGGGGCCAGGCACTGCGCTAAGCGCTGGGGTAGGTACAAGCTAATGAGGTTGGACACAGCCAATGTACCACGTGGGACTCACGGTCTTAATCCCCATTTTATAAATGAGGTAACTGAGGCACAGAGAAGTAACTGTCTAAAGGTCACACAGCTGCCAAGCGGTGGTACAGGGATTAGAACCCAGGTCCTCTGACTCCCAGGCCCGTGCTCTTTCCACTAGGCAACGCTGCTTCTCACTAGCATAAAAACAATTGCAAAATCTGCCTCCAAAATATAGTCTTATTTCTCTTACCCGAAATGTATTCACCTGGGTTGGGCAGCAGCGGCACAGAAGAGAGCCGAGGGCGGAGACTCAGGTTTACGGCGGCAACGGTGAGCCATTTCTGCATTTTTACCATGAAAACTCTATGGATCCACTACCAGAACGATTGTAGATGAAGGTGGGGCGTTCTGGGAGAGATGTGCCCATGGCTTCGCTATGGGTCGGAGATGACTCGACGGCTTAAGACAAGAAACGTACCCACCAAGGCAAAACAAGGAGGTTTCTTTAGGCTGAAAACTTAAGATGACAGCTTCGGTTGTTTCTATCGGTGGAAATGTCAGATCATTCCCTCCGTCCACCCCCCACCCCCCAATTCTCACTGAATTTCATGACATGCCAAAACCTTGTTTGCTTTCAGTGGGACTAAGAACGAAGAGAAAGAAAAATCCTTTTTCTTTATTTCTTCCAATACATAAATACTGCAGACTTCCTTTAAGTGTTAATGTAGTAAATAAACATTTTGCTGTACAGATCAAATGGGCTGTAGTTTAAAATTGAAATCAGGTGTTGACTGTGTATAGCTTTTCTTCAGACATATTTACATTTACAAAAATAGGGTTTACAAAGATTATATGAACCAAGCCGATCCCTAGTATTTGAGCACTACCTTATGAGAACAGCAGAGGATCCTTTGTCCCATAAAAACAATGTTCATTTGACGAAACCCCTCTGACTGAAGGCAACACAAGCCCCCCTGGGGCTTGAACCAACCAGGACCTTCCTGGACCGGAGGAGCCTCGGTGACACGTAGTAAAGGTCAAACCACACCTCTGCTCACCAAGGTTACTGTGGAAAGCTTTTTTTACTTGGTTTCCAACGTTTAAGGGAGTGACACGAGCACACGCTCGCTCCCTCCACTCCACCAAGGGTCCGACACCAGCCTGCTGGTCAAGGGAGCCCGTTCTGCCACTGCTTCTTCTGTCTGCTTCCAAGTGCTGCTCTACCGCCGCTTCTGCGCGTGTGTCTCGCACTTCCGAACGTTTTTTATCTGTCTTCGGTGTGACTTACTAACAGTCACTGATTGGTTCAGGCCCTTTACCGGGTAGACCAGGGAGACAAAGCCGTGTCTCCCTCCATGCTCCGTCCCCGCAGGCCCGCAATCACCTGCCCTCAGGTAGAGCCCATCAGTGCCTTCGCCAGTCTCTTCCTCGTTGTTCGTGGGATCACAGTCACTAACAAGACAGAGGGCGGAGGGACAGTTTTGATCAATCGATCATGTTTCTGGAGAGCTTACTGCATGCAGAGCACTGTACTGTTTGGGAGAGTACACTCTAACAGAGTTGGCAGATATGTTCTCTGCCCACAACAAGCTTACAGTTTAGAGTGGATGGCCTCTGGAGGTCCTTTCCAAGCCTGTAATTTTTTAATGTTTCAAAAAAAATCACTCTCTGGGCGCATTTCTCCTTTGCTTTGCTAGTGCCTCAGAAGCATTATGGGAGAACTATGCCTTCACCATGGGCCCAGACCCTGTTGCCATAGGGCAGACATAATGAGTACTTGTTAAGCACTTACTATGTCCCAGGCGCTCTACTAAGCACTGGCGAAGGTACAAGTTAATCAGGTTGGCCACGGTCCCTGTTCCGCACTGGGCTCACGCTCTTAATCCCCATTTTTTTTTTTTTTTTTTTTTTACAGATGAAGTGAGGCCCGGAGAAGTGAAGCGACTTGCCCAAGGTCACACCGCAGACATGTGGCAGAGCCAGGATTAGAACCCAGGTCCTTCTGACTCCCAGGCCCACGCTCTATCCACTAAGCCACACTGCTACATGACTGCCTGTGGTTTGCGATGGTGTAGCTGACTCTTCAGCCTGCCAAGAAGCGGGGAATCGGCTACTGGTACTTCAATCAATCAGTGGTATTTATTAATAATTCTGGTATTTGTTAAGCGCTCTGTGCCAGGCACTGTTCTAAGCGCCGGGCACTGTTGTGCGTTGAGCACTGTACCGAGCGCTTGGGGGAGTACGATATGACGGAGTTGGCAGACACGTTCCCTGCCCACAAAGAGTTTACCGTCTTGGTGTTGCAATTCAGTCTGATGGATGAAAGGAAAAGTTTGGGGGTTGTAGGCCTGGGGCCTCATGCCTGCCACCTAATTAGGCCTCCTTAGCTTCCCCCCAACAGAATCGGATAGAAAAACCGGAAATGCCATCCGTCAGTCACGTAGCCCAGGGAAGCAGTGCGGCCTAGAGGAAAGAGCATGGGTCCCGAGGTCACAGGACCTGGGCTCTAATCCTGGTTCTGCCACCTCCCTGCTGTGTGACCTTAGGCCAGTCACTTACTAATAATCTTCGGTACGCGCTTACTATGTGCCAGGCACCGTATAAGCCCTGGGGAAGATAGAGGCAAATCGGGTGGGACACCATCCCCGTACACTTCACTTCTCGGCCCTCCGGGTTATCTCGTATCTATCCCAGTGTTTAGAACAGTACTTGGCACATAAGTGCTCCAGAAATACCACAATTATCAGGGCACTAGGCTAGAGTCACACTAACCCCTCACACACATCCTGCCTCTGGCCTGAAACTCTCCCCCCGCTTCAGCTGCCAGACTGCCGGTCTCCCCCGCCTTCAAAGTCTTATTAAAAGTACATCTCCTCTAAGTGGCCTTCCGTGACTAAGCCCTCATTTCCCCTAATACTCCCTTTTCAGCATTGCTCTTTCACTTGGATTGACACCCTTCATTCATCCCACCCTCAGCCCCACAGAGCTCATGTCCATATCCGTAATTCATTTTAATCTCTCTCCCCCTCTAGACTGTAACCCCCCGAAGCAGGAAACGTTTCTACCAACTCTTGTTACATTGGAATCTCCCAAACGCTTAGTACGGTGTTCTGCGACACGGTAAGCCCGCAATATACCACTGACTGGTGGTTTATTGTTCCTTAATTACTTTTTGTCGGCAAAGACACAATCCCTGCTGCCATACTGCTGACACTTCACATCAAGACTTGCCTTGTGCATACTCAGGCAAAAAAAACCAAACAAACAAAAAACTCATCCTGTTTATTTCCTTCCTTCAAAATTATGTCAATTTCATCAGAAATTAAATCGTCAGGACTCAGGCTGTGTGTTTCCGGGACTAGGATTAATCACAACTCGCTTTGTGCTTTTATTTTCAAAGGGTTTTTACGTCACTTACTTCATTTCGTACTCACAACACAAAGGCATCGGGGACGCAGGGAGGGTCAGGAATTGCGATCCTCATTTTACGCTTGAAGAAATCGAGTCCCAGACAGATGAAGTGACATGGCAAAGTCAAGGCTAGACCCTCCCAGGTCTCCTGACTTCCCAACTCGTGCTCTTTCCACTAGATCATGCTGACTTTAGTTTATCGGAAAGAGCAAGACCTATCTCCAAACTCTTCCTGATCTCACGAACGTCCTGTGACCCACTTCTGAGGCTTTACATAAAAACTGAAGTTGCAACAGACTTTAATTGCACTGTTGGGCACAGCACATGCTCTGTGGTGGGTGTTGCTTGTCAAGGTACGGAAGACCAACCCACCCTCTCCCCATTATGTCCCCCTTCACCAAATCAGAGTTCCTACAATGCGTATTTCCCACTCCCCTCTCCATTACTGATTTCCCCATCACCCTCCTCCATTCCTGTCAGAGTGGCCCAGCACCCGTAACCAGCCTGGATTTTTTTAAAAATGATTTTTTATTTTTACCGTAGTCGCCAACACAGCCCCTCCCTTTCCCTTCCATGGCTTGCACTACCTGCTCCCAGAACTGCAAAGAGAAGGCCACCACCCCTGCTCCAGCCCAGCCTCGTGCCCCCAAAACTTTGGCCAGGATGCAGGGGTATGGGGAGAGAGGGGCTGAAATCCGGAGAAAGGGAACCGGGGTAGGGTGACACCCGCTCAGTTAAAAAAGAAAAAAACTAAGTCGGTTACTAGGGCTGGATCATCCTGGCGAGGGGACTTGAGGAGGAATATGGGGAGTGGGGGGACCGAAGTGCCAAGATTGGGGTGTTGGGAGTCAGGAAGGCTGCAACAGGCTCAAGGGGGCCGGGAGGGGTTTACTTACCTAGCATATCCAGGGCAAGGGAGAGGTAGGAAGGCTCACTTGCCTAGCAAGTCCAGGGGAAGGGAGGAAGGGGGGTGAGGGCAAGGAGGGCTTACTTACCTGGCAGATCCACAAACGCAGAAAGACCGAGCGCAAATCACTCTGTCGGCTAGTGATTTCCGCCAGGCTGCCGTGGAGCCACTGCTACTGAAATTCACATTCAAAGATTGTAAAGGGAAGCACACTTCACACCGTAGAAGCACGCTGACAAGCAAAGCAGTCTACGGACGGGGATCGGTTCTAACCCCCGACCCATGAAATACAGACGGCTGCAGGACAGGACACGGTGTTGGTCCTTCATGTCAGGGATAGCTTCTCCAACTGGTATTTTAAGAAGAACTGTACATTACGATGGTCGAATATCATTGGCAATAGCATTATTGTGTCAGAAATTAGCCAGACCCCCCTACCACTGAACGTAGCGGCAAAAAGCAAAGAGAAGGGGGGCAATCATTGCTGACTGAGCACAGTCAACACTCCACGTGGAAGTCTTCTCTGAGAGATGTGGTCCTTTAAACATCAGATCAATGTAGATTCCCAGATTACTGACTCATCGCCGTTTTCTGCAGTGCTCAGCCCCTCAGACTGGACATCCAGGTTAAATACGGTTTCTAAAGAGTCAAACCGCCAGAGGTAGAAATGATCAATGACTTACTTGTTTGCTACGGTATCTGTTAAGCTCTTACTATGTGACAAACCCAGGAGTGGATACAAGACATTTGGGTCGGACACAGTCCCTGGCCCACATGGGTCTACGTAAGAGAGAGAACAGGTCTCGAGGGTGGGATAGTGAACGAGACCCCGGTCTCAGTCGACGAGGCCATTGGCGATCAGCTCTGGCCTGGCCCTGTAGGGCCAGATGTGAGGAAACGGATTAGCACTGGAGGGAGAGACTTGGGAGAAAGCATTCTCCGACTGACTGCCCAGTTGGCAGCAAGATACGGTCAGGGTCAGCAACCTCAGCGTCCTTCCAAAACGAGAAGACAAGATGAAGGGAGACAGAGGCCGGAACCGGAACACTGAGACTTCAAGCCAATGGCCCATAGCCACGGCTTTCATTTTCCCAGATTTTTAACAAAGCAAAAACGCTCATCCCCGCTTCCATTTCCCTCCCCTTAGCAGCAGGAAGCCACATGCTCATGTGTGTAACTGGGTCCACAGGAAAAGTTGGTTTTCCAGCAAAGGGGATCCCGTTTCCCTTAACTCATTCACTCTAGAACTCTCCCGACAGTCTGGGTTACGAAGAACACAGATATCGAATGACCATGGGAAACAAATGTACGTATGCAAAAATGTTTGGCACGGAGCACCGCCCGATAATAATTGCAGAGAACAATTAGCCAGCATCGTGAAGGGCCGCCTATAAGCACCATAAAACCCGGGATGTAAGGCCCAGCTCTGGGGAGCCGTATTTCACCACTCACCTGAACCTAATTGCCCCCTACAAAAGGCGCCAATCAGTTCTACATTCCCAGAGTAGGGGTATAGGGGCAGGGTCTCCATCGGCCAACATTTCCTGAGATCTCCAATGGCGTTTCTTTTTGGGTGTGGGCTGGGAAGGTGGAATTGGGCAACACACACTTAGCTGGCTTAGGGGAATACTGGCTCCTTTGGTTTTACTATTAAAAATCCTCATCGTGAGCTCATCGCAAACATGAAGATCAATTCAGAGGATTCAAGTTTTCCAAGACCCCGGGGAGCACAAAGCATCGGAGACAGAAAGAAGGCTGAGAGAGGAAAGAGGACATCTTCAAGGCAGAACCATTACTCTGGTACTCGACGCCCAGCCGAGAGGTGGTCTTGTCTGCAGCGGTTCAGTCAGAACTGAGAACAGGGAGGATGGTGGGACACTGACCTTTCATCCCCTCCACCCAAACCCATGCCGCACAGCCCCGCCCGGGCCACTTCTTTCCATTTGTCCTCTGGCCTTAATATCACAGAGAGCCCGGAGAAAAGAAAACCGGCTTTGTCGCCGACTGTCTCGGAAGACGGGGAACGGGGAGCCGCTCAGAGCGGCAGCGATTAAACCGGGTGCGACTATGAAATTCCCAGGCAGCTGACTGAAGGCCCTTTATTTACGTGTCTTCCTCATCCTCGCTATTGCATCCTTCAAGTGGCTTGCTTCCCTGCCCGGCTCTCTCTCTCACGTATTCTGCTTTGATGCTCTCCAATTCTCTCAGTTCAGCCTCCAGCTTCTCTCTGTGCAGCGCTCGACGGTTCCTCAGCTGTTTCATGGGGAATGGGTTCATATCATTGAAGGCAATGTTCATCAGCTTCCTGTGAAGGAGAGGGGTCAGACAGAGAAGAAGTTGAGAAGCAGGGTGGCCTAGTGGCTGGAGCCCGGACATGGGAATCAGAAGGACCTGGGTCCTAGCCCCGGCTCCGCCACGTCCGCCGGTGACTTTGGGCAAGTCACGTCACTTCTCTGGGTCTCAGTTATCTCATCTGCAAAACGGGGATTAGACTGTGAGCCCCATGTGGGACAGGGACTGTGTCCGACCCGATTATTTTTTATCTACCCCAGCGCTTAGAACAGTGCCCGGCACATAGTAAGCACTTAACAAATACCACCACGGAAAAAAAAGATAGGAAGGCTGAAAGTTGACTAAGAGGGGGTTAAAGAGAGAGAGGAAGAGGGGTGGGGGGGGCCTCATCCCAGAAGGGCTGGAAGCAAACTCTTGTTGCCTCTGCAGCAACGCCTGGGGCAGGATAGGGGTGGGGAACAGGAGGAGCGGTTTCCTTCCTCTCCCTTTGGTCAACTGGGCCTCGACCGACCGACCGACGCTCCATAGCCACTTCTCCCTCGCCAGATCCCTGCAAGTTAACACAGTTGTTCCGGGGCCAGACGCTGATTCATCAAGCGGGGAAGCACATCAGTCGGGTGGAAAAACCAGACATTTGAAAGCCGAGGCTAAAGCCTGCCACTCTTACCTGCCGTCGCATATGGTCTTGGTAAAGAACTGGAGGTACTGGTAGATCTCCAGGCTGTCGTGGATTCGGAGGATTTCCTCCTCGTTGTACTTAAATATGGCCAGGGCGTACCGGAATATCACCTGGAACGAGTTCAGATCCATCTTAGGACACCACGGTTACGTTCAAAGGTGGTGAACTTTATCATCCTTGGATAGGGGTCTTTTGGCAGTAACTATATCATCATCCTCATCATCAACGGTATCTGTTGAGTGCTAAGTGTGCTCTGCTTGGGAGAGGACAATAGAGCAGAGTTGGTAGACACATCCCCTGCCCTCAATGAGCTAGAGGGGGAGACAGGCATTATATAAATAATTTATAATTTGTAGATATGTACGTAAGTGTTTCGCCGAACCATGAGGTATTCAGGACTCAGGCCTGTGTCACGGGACACAGAAGGGTCAACTCTCAAAAAACAAAGACCAACTCTTGGTTATTTCGTTGGGTTTATTTCTTCCCCGATTTGGTCCTTTCAGTTAACATTTCCCTTTTGCCAGATTTTGGAGTGTTTCAGGGAAGTACAGTGAAAGTGGCTAAAGCTGATTCACTTTGAAGTCTAAGTACTTCAGTAGGACGGCTTGGCTCTGAGAGTCCAGGAGAGGGTGAGTTTGGCAACGTCCATCTTCTGAGTAGTTAATTACAGGTGATTCTGAAGGGTGACATGCCTGTTGAATGCCTAATTCCCTTTTGGCGGTAGGGAGGGACAGGGAAAGAGGCTAGTGCAACTTAAAACGAACATGCAGAACAATATGAGGTGTAGCGTGAAGGAATTTCATTCGAATCAATCAGTGGCGTTTTCTGAGTGCTTACTGCGTGCAGAACCCTGTACTGAGCACTTAGAACGAGTTGGTAGATACGTTCCCTGCCCACACAGAGCTTACAATCTAGAGGGGGAGATCGACATTAATGCCATATTACGGATTTGTACATAAGTGCTGTGGGGCTTAGGGAGGGGTGAATACCGAGTGCTTAAAGGGTACGGATCCATGGGCACAGGTGACGCGGAAGGGAGAGGGAGTAGGAGGAAAAGTGGCTTCACTGGGAGGGCCTCGTGGAAGAGATGTGACCTTAATAGGGCTTTGAAGGTGGGGAGAGTGGTGGTCTGGCGTATATGGAGGGGGAGGGAGTTCCGGGTCAGAGGGAGGACGTGAGAAAGGGGTCAGCGGAGAGACAGATTAGAACGAGACACAGTGAGCAAGCTGGCGTTGGAGGAGTGAAGTCTGCAGGCTGGGCTGTAGCAGGAAATCAGCGAGGTAGGATAGGAGGGGGCGAGTTGATTGAGTGTTTTAAAGTCAATAGCGAGGAGTTTCCGTTGGACGTGGGGGTGGATAGGCAACCACTGGAAGTTCTTGTGGAGTGGTGAGAGGCGGACTGAACGGCTTCTTAGCAAAATGATCCAGGCAGAAGAGTGAAGTATGGACTGAGGCGGGCAGAGACACGAGGCAGGGAGGTCAGCGAGGAGGCCGACGCGGTAGACAAGGCGGGAGAGGGTAAGTGCTTGGAGTGGCAGTTTAGATGGAGAGGAAAGGCTGGATTTCAGCAACGTTGTGAATTTAGAACCGACAAGATTTGGTGACGGATTGAATACGTGGGTTGAAAGAGATGAGTCGAGGAGAACGCTGAGGTCACGGACTTGCAAAAGAGGGAGGACGGTGGTGTCGTCTAAGGTGACGGGAAAGACGGGGACTAGCAAAGAAAACATCTCCTACCTTGGCCCCCTCATACAAGAAGGCGTCCCAGACCCTAAAGAGGATGTCACTGACCAGACTGTCCACAAAAACCACCAAAAACCAGTTGAAGGTGACTAGCGAGAGGTCGATCTTGTGCAGCTTCAGATGAGCCATCAGCCTGGGAAGCTTCTCAGACAAAAAATCCAGGAGAACTCTTTGATCTACCTGAAGTTGGCCAAGAAGTCAAATGTTACATTTTACAGCAGCAGAATAAGCACAGACGGGTCGGTTTCTCTAGCCTTTCTGCTAGGAAAGAAAGGTCCCCCTTTGGAGTCCTTTCTGCCATCACGGAGGCAGATCGGCCTAGTGGAAAGAACACAGGTCTGGGAGGCAGGAAACCTGGGTTCTAGTCCCAGGACTGTTGGCAAGTAACGAAACCTCCCTGGGCCTCCGTTTCCCCATCTGTAAAATGGGTAAGGGCGTGAACCCGGCGTAGGACAGGGCCTGGGTCCGAACTGCTGGAAGCAGCAGCATGCATGGAGAAGCAGCGTGGCGCAGTGGAAAGAGCACGGGCTTTGGAGTCAGGGCTCATGAGTTCGAATCCCAGCTCTGCCACTTGTCAGCTGTGTGACTGTGGGCAAGTCACTTAACTTCTCTGTGCCTCAGTTCCCTCGTCTGTAAAATGGGGATTAAGACTGTGAGCCCCACGTGGGACAACCTGATTCCCCTGTGTCTACCCCAGCGCTTAGAACAGTGCTCTGCACATAGTAAGCGCTTAACAAATACCAACATTATTATTATTATTAACTGCTACCCTTCCATCCAACTCGGCGTTCAGCACACGGCAAGTGCTCAATAAACACCATAACTGCTAGTCGCTCGGGGACCGAAGCCCAGCTCAGACGCCTGAGGATTAAGACCGGAGGCTAGATGGCAGCTGGGTCAAGACCAAGTACGCATCCAAAGATGGCTGTGACCTCCCGTGACACCCAGAGCTACGACCCGGTCCGGGGAGACGGGGCTCAAGACGGGAGACTAACGGACAGTTCTCCCAAGCAACTCGTAGATTGGGGGAAGCCCTTTCGATTAAATTAACTGGCTCCGACTTCACACATCTCAGTGGCAGCCAGAGGTTTTAAGAGTCGAAGCTGAGCGAGGTTCAAAGACTCTCTGCCCCTTCTCTTCCCCCCTGCCTCACCCTCACTGCCGATCCCAGTTGTTCCACACCCTACCCTGTCTCTGTGCCCAGTTTCTTACCCCCCGGGGCTGCCAAGCAGGAAGGGTTAGGGCGTGATCTGAAAGAGGAGGGTGAGGTGGGGCTGGGTTGCAGGTAGAGGCAGGCTGGGACTCTAATGGAAGCCGACCACTGACACCCAGCTTTTCACGGCAGAAACTTTCTCACTAATTTGTCAGGTACTAGGGACAGGTGATAGGATCCAGGACTTCCACCAAATCATATCCCAGGTTCTTTCCAAAGTCTCACGTAATAATCAAATTCTTCTTCCAAAAGAAGTGGAGTCCCTTTATTTCTCTGCGTCTCAGTTTCCTCCTCCGTAAAACGGGGATTCGATGCCTGTTGTCCCTCCTGTTTAGACCGTGTGCCCCATGGGGGACGGGGACTGTGTCCGACCTGATTAGCTTTTATCTACCCCAGCGTTCGGAACGGTGCTTCACACATAGTCAGTGCTAAACAAATTCAATAATAATAATAATTGTAATAATAATAATGTCCTTCGCCAACTGTATTCTTATAAGACAGAAGGAATTTCACATTTATAGAACAAATATGAGGGTCAATAAAATGAAGCAATCTCTCCAGGCTTTTTGTGCCCTGAATTTTATGCCCTGAAGTTGACCAATTCCTTCCCTCAGCAGCTCTTTTTTATGGTATTTGTTAAGTACTTACTATGTATCGAACGCTGTTCTAAGCACTGGGGCAGGTACAAGCTAATTAGGTCAGACACCGGCCCTGTCCCGCATGGGCTCACAGTCTCAGAAGGAGGGAGAACAGGTATCGAATCCCCATTTTACACTTGAGGAAGCAGCCACAGAGAAGTTAAGTGACTCACCCAAAGTCACACAGCAAGCAACTGGCAGAATCGGGATTAGAGCCCAGGTCCTTCTGACTCCCAGGGCCATGCTCTTTCCACTAGGCCACACTGCTTACTGCCTTTTAGATCTCCTCTCCAGCTAACCATCGTCCTTTGCTTCCGCCTTTCCCCTGGGAGTTGCTTTGGCATAAACTGTTCATCACCAGCATGAAGAGACCACTGAATTTTCAGGTTCCCAACCGCATCTCTGCTGCTGACCGTCACGTCTTCTCCTCACGGAGCCCTCATCTTAATACTGCTCTGGGCCCTGCTATTTTATCTATCAGCAGCAGACAGTTTGAAGGAATAGCATGCCCTAGTGGAAAAAGCACGGGTGGGAGCCAGGAGATCCAGGTTCGCCTCCCAGCTCTGCCACCGGTTTACTGCGTGACCTAGGGCGAGTCATTTAACCTTTCTGGGCCTCCGTTTCCTCATCAGAAAAATGGGGATAAGAGAGATGGTGAACCCAAGTGGGACAGGGACGGAATCCGCTCGTAACCTCGGAAGTAGCATGGCATAATTAGAGAAGCAGCGTGGCTCAGTGGAGAAAGCACGGGCTTGAGAGTCAGAGGTCATGGGTTCGAATCCCGGCTCTGCCACTTGTCAGCTGTGCGACTGTGGGCGAGTCACTTCACTTCTCTGGGCCTCAGTTACCTCATCTGTAAAATGGGGATTAAGACTGTGAGCCTCACGTGGGACAACCTGATTCCCCTGTATATCTCCCCCAGCGCTTACAACAGCGCTCTACCCACAGTAAGCGCTTAACGAATACCAACATTTTTATTGTAAAGCACGGGCCTGGGAGTCAGTAGGTCATGGGTTCTAATCCCGGCTCCACCACTTGCCTGCTGTGTGGCCTTGGACAAGTCACTTCACTTCCCTGTGCCTCAGTCACCTCATCAGTAAAATGGGGAGTAGGATTGTGAGCCCCATGCAGGACAGGGACTGTGTCCAATTAGATTTGCCCGTAACCACGCCAGCGCTTAGGAGAGTGCCCGGCACGTAGTAGGGGCTTAACAAATACCATCGTCATCACCTGCCTAGCACTCAGCAGACAGGAAGCCCCTGGAAAATGTCCATGGGGCCCCAGACCGCTGCAGGGTGAGGATCAAGCGGCCCCACAAGGCCCGGCCCCTCTCCCGAAAGGGGAACAGAAAACCTGCCGCCGCCTGGAAGACAGCCCGCAGCTGCCATTCTCCCTGGATGTCAGATCCCAGCCCTCTCTCTCCACCACAGCAGGGTGAGGACAAGTGGCCTTCTGAAATCTGAGAATATTGGACTCTGAACAGCTGCCATAAGCTGGTTCCTTTAGCTTCGGTCTTCTGCAGCTCCTAAATTGCTTATTCTCGTCTCTGGCCTTTTCACGGTGTGCTTCTGTTGTGTTCTTGTTTCCCCTTTCTTCACGTGTCTGTCGCCAACCCCTCCCCGTCTTATTTTTAGACTACGGGTCCTCTGAGGGCCAGGGACCGTGTGTGATTCTCATCCCAGTTCTTTTACCCAGTGTTTAGTACACTTCTTTGCACAGAGAAGCAGTGTGGCCTATTGGAAAGAGCACAGAGCACCTGGGCTCTAATCCCAGCTCCGTCGACTTCCTGCTGTGTGACCTGGGGCATGTCACTTCACTGGGCCTCAGTTTCCTCATCCGTAAAAGGGGATGAAATACCTGTTCTCCCTCCTACTTAGGTTGTGTGAGCTCCATCAAGCGGGACCGGGACTGGGTCCAACCGCATTAACTTGTATTCACCCCAGCGCTTAGAACATACCGTAAGCAGTTAATAAATATTACTAACGACGACAGATCAGAGCGCCAGAGAGTGCACAGTCTCTTCATTATCTACTAAAAAGCTCTGACAAACCTGATGGTTGGAACTGGATTTCCAGGGCAAAGGGCGTTTGGGGGAGAGTGGACACGGGTGTCAAAAAACATGACTCTTTTATGCAGTCCGATTAATAATAATAATAGCAATAATAATAATAAAGGTATCTGTTCAAGCGCTTACTTTGTGCCAAGCACTGTACTAAGCGCTGGGGTTACAAACAAGCTGAACGGGTTGGACCCAGTCCCTGTCCCACGTGGGCCTCACGGTCTCAATCCCCATTTTCCCGATGAGGTAACGTCTCAATCCCCATTTTCCAGATGAGGTAACTGAGGCCCAGAGAAGTGAAGTGACTTGCTCAAGGTCACACGACAGTCTGGATGAATAGGCAGAGATGTTCCCGCTCACCTGGGATGCTATCAGTGTCTTACTGTAGTAATCTGCTGGCATTATGGTCTCCACGATAGCCACCAGGCACCAAAAGGAGCTTTCCTCTTCTTCCAGAACGAGGAGTGCGATCGCTGCCAACCTAGATCACACAGAAACAGAAGTCTTGTATTTCACGCTGTATAGCAGTGTGGCCTGGTGGAAAGAGCAGGGGCCTGCGAGTCAGAGGACCCGGGTTTTAACCCCGGCTCTGCCACACACCTGCCGTGTGACCTTGGGCAAGTCGCTTCACTTCACTGGGCCGCAGTTCCCTCATCTGCAAAATGGGGGGTTCAATCCCCGTTCTCCCTCCTACTTAGACTGTGAGCCCCATTTGGGACCTGATGATCTTATGATGATGATCTACCCCAGTGTTTAGTACAGTGAACAATGAACAAACTCCACAGTTATCATTATCATCATTATTTCATCTTGCCATGGCGACCAAGTGACTCCGCGCCAGGTCCGCGGAGTCACTTCAACCCGACTCCTCGTTACAAACAAAATAATTCAGCAGGTTGCAGCCGACACGCAGCAATCCTCTCAAGAGTGACCAAGAAGTTCAATTCCACCGGAAAGCCGAGCATTAGAGTTATGATGAAATTTTGACTTTGGAGGGGGAAGGCAAGGGGAAATGGAGAAAGAGACTGCCCAAACGTCTTCCTGTCTTAGAACAACTCTGCCTGTTTTCCAAACAAAGCAACCAGATTTTGAATGAGGATGTGCAAAGAGAAAGGTTGGAAAATCAAATGCTGGCTAGACCCTGAAGAGAGTTTCAGAAGGTGAATTTCAGAGTCATCACCGTTACTGACCTCAAAAGAGCTGGCACCGCCTAATCAATCGATCGATGGGATTTATTGAGCACTTACCGTGCGCAGAGCACGGCACTAAGCGCTTGGGAGAGGACAACAGAACAGAGTCGGTAGACACGTTCCCTGCCCACGGTGAGCTTTCGGTCTAGGTGGAGAGAATAGTCTCCAACTGAGAGGTTCAAGTCAGTAGAATAAAGATCACTCATTCACACCCTGCTGTCATGAAGTACACATGAGGAAAAAGAGTAATAACTGCGGTATTTTTTAAGCACTTACTTCGTGCCAAGCACTGTAGCGAGCACTGGGGCGATACAAGATCATCAGGTCCCACATGGGGCTCACGGTCTAGGTAGGAGGGAGAACAAGTATTGAACCCCCCACCTTTGGCAGATGAGGGAACTGAGGCCCGGAGAAGTGAAGTGACTCGCCCAAGGTCACACAGCATAAAAGCGGTGGAGCCAGGGTTAGAACCCAGATCCTCTGACTCCCAGGCCTGTGCTCTATCCACTAAGCCGTGCTGTTCCAGAGAATTAAAGGGAGAGATCAAACCAGCAAAGAGACTCCACAATCAATTTCAAGAATTTCCTGGGACTCGAAGAAATGAAGAAATGTGACTGAATTCGACAATTCACAAAGCGCAAGAATTATTTGGGGGTTTAGACGCCCATCAGCCGAGAGCCCAAGTACTGATTAGAATCAGTCCTGGGTATAGGGGGTTGAACCTCGGTGTCTCGGCGTCAGCTACACCACACGTAGCGAAGCAGCATGGACCAGTACGTGGAGCCCAGGCCCGGGAGCCGGAAGGACCTGGGTTCTAATTCCGCTTCCGCCACGGGTCTGCTGTGTGACCTTGGGCAAGTCCCTTCCTTTCCTCTGTGCTTCAGTTCCCTCATCTGTAAAATGGGGATAAGAGTGTGAGCCCCACGTGGGACACGGACTGTGTCCAACCTAATTACTTGGTAGGTACAGCAGGGCTCAGTGGACAGAGCATGGGCTTGGGAGTCAGAAGGACCTGGGTTCTAATCCCAGCTCCGCCATGTGTCCACTGTGTGACCTTGGGCAAATCCCTTCACTTCTCTGTGGCTCAGTTCCCTCATCCGTAAAATGGGGATGAGAGTGTGAGCCCCATGTGGGACAGGGACTGTGTCCAACCTGATCACCTGTATCTACCCCAGTGCTTACGACAGTGCTCGGCACGTAGTAAGCGCTTAACGAGTACCATACTTATTTATTATTTGTTTGTTAACAAATACCATTAAAAACCTCCACGTCTGGGGAGCTTACCGTGAACATCAATGGATCAGCTCACCTGTTCAACCCTTGACAGTAGCCAATAGTTGGGTTCTGCCAGGAGAAGGCCAGCAACACCCTCCGGAGCTTTGCAATGAACTTGGAGGTGGGTGACACGAAGTGCCTGTTGTTGGTGAAGGTTCGGTTCAAGTCCAGTTCGATCTGCTGGAAGGCGGGATTCTCCGTGGCCTCGCACTTCCTCAGCAGTTCCTCGTAGCGGTTGGGCGTCTGGATGGCCCTCACCCGCAGGTTGACCATCCACCTCCAGATCTGCTGACGCCGCTCGACGGGGATGCCGCTCCGGATCAGATTCTTCAGGTCCGCGGACGGCGTGGGCTCCCCGATGTTGTTCCACCTCTCCCGCAGCGGTTTCTCCACCGTCTCGTGGTTCAGGAGGTAATTGGACCTGATCTCCAAGGCTTGGATTTTCGCAAGCAGCTTCAGGTCCTCGACTTCGTATTCGGGGACGGTCATGAACCCGTAGTTGTCGTACTCACTGTAAAATGAAGCAAAGACCGCGGACCTAAAGTTTGCGGTGAATTGTGCCGAGGGACCCGCTGACGGTTCCCTCGGCGTCTGACGTACCTCGAGGAGGGGCAATCTCTCGATTGACCGTGAGCTCGCTGTGGGCAGGGAATGCGTCCATTGTTATATTGTACTCTCCCAAGCGCTCAGTACAGTGCTTTGCACACAGTAAGCGCACAACAAATACGACTTAATGAATGAACGCTTTTCCCACCACCGGCTAAATGACCTTCCTTCCACCCCCAAACCCATCCTCACGGCAGGGATGTAGCTGTCCAGACCCTACGTTCTCCAGGCCGAAGCAGAGTGACCTCCTGGGAAAAACATGGGCCTGGGAGTCGGAGGACCTGGGTTCTAATCCCATCCCTGCCACTTACCTGCTGTTTTATACAGCGCCAGGAACTGTACTAAGTGCTGGAGCAGAAACATTTTGCAGATGAGGGAACTGAGGCCCAGAGGAGTGAAGCGACTTGCCCAAGGTCACACGGCAGGTAAGCGGTGGAGCCGGGATTAGAACCCTGGTCCTTCCGACTCCCAGGTCTGTGCTCTATCCACTAGGCCACGCTGCTTCTCAAGACTTGGGCAAGGCACTTCATTTCTCCGCGCCTCATTTCCCTCATCTGCAAAATGGGGATTCAATCCCAGTTCTCCCTCCTACTTAGACTTTGGGACCTGATTATCTGGTCTCTAGCCCAGCACCTGGCATGTAGTAAGCACTTAACAAATACCATAATTAATTATTATTATTATTATCTGGCAACAGCAAATGCTAATAAGCAAGGCAGAGCCCACTCCAACTACTGGAAGAAGTTGTCAAATAGAGAAGCGATAACGTCACTCCCCAAACAGCCATTTTCTGCTGCCATCCTAACACACATACAGTCGGCTACCACGTCAGGACACAGAAACAAGGGTGTGGACTGTATCACTCAATTCCCCTGGACTCCACAATCTGTCCAATCACCCTACTTACAGACCCTCAGTCGCGCTAAAAGAAGCCAGGAAGTGGAAATCAAAAAGAGGTTCTTGAATCCCAATATTTTCAAGATTGGGCCAGAAATCAGCAATCCCATTAATCAATTAATTAATTATGGCATTTGTTAGGCTCTTACTATGTGCCAAGCACCGTTCTAAGCGCTGGGGAAGAAACAAGGTAATCAGGTCATCCCACACGGGGCTTACAGTCTTAACCCCCATTTTACAGATGAGAGCGATGAGGCACAGAGAAGTGATTTGCCCAAAGTCACATAGTTGATAAGTGGCGGAGCCGGGATTAGAACCCACGTCCCCTGACTCCCAAGCCCGTGCTCCTTCCACTAAGCCACGCTACTGAAACAGACAACTAGTGATGTTTAAAACAGACAAACAAAAAGACTGCACCTTAAGGCATCTCCTTAAAATACCATTTACAGTGTTTCCAGAAACCCAAACGTCCGAACGTATTTGCACCTCAAACTAAAAGAGAGGAAGGAGAGGGGGTGCGATTGCGACGTCCCGATCTCACAGGGATGCGATGAGAATGAAGAGCGGTAATCGAGGTGAACGCCATTACAGGTGTGGTTTCCGTTACCTGATGGAATTCAGTTTGAGGGAGTCCACTGTTCCTTCTTTTATTTCCAACTGCAGAGCCTCCTGGATCAGGTTCTTCACCACTTCCCCGTATTCCTGAGCCTCCTCAGGTAGAGAGTCCTGGATTTTGCGCAAGACCGCAAGGTATTTGCTTTCGAGCTGGCAATTTTGGGCTTGGAGATAGGCACACTGAGGGAGAGAGAGTGACAGAAGACGGTGCCGTCAGGGCAGGGATGTTCGGGCTTTCAGTTCTAGTAACAGCGGGCACACGTATTTGGTATTTTTTCTTCTAATGCCACCATCCAGCCATCGATCGATCAGTCATAATAATAATAATTATGGTATTTAAGCGCTTACTATGTGCGGAGCACTGTTCTAAGCGCTGGGGTAGATACGGGGTAATGAGATTGTCCCACGTGGGGCTCACATTTTTAAATCCCCATTTTTACAGATGAGGTCACTGAGGCACCGAGAAGTTAAGTGACTCGCCCAAGGTCACACGGCAGACAAGTGGCAGAGCCGGGATTAGAACCCACGACCTCTGATTCCCAAGCCCGGGCTCTTTCCACTGAGCCACACCGCTTCTCTCATCGATCAATCGTAGTTACTGAGCGCTTACTGTGTGCAGAGCATCATCATCATCAACCATCACCGACGGTACTTATTGAGCGCTTACTATGTGCAGAGCACTATACTAAGCCCTTGGGAGAGTACAATAAAACAGAGTCGGTAGACACGTTCCCTGCCCACAATGAGTTTACAGTCTAGAGGGGGAATTGATGGTATTTACTGAGCCTGTACTGTGTGCAGAGCACTGAATTAGCACCCTGGCATTAAATTGGGAATTATACTGTAAAAGGGGGCGGGAGGGTCGTCAATGTGGCAAGACGTTTTTGATCCTCTGGGTCAATCTTTTTCCATTTTTTAAAAAATGGCATTTGTTAAGCACTTCCTCTGTGCCAGACCTGGGGTAGATACAAGCTCATCAAGTTGGACACAGTCCACGTCCCACATGGGGCTCACGGTCTTCATCTCCAATTTACAGGCACAGAGAAGGTAAACGACTTGTCCAAGGTCACACAGCAGATAAGGGGGAGAACCGGGAATAGAAGCCAGGTCCTCCTGCCTCCCAGGCCCGTGCTCTATCACGCAGCAGATTACAACCCAGGTCCACCGACTCCCAGGCCCGTGTTCTTTCCACCAGGCCGTACCGCTTCTCAAGAGTGAGAAAAGATCAGCGGTGGGAAAGATGAGACCGAGGCTCAGTGAGCCTCAATATTTATACGATAACGACGTGACTCGGTTCCTCAAACCTTCATCAGAAGGACTTTCTCCTTCTCGGCAACGTTTCTCCATATCTTCGTGACCTGATGGATCTCAGCATTCAGGAACTGGTTCTGAGTCTTGTAAGCTTCAATGTCATCCTAGCAGGAGAGGTATAAAGAGAAGGTACAAAATTCTTACTGAAATCATCTCTCCCAGTTTTCCCAGGAATCTCTGGGAGCTAGCAGAAGCCCGCAGGCTCCATCAATGTGGACCCAATTTCTTGTCCCACATGGGGTTGTGAAGTGACTTGCACAAGGTCACCCAGCAGACGAGTGGGGGAGCCGGGATTAGAAAGACTCTAGACGATCTTTAAGGCTGCACAAGAAGGGCTTTCATTTAAAAGCAGGGAACAATGAGCCTAGATCTTCTGGAAAAGGGATTTGCCAAATCTCCTCCATTCTAAGAGGGCACAGAAAGAAGGCGGGGAAAGGTGGGGGAGGGGGCGAGTGTTAAATAGAGATTTCCCCTCCAGCCCCCAAATGGTACCACGGGGGGGGGGGGGGGGGGGGTTGAGGCGGGGAGAAGACAAGCCTACCTGGAATAGAAGGGAAAAGGTTATTTGAACCAGTCTCTGCTGTGAAGGGGCTAGGGTTAGCAAGCGAGTTAGCAATGCGACATAAAAGGGTGACGGGGAAAAATCTAATGAGAACGACACTAGCCTTTAAATTTCTGAATGTTAGGGCGGGTTTGCAGGGAGGATTTTTTGGTTTTGTTTTTGAACTCTAATAGCTTTCTAAGGAACACAGTTTTTGAGGAGCAGAGCGACCTAGTCGAAAGAGCACGGACCTAGGAGCCAGAGGACCAGCCGTAGCTCAGTGGAAAAGAGCACGGGCTTTGGAGTCAGAGGTCATGGGTTCAAACCCCGGCTCTGCCACTTGTCAGCTGTGTGACTTTGGGCAAGTCACTTCACTTCTTGGTGCCTCAGTTACCTCATCTGTAAAATGGGGATTAAGACTGTGAGCCCCACGTGGGACAACCTGATTCCCCTGTGTCTACCCCAGCGCTTAGAACAGTGCTCGGCACATAGTAAGCGCTTAACAAATACCAACATTATTATTATTATTATTATTAATCTCAGATCTGTCACTTGTCTGCTCTGTGACAGGTCACTTCACTTCTCTGGGTCTCAGTTACCTCATCTGCAATATGAGGACTTTTTTTTTAATATTCGTTATGTGCTTACTATGTGCTACGCACTGTTCTAAGGGATAGGGTGGACACAAGCAAATAGATACAGTTCATGCCCCACATGGGGCCACAGTCTTAATCCCCATTTTACAGATGAGGGTGCTGAGGCCCAGAGAAGTTAAGTGACTTGCGCATGGTCACACAGCAGACAAGTGGCGGATCTGGGATTAGAACTCAGGACCGTTTGACTCCCAGGCCTGGGCTCTATTCACTAGGCCATGTGACTTGCCCAAGACTAAGACTGTGTGATCCACACTGTGTGATCGCTATATGGGATTGGAACAGGGGCTGTGTCCAACCCGATTATCTATGCCACGGCTTAGTTCAGTGCCTGGCATATAGTGAGTGCTTTAAAAATGCCATTAAAAAGGAAAAAAAAAAAAGGATGAATCAATATCCACCATCAGTTTCATTTCTGGCTCTAAACAAAAATAAGCAGCTGGATTCCTAGAGTGTTGATCTTTTAGATTTTGCTAATTATTATTATTATTATTATTAAGATATTTGTTAAGGGTTCATTCTGTGTCAAGCACTGTTCTAAGCACTGGAGTAGATACAAGTTAATTAGGTCGGACACAATCCCTGTGCCATATGGGACTCACAGTCTAAGTAGGAGGGAGAACAGGCATTAAATCCCCATTTTACAGATGAGAAAACTGAGGCCCAGAGACATGAAGTGATCCGCCCAAGGTCACAGAGCAGACAGTGGCGGAGCGGGATTAGACTCAGATCCTCTGATTCCCAGGCCCCGGGGCTCTTCTGTCTGATAAGGACTGGGCCTAGGCACGACTGAATGGGAGGCTGCCCTTCCCAGCCTGAAATCACCTGAAATTAGAACCATTCCATTTAAAGTGTGCTAAAACCACACCTCGATTTGAGATGAGAAGAAATCAGTGGGGCTGTCTCAGGCTGGTAACGCTGAGGAAAAATAAGGCGCTCATGTTCACCTAAACATTCCATGAAGCTACTTTAGGACTGCTGTTTTCAAATAAAAAGAGGCAGGGGGAGGGGAGGCGGAAATACTGTACACCGCCTGAGACTGTCCGCTATCTCTTGGGATCAATCGATGGGATTTATTGAGCGCTTACTATGGGCAGAGCACAGTACTAAGTGCTTGGGAGAGTACAATTCTACAGAGTTGGCAGATACATACGTTCCCTTCCCACAACGAGCAGCGGGAGGAAGAGCAGCACGGCCTAGTGTATAGAGCACGGGCCTGAGCGTCAGAAGGACCTGGGTTCTAATCCCGGCTCTGCCACTTGTCTGCTGTGTGACCTTGGGTAAGGCACTTCACTTCTCTGAGCCTCAGTGACCTCATCTGTAAAATGGGGATTAAGACCACGAGACCCCATGTGGCACAGTCTACCCCAGTGCTTTAGTACAGTGCAAGGACTTAACAAATACCATTAAAAAAAAATAATCCCCAAAACGAGTTTACAGTCTAAAGGTTTTAAATGTACTCTCCCTAGTGTTTAATCTATCTCACCGCCAGCGCTCCCTTTTCACATTCCACAGACTTTGACTCCCCCCACCTTCAAAGTCTCATTTGGCTCAGAGGAAAGAGCCCGGGCTTGGGAGTCAGAGGTCATAGGTTCGAATCCCGGCTCTGCCGCTTTTCAGCTGTGTGACTTTGGGCAAGTCACTTAACTTCCCTGTGCCTCAGTTACCTCATCTGTAAAAGGGGGATTAAAACTGTGAGCCCCACGTGGGACAACCTGATCACCTTGTATCCCCCAGCGCTTAGAACAGTGCTTTGCACATAGTAAGCGCTTAACACCATCATTATTATTATTATTGAAGGCACAGTCTTCTCCAAGAGGCCTTCCCTAAGCCCTCCTTTTCTCTTCTCCCACTCCCTTCTGCATCACCCTGACTTGCTCCCTTTATTCATCCCCCCTCCCAGCCCCACAGCATTTATCTGTAATTTATTTATTATATTAGTGTCTGTCTCCCCCTCTAGGCTGTAAATTCCTTGTGGGCAGGGAATGTATCTGTTACACTGTACAGGCGCTTAATACAGTGCTCTGCACACATTGTGCGCTCAATACAATACACAATAATGCTCAATAAATACAACTGATTGAGTAATAGAGGGGGCAAATCAATCCCAACAACTCCACTTTACTGAGCTCCGCCCAGCTTTCTAATTCCCTCTAGCAGTGTTTTTAGAATCACAGCAATCATGTGATAGTGGTGGAATGATAATGGAATGAGCATTCATTTAGTTTGGGTAACTAAAGGCTCAACAGCTGCCTTCCCCACCCTTTCCATCTGGCTGCCCAGAAGAGAATACAGCCCCAAGAGATGGCTTACACTTGGGCAATAATCCTTACACTTGGGCAATAATAATAACCGTGGTATTTGTTAAGCGCTTACCATGTGTCAGACCCTGTACTAAGCACTAGGGTAGACACAAGCAAATCGGGTTGGACACAGTCCCTGTCCCACATGGGGCTCGCAGTTTTAATCCCCATTTTTCCAAATGAGGGAACTGAGGCCCAGAGAAGTAAAGTGACTTGTCCACGGTCACCCAGCAGACAAGTGGCGGAGCAGGGATTAGAACCCAAGTGCTTCTGTACTTTATCCACTAGGCCACGCTGCTTCTCCAAATTCATTGGAGCCACCCCAAACTAACTCCTCTAGCTCTGAAGGTAG
The DNA here is from genome assembly GCF_004115215.2 of Ornithorhynchus anatinus. Lineage (NCBI taxonomy): Eukaryota > Metazoa > Chordata > Mammalia > Monotremata > Ornithorhynchidae > Ornithorhynchus > Ornithorhynchus anatinus. The sequence goes on along the minus strand of NC_041753.1, from coordinate 22,884,618 downwards.
CTGAATACCGGGTTGAGAAGTTTCCACCTAATCTCCTGAATTAATCTCATCACGGGAATGAAGCAGCTGCCTTGTGAGGACACATTGCACACTGTGTCAGAACGTTCCAGTCTGGAGCGATGAAGGCAGAGAGGGGACGTGACTGTGCGATCTCGAGCAAGTCACTTCACTTCTCTGGGCTTCAATTACCTCATCTGTAAAATGGGGATTGAGACTGTGAGCCCCACTTGAGACAAGGGACTGTATCCCGTTGTGCTTGTATCTATTCCAGCGCTCAGTACGGTGCCTGGTATATAGTAAGCGCTTAACAAATACCACAATTACTATTATTATTATCACTGAAGTTTACAAAATCATCAATCAACGGTATTTACTGAGTGCCCACTGTGTGCATGGCACTGTACTTAATCACTTGGCAGAACCGTCCATCTCACCTTCAAGTGCTCAATCTTCTCACACTGCTTCGGGACGGCTCCCGCGTCGAGCCCGTCGACCAAATCTTTGGTGACCTTCTCTGACAGTTTAGAGATCACCTGCTGCTTGGCGCTGTTCTTGTCCATCAGCAGCCGCACGTGCTCTTTCAGTTCCTGAACGTGCTCATCCTTCAGCCCCAAAGTCTGCTCCAGCTCTCTCTTGTCTTGTTCGAGGGTCTCGACCTGCTTGCTCAGATCCGCGATTAGCCTCACCTTATGCCGGAGCAGCTCTAGGCGGTCCTTGTCTTCAGAGGCTGTGAGGTACATACTGGTTGCCCTTTTCTCCTGCTGAGCTGCCTCAAGGGCTTTGTGGAGAATCTTGACGAGTTCCTAAAAGGACAAATACAAAAATCAGCCAATTAAGTACCCCCCCCTTTTTTTTTTGGTGGAAGGTAACTTTCACACCTCTGAATATGTGGTATTTGTTAAGTGCTTACTATATGCCAAGCACTGTACTAAGCGCTAGGGTAGAAACAGGATAGCCAGGTCCCACGCGGGGCTCACAGTCTAAGTAGGAGGCCTGAATCCCCGTAATACAGACGAGATAACTGAGGGATGATGAAGTTAAGTGACTTGCCCGAGGTCACACTGCAGACAAGTGGGGGAGCTGGAATTGGAACCCAGGTCCTTCTGACTCCCAGGCCCATTTTGAATCCACTAGGCCATGCTGCTTCTCTATCTACTAGATAGCTAGAGTACGGTATAAATGAAGAAACATATCGTGCCAAGCAAAATCAAACATAAACCCCAGATTTCAACATCAAAGGTAAATTCTCTCAAACTGGGAATATGAAGTCCCTAAAACTATTCTTCCCATTTGCCCTTCGAACACCCACCCACCCACCCACACCCACCTACACTCTACTCCGTTGAGGCAAGACACCGAGTGGCGACCATAAACATTTATCCAGATTCTCCTAACTTCCTCCTACCTTACCTCCCTGATTTCTTCACACCAACCTCCTCGCTATACCTAGATCTCGTCTTTCTCGCCTCCATTCCCTTGCCCACGTCCTCCTTCTGGCCTGGAACTCCTTCCTCCTTAATATCCGATAGACCGCCACTCTCCCCAGCTTCAAAGACTTATTAAAAATCACATCTCCTCCAAGAGGACTTCCCCGATTAAGCCCTCTTTTGCTCTACTTCCTCCCCCTTCCGCATCGCCTATGAACTCGGATCTGTACTCTTGAAGCACTTGATAGTCACCCCCCTCTCAGCCTCACGGCACTTAATGCAGATCCTTAATTTGTCTGCCTCCCCAGTTAGGCTGGAAGCTCCAAGTAGGCAGGGTACGCGTCTACCAACCCTGCTGCGTTGTACTCTCCCAAGTGCTTAGTACAGTGCTCTGCACACAATAAGTGCTCAATAAGTATCACTGATTGGAAGCCAACACCCTAAGGGTACTTTTCTGCTCCCTCGGAGTGAACGGCAAGGAAAAAAAAAAACCTTTGAGCTAATACACTACTCTAGAGAACCTGCTATATTGGCTGTAATTGTTCACTCTACTTGTCTATCTCAGCATTGTGAGATTGTGGGAGCAGTTTCCTGGTTGCCACAGAAACCTGACCACAGCTTAAAAATCTTCTGGCGCCGCTAACAATCGGGCTAAGAATGCATGGCATTAAGCTTTGCAAGGGCTTGTTTGTTTGGATCACTGTTACTACTGATACGATGGCAAGGATGAAAATTCTTTCAAATCTTGAGTTGAGTCCCGTCAACCAGAACAAGGTTAGAGAAACCAATACGTTCTTGAGTTCAACTTGTCCTACATTCTTAGAATATGAATTTGGGGGATTAAAACAAAACTAGAAGTAGGTATTAATTACCAGGTTTTCTCAGTCAGTAAAATTGGGGTTTAAATTCCAATAATCAGGGGTTTATTTTAGCTTATTTATTTTTTTTTTAACATACCACAACACCTGCATATCAAGTGGTTCTTCAGGACCATTGCTCTTTTTAGATGTGAGCGAAAGACACAAACAACTAAACACATCTTAGCTTCCCGCTGGAACGCAAAGCAACGCACTGCACCCCATTCTTGTCTCTCCGGCCGTTTGTCTCTCGGTCCCAACTTCCCTTCTGCCTGAAAGTCCCTCTCCCTATCTGGCAGACCACTGCCCTTCTGGTCTTTGAGACCATGCTAAAAAAAAAAATAAAATAAATCACATCTCCTCCAGGAGGCCTTCCCCGATTATCTCCCCACCCTAGTTTTAGTAAGGCCTCCTTTCCTCTCCCACTCTCGTCTGCATCACCCTGACTTGTTCCTTTTATTCACCACCCCTCCCCAGCACTTAAGTACACATCCACAGAAATGTAACCTCATTGTGGGCAGCGGGTGTCTGTTTATTGTTATATTGTACCCTCCCAAGCGCTTAGTACAGCGCTTTGCATGCCGTAAGTGCTTAATAAATACAATTTACTGACTAATGTATTTATTTATATTCGTGTCTGTCTCTCCCTCTAGACTGTAAGCTCACTGTGGGCAGGGAATGTGTCTACCAACTGTTATACTGTTACATTGTACTCTCCCGAGCGCTTAGTACAGTGTTCTGCACACAGCAAGCACTCAATAAATGATTGATTAGTATCTATTGACCACTTTCCATGTGCTGAGCACTGTACAAAGTGTTTAGGAAAGTACAATAAAATCAAAACACGGGCCTTGCCCTCAAGGCATTTTACAATCTAATGGGGGCAGGTATAAATCACTTATAAACAGTGGTTGCGGGAAGAGAGCAAAGCTTTAACAGCTAGTAGCGAGTCTATGGGTAGAAGCAGCGTGGCTCAGTGGAAAGAGCACGGGCTTAGGAGTCAACGGTCATGGGTTCTAATCCCGGTTCCGCCACTTGTCAGCTGTGTGACTTTGGGCAAGTCACTTAATTTCTCGGTGCCTCAGTTACCTCAACTCTAAAATGGGGATTAAGACTGTGAGCCTCACGTGGGACAACCTGATTACCCTATATCTACCCCAGCGCTTAGAACAGTGCTCGGCACATAGTAAGCACTTATTATTATTAGAATATTAAAACAAGTAATGTACATAAATTAATATATATGTAAATGCTAATTTTGTGGCCAGGGAACTTGTCTACCAACTCTGGGGCACCAACTCATATTGTACTCTCCCAAGTGCTTAATACAGTGCTCTGCAAGCAGTAAGTGCTCAATAAATACAACTGACTGATTGAATTATACTCTCCCAAGCGCTTAGTACAGTGCTCTGGAAAACAGCAAGCGCCCAATGCAATTGATTGATTGAATTATACTCACCTAAGCGCTTAGTACAGTGCTCTGCAAAGAGTAAGTACTCAATACATAGGATGGCTTGATTGTGTTGTACTCTCCCAAGCACTTAGCACAGTGCTCCACACACAGTAAGCGCTCAGTAAATACCATTGATTGATTGTATATTGTTTGTATAAGGGTGACTGATGGGAGGGGAGGACCCGGGGAGATGGCGATTAATCCAGCGCTAGTAGGGTGACTGGCGCATAGTAAGCGCTTAATATCATAATTATTCATCAGGAAATGCTTCTTGGAGGTGGGCTTACAAGAGGGTTTTATAGATGAGGAGAGAGGTGGCAGATTTGAAAGGGGAGTAAGAGATTTGAGTAACGGTCCTCTCAAACGAGAAGTCTTTCCTGAGCTACCAGCCCCTGATGAACATATTGGCCTTGCTGTCATGAGAATCACAAACGAGGTGGGCTTTACTTTGGGCAGTTCATTTCAAAGCTGCTCCACTTCATGTTTCAGACAGCTCCTAAAATCATTATCTTACTTACACTCATTCCATCATCTAAGTGCAAAATTTAATACTATCCCCACTCAGAGCGTGAGAAGCGGCAAAGCCTAACAGAAAGAGCACGGGCCTGGCAGTCAGGAGGACCCGTGTCCTCATCAAGGTTCTGCCACTTGTCTGCTGGGTGATGTTGGGCAAGTCACTTCACCTCTCTGGGCCTGTTTGCTCATCTGTAAAATGGGAATTAAAGATGTGAGCCCCATGTGGGACGCGGACTGTGACCAAGCTGATTATCTTGTAGCAACCCCAGTGTTTAGTACAGGGCTTTACAAATACCATTTAAAATAAATAAACTAGAGCGGGCATGGGCCTGGGAGCCTTCTGAGTCTCCCCCCGTAGACTGCAAGCTCCTTTGGGGAGGAATAGTGTCCACCAACTCGGTTGTATCGTATTCTCCCAAGGGCGTGGTAGATGATCTGTACATAGTACGTGCTCAATAAATGCCATTGACCGATTGATTGATTGAAGGGGTCGGAGTCAAAGTGAAGAAGTTCAAAGGTTACACTAGTGCCAAAAGGAACACGGAGGTAAAACTCACCTTCTGCGACTTTAACTCCTCCGTAAGCATCAAACTCTGCTGTTGGAGAAAGGTGACTTTGTCCTGGGAGGTTTTGTCCCGGACAAACCCTTCGGCAAAGAGAGGGAAACTGCTATTCTGTTTTTTGGTTTTCTGTGTAAAGTTTGCCGTCAGGCCTGATTTCTGAATGGGCTTTGTGCCCTCTTCAATATCTTCTCCTGCTGAAAGGGGGAGAAACACGCAGAGGCTCGTGATAGCTTTAGGCAACGGAGATCTGGGAGAAAGTGGGAGAAAGGCTGTTCACTGATTCAGGGGCCTGGGAAATGTGACTAAAAGGAAAAGCGACAATCATTGAGATCATTTGGTTCTGAGGCAGAGAAATCTGAAGTTTGATCTAATATCAGTCTTCAGATATAGAAAGGATTTTTGTGGAGGGTGATAACCCGATGTTCTCCAATTTCTCAAAGAAGTAAATCAGAGCAAGTGGGCTTAAACGACAGCAGTGGAGACTTAATTAGAAGCCAAGACACCCTGAAACCTGACGGCTCCTAAGCCACTCCTCTAATGCCAACCCACTCACTGTGCCTCCATCTCGTCTATCTCGCCCCCGTCCTGCCTATGGCCCGGTACGCCCTCCCTCCTCATATCCGACAGACGTTCACTCTCTCCATCTTCAAAGTCTTATTGAGGGCACATCTCCTCCGAGAGGCCTTCTCCGACTAAGCCCTCCTTTCCTCTTCTCCCACTCCCTTCTGAGTCACCCTTGCATTTGGATTTGCCCCCTACATTCGCTCCTTCCTCAGCCCCACAGCACTTACGTCCATATCCATAATTTATTTATTTGATGTCTACCTCCCTCTCTAGACTTTTAGCTTGTTGTTGGCAGGGGACGAGTCTACCAACACGGTTACATTGTAATCTCTCAAATGCTTGGTACAGTGCCTCTGCACACAGTAAGCGCTCAATAAATACAATTAATCGATTGATTGACTTCCCTGTGAATACACAGAGAAGCAGCCTGGTCTAGTGGAAAGAGCCCGGGCCTAGGAGCCAAGGGACCTATGTTCTAATCCCGGCTCTGCCAACTGCTTACTCTGTGACCTTGGGGAAGTCACTTCACTTCTCTGTGCCTCAGTTTCCTCAACTGCAAAATAGGAATTCAATACCTGTTCTCCTTAGACTGTGAGCCCCATGTGGGACAGGGACTGTATCTTACCTCATCATTATCTTAAATCTACCCCAGTGCTTAATACAGTGTTTGGCACATAGTTAGTGCTTAACAAATACCAGCCATTATTATTATTATATTACAATGTAAAATAGAGAACTATTGTTTGGGGATGCCTAACTAGTGTTCCATGAAAATGAACAGGGGTCCTTATGTCTAGGATTTAAAGATCATGCAATAACAACCGTGGTATTTATTAACCGTTTACCAAATAGCAAGCACTGAGCTAAACTCAGTAGTGAATAAGACTTGATCGGATTGGAAGCCATCTTGGTCCCGCATGGGGCTCGCAATCCCCTTGCACAATCATGCAGTGGGGGTCTAGAAGGAAACGTAAAACACTTTGCCTCTCCTTTTTATGACATTTTTTGTTTGTTTGTTTTTATGGTATTTAAGCGCTTACTATGTGTCAAAGTGCTTATTAAGTGCAGAGGTAGAAACAAGGTTGGACACAATCCCTGTCCCACATGGGGCGCACAGCCTTAATCCCCATTTTACACAAAGCAACTGAGGCCCGGAGAAGTGAAGGGACTTGCCCAAGTCACACAGCAGCCAAGTGGCGGAGCCGGGATTAGAACCCAGGTCTTTCTGACCCCCGGGGCCTGCGCTCTATCCACTAGGCCACCCTGCTTCTCATGAGATTGTGTCATTTGGGATACCCTCCCTGCGTATTTACTGCAGAATCGATGTCAGGGCAAAATGCCCCGAATAACGGGGACCTGGTTCCGCGTGAGAACCAGCTAACGGGCTGGCACACGTGGACCCCGAAGAACGTTTCGGGACCCGGGGGCCGTTTTACCTCCCCCAGGCCCGATCTCACTGAGGGGACCGACAGTGAGGCAGGCAGCCGATTCCCACGGCTGGTCCATCTGACACACATCGGTGGCAACCTGGTCCCCGGAACTGTTGAACCCCAAGGAATAAAACAACAAACACAGCAGGTGAGTACCGGCAGACACTGGGTCCTCTTGGAGACGTTGCTCCTCATCCTGTTTTTGGCCGAGCTCTTGCGCTTCATCGCCTGTAGCCCGGCCATTCCATGCGGGTTGTTTGTTGCCACAGATATTATGCATTGTATTTCTGAAAACACAAAAAGGACACGAGGTTGAGCCACATATGAAATCAAATAGGAAGGGTCAACGGCGTATGCCGCATATTTTTACACCGCCTTATTTTTTGGGACGGCTAGACTGATGTAATTTTTTTTTTAATGGTATTTGTTAAGAGCTTACTAAGTGCCAGGCACCATACTAAACATTGGGGTAGATACAAGTTAATCAGGTTGGGCACAGTCCTTGTCCACATGGGGCTCACTGTTTTAATCCCCATTTTCTAGATGGGGGAACTGAGGCTTAGAGCAGTGAAGTGAATTGCCCAAGGTCACCCAGAAGACAAGCTGCGGAGCCGGGATTGGAACCCAGGTCCTCCTGACCCTCAGGCCGGGGCTCTACCCACTAGGCCATGCTACTGCTTCTCTTTCCCAGGTTAAGAAAGTCCAGGTGACAGTTTGGGCAACAGATTGCTAATTTGGGGTCTGTGTAGTCCTACACAACCAATTAGGATGGGGAGCCTGACTTCTTTCTGGAATTGGCAGGGGTTGAGGAGGATGAGGTTCCCTCATCTCCCTCCCTAACCCGTACAAACTCTGGAGACTCCAGGATTCCCACTACGATTTCTCCCAGTGACTAAGTTCTCTGGCTCATCGAAGGCCCGGAGATCGTTTTTCACAGGACCACAATAGAGTCAGCCTGGCGGGGGGTAGGGGTGGACGGGGACTGCCAAAATGACAATCCTACTTAAAAAAAAAAAGTTCCGACTCAAACTTTTAACACAAATTTGAAGTTTCTGAAGTTTGAATGAGTTTACCTTGGCAAAACCAATGGTGCATCATGGCACATACTAAGTACTTGACAGAGGCCGTTAAAAACAAAAACCAAAAACAGGTGAAGAAGCAGCAGTTTCTACATGAGATGCTGAAGAGATGACTAATCCTCATTCAAAACGAGAGGGGACAATGATTGAGGTTTACAAACTCACGAAAGATCTAAGCAGGGGAAACCTAGAATTGCTAGTCACCAAATGCCACGAACCAGACCAGGGTGAACCAACCGAGCTCGAAGACGATAGCATCGAAAAAGCAAAACAGAAATACTTTTTCACACAGCAGATGGTAGGCATGTGGAATTTGTTACTGCAAGAAGTTGTGCAAGCAGGAAACGACGGTTGGGTAAATCCATGGATAAGAGGAAGCAGTGTGGTCCAGTGGAAAGAGCACCGGCCTGGAAGGCAGAGTATCTGGGTTCCAATCCTGGCTCTGCCAATTGCTTGCTGTGTGTCCTTGAGTAAATCACTCCACTTCTCTGTACCTCAGTTTCCTCAACTGTAAAATGGGGATTCAATCCCTGTTCTCCCACCTAGACTGTGAGCCCCACGCGGAACAGAAATGGTGTCCGACCTAATTAACTTGTACCTACTCCAGCACTTAGAATGGTATTTGACACATAGGAAGCACTTAACTACCACAACCCCCGCCCCCCAAAAATCAGCAATACCATTACTTCTTCAGACCGCTATCTGTATGTTGGAGATTCATTCAATCGTATTTATTGAGTGCTTACTTTGTGCAGAGCACCGCACTAAGCGCTTGGAAAGTACAATTCGGCAACAAATAGAGGCAATCCCTACCCAACGGGCTCACAGTCTAGAAGGGGGGAGAGGGGTGATGCTCCTAGGCAGATGTAAAGAGATAAAAGATGGTTCATTCACAGCATTAGGATGGAAGCCAAGTAAGGCAACCGCAAGTCAGAGTCTCCACATAGCCTGCAACTATCGTCGGAGATAGAATATCGGGCTGGATGAACTGCTAGTCTGAACCAGTGATGGCATTGCTTATATTACTGCTCTTATGTTCCAAACTCTAGCCAGAATTGGATTACTGCCAAGTTATGTCATCATAAATAATAACAGTAACTGTGGCATATGTTAAGCACTTAGCAGGTATCAGGCACTGTACTAAGCACCGGGGTAGATACAACATAATCAGATCCCTCATGGGGCTCACAGTCTAAGTAGGAGGGAGAACAGGGGCTGAATCTCCATTTTACGATGAGCGAACTGAGGCCCAGAGAAATGAAGTGACTTGCCCAAAGTCACAGAGCACACAAGTGGGAGAGCTGGGATTAGAATTTAGGGCTTCAGACAACCAGGCCCGAGCGCTTTCCACTAGACCACACTGCTTCTCACCGCCCACCTCGATGTCAACACAGGGTTTTGGTCTCGGCCTAGCCCGCGCCGGATGGAGGAAACTGACCGCGGGGAGGCCGCTACCAGGTTTCGAACATTCAGGAGACTGGAAGGGCTGATGGAGCCTCTGGCTGTTGAACTCTGAGCCACAATGAGCCACAGAACCCTACTGCTCTTTTTGCTTTTATTTTTTATATTTATCTTTGTCACGATCCTTCACCGTTTCCCTGTATCTATCTTTCCTTACGTAACTGTCATCAGTCCTCTCTCGCGGCCTTATTCTTAGCCTGTGAGATCCTCGGGGGCCTAGGGACCATGTCTAATTCTCACCGGTCCATTTTTTCCTAAATGTTTAGTACAGTGCTCTGCACGCAGTAGGCGCTTCACAAATACCACTACCGTGATGACGCCTTTAGTTTCGGCTTGCTTCACCATAAATACCGGGACAAGATTACATCTCCCTAACATAAAAATCTCACCATATAACAATCTAGGCCCTCAAATGAGGAAGAGAGTGTCAGGAAAGAACCAGAGTAGCAGCAGCAGCGAGAGCTGGAGCCAGGAGAGACAGGCAGACAGGGGGTAGTCCAGAGAAACTTGGAAGAGGAAGAGGAGGAGGAAGAGAAGTAGGAAGGCCAGAGAGAAATAAGGCCAGGGAAAGCTGAGAAGCAGCGTGGCCTAGTGGGTAGAACATAGGCCTGGGTTCTAATGCCGGCGCCGCCAACTCGTCTGCTGTGTGACCTTGGGCAAGTCGCTTCACTTCTCTGGGCCTCAGTTACCTCATCTGTTAAATGGGGATGAAGACTGTAAGCCCCATGTGGGGACATGGACTGTGTCCAACCTGATTAGCTTGTACCTACCACAGTGCTTAGTATAGTGACTGGCACAGAGCGCTTAACAAATACCATTTTAAAAAAAACAACAACCTTCTGTCACAACATTATCTGGTGCTGCCTGTGGTGAAAGGCAAACGATATTCCCACTTGAAAGATAGCCATTGTCTGATGTTTGGTCAGCATAGTACAAGCACTCCCTGACTATCTCGAATTAGTGATTATATCATCCAACAATACAAAGCAAAAAACATCCAGCAAATGTTAGCGAGAGCAGTACAGAGTATCAACAGCCTAGCGGTAGCAGGAATAAAACCATTTTCCTACGAAACCGCTCTGTCCACGTCTCCCCCCGCTCCTCAAAAACCTCCGATGGTTGCCTAGAGGCCTTCCCTAACTATATTCTCATTTCCCCGCCGAACCTGCCCTCCCTTCTGCGTCATCTATGGACTCTGTTACTCAGCCCACCCCCAGCCCCACAGAACTTAAGTACATGCCTTTATACTCAGCCGCTTCCCTATCTGTAATCTGGGACTAGAACCCAGGTTCTTCTGACTCCCAGGCCCTAGTCGCTGCTCCTCGACTTGACATCCCAGACCTAGTTTGGACCTTCTGTGCCTTCTTCCATTAAAAATTAGAAACCCCACCGTTTATCAGATTTCTATTTCAATTTTCTTTGTTCCTTCCAGGATAGCAAGGTACATGGTCTCAGTGAGCCCTCAGCAGGATTATTAAAATTGAAGACCAATGTTTATGTGTAGTAGAAAGTGCAGCAACTGAACCAATTGGAGCGGAGATCAGTTCAGAGATGTTTAAAATCTGACAACCCTAAAATATTGAGATTGATTATCTAAGGACAGGGAGCTTGGCCAATTTTAAGCCACGCCACGCTGAGAAGGAGCGTGGCTTAGTGGGTGGAGCACGATCTTGGGAGTCAGATGGACCTGGGCTCTAATCCTGCCTCCACCGCAAGTCTGTCTGTTGTGTAACCTTGGGCAAGTCGCTTTGCTTTACTGGGCCTCAGTCACCTCATCTGTAAAATGGGGATGAAGAATGTGAACCCCGTGTGGGACAGGGATTGTGTCCAACCTGATTAACTCGTATCTACCCCAGCACTTAGAACAGTGATTAGCACACAGTGAGCGCTTATAATAAGTACCATTTTTTTTTAAATTTGGTTACTGGGCTTTGGAAAAAACAATGTAAGAGTCTTGGTTTGGAAGACGGTGTGGATGATCAGCTTTATACTCTAAAATACCTATTACGGGCATTCTTAAGGAGCAAAGGAAGGGCAATAGCAGTTTGGCAGAAAGCCAAATGGAATAAGGAAAAAGGGTGTAGCGTATTTTAGAGGATTGTGTGCACATAGCTTTGTTTTTCAAACTCATTTTACAAGTTGAGTCATAATCAAATAAAAAAATTACAGATTGGTAGGAAGGGCTCTTACAACTATCAGTAATAGCCCCTCTTTCCTTTTCCTAGTAACAACAATGAAAAAAAAAATCCAAACAAAAAATTAAAAAAAGAATCAAAATGCCGGGTAGGCCTTTAAAAATTCCTTCCAGCTTCTTAAATGTTTCTTGGGTTATTTCATGAATGAAGAAGGGTAACCCTTGCCCTGAAAAGACATTGAAGGGATTTACAGGGGGCCTAGAAACTGCTGATCCTGTATCTCAATCAATCAATAGTATTTACTGAGTGCTTACTATGTGCAGAGCACTGTACTAAGCGCTTGGGTGAGGACAACAGTTAGCAGGCACTTTCCCTGCCCACGAGTTTACAATCTATAGTCCCAAGGGAATTATCTCACCCCACCCATTACACATCAATAATACACAGATTAAAGTTGCCAGAAATGGCTAAAACCGGGATTTCGGGAGATTTTCCGTTTCACTGAGTGAGAGCTATTACAAATTCTAACACTCTGCCTCTATCATCCACCCGATCCGAATCTCCATTACTGCAGCATATTGTATACAATTTCATTCCATGTGAATCTGCACGGGCTATGAACTAGACCCACTGCTCTTTTTCCCTCCACAAAACCATTTCACTTTCTCAAGTTTCAGTAGCTCTTTGCTGATTACAGAAGCCAATCAATAGAAACTCTAAAGTGAGTGGAGTTAGTCCAGCGTGGTAATTTTTTTCTTTTTTAATGTTGTTCATTAAGCGCTTACTATGTGTCAAGCACTGTTCTAAGCATTGAGGTAGTATTTCCAAGTCAACCTGACCTAAACACTCTCCAGTCGGCCCCCAACTCCCACCACCCACCAGCACCACCTCTCTTCGAGAAAGAGTTAAGGGGCAAATCGCCAGTTGCTTGCTTGATAGCAGTTGACCAATGGTAGAGATTCCTGAACCAAGGGTCCAACCTGATTAGCTTGTATCGACCCCGGCACTCAGTTCAGTGTCTGGAATGTAGTGAGTGCTTAACAGATACCTTAAAAAAAGTCTTCATCTGCAGCACAGGCAATTACAGGGGACAAATTAAACGAGGGGGTCTAGAGAGGAGAGGGAAAAAAGAAAATCAAGAGCAATGAGGAGACAGCAAGGCTTTCGATAAAGAAGAAAGTGTTCATCGGGTGTTCACCGGAAGGGATCGAGTCTCGGTAGGGTGAATTAACCAGGGACAGAGTGCTCAGAGAGGAACTGCTAAAATCCAGTTGAGCAGTGATCCAGGGAGTGGGAACCCCTCGATTTGAGGTAGGACCAAGAGCAATATCGGGGGTTCGTTCCTGGACCTAGTTTTGAATGCAGTTACTGTGTTGCTGATGAGACCTTTAAGCCAAACTACTTATCTGTTTATGGCCGAATAGTCCGTATGTCTGACCCTGCACATTCAGAGTGACTCAGTCTCCGAGGGAAGG